>NC_059198.1:61608165-61974415 GCF_020615455.1 Coregonus clupeaformis | reverse complement strand
TGATGGTAGGCTTTGTTACTTTGGTCCCAGCTCTCTGCAGGTCATTCACTAGGTCCCCCCGTGTGGTTCTGGGATTTTTGCTCACCGTTCTTGTGATCATTTTGACCCCACGGGGTGAGATCTTGCGTGGAGCCCCAGATCGAGGGAGATTATCAGTGGTCTTGTATGTCTTCCATTTCCTAATAATTGCTCCCACAGTTGATTTCTTCAAACCAAGCTGCTTACCTATTGCAGATTCAGTCTTCCCAGCCTGGTGCAGGTCTACAATTTAGTTTCTGGTGTCCTTTGACAGCTCTTTGGTCTTGGCCATAGTGGAGTTTGGAGTGTGACTGTTTGAGGTTGTGGACAGGTGTCTTTTATACTGATAACAAGTTCAAACAGGTGCCATTAATACTGGTAACGAGTGGAGGACAGAGGAGCCTCTTAAAGAAGAAGTTACAGGTCTGTGAGAGCCAGAAATCTTGCTTGTTTGTGGTGACCAAATACTTATTTTCCACCATAATTTGCAAATAAATTCATTAAAAATCCTACAATGTGATTTTCTGGATATTTTTTTCTCATTTTGTCTGTCATAGTTGACGTGTACCTATGATGAAAATTACAGGCCTCTCTCATCTTTTTAAGTGGGAGAACTTGCACAATTGGTGGCTGACTAAATACTTTTTTTCCCCACTGTATGTTGTCTAGCTGTTCAAATCGAACGCATGGATGTGGAAAATCAAAGAAAACTAGACCTACTAGACCCACAGTAGATATACTGTTCATAAAAGTCAACCAAACTTACCCGATCCATCTTGGAAGCGATTACTTATTTTGTCAATGCGTTCAGATAAATAAAAGCTAGACCACACTTTTTTAAATATCAAAATTCGATGTAAATTGTGATAAAGGTCTCATCTACACTAATCTTACATCGGAATAGATCTAGCCTGTGAAATTTTATTTGGTTTGAAAACTCGATAGAGGATGGTGACAATGAACTTCCTGTAAATGCTTTTCGGCTTCTTCTGTTGTGTTTAAAGGTGCTGCTACCTACAGTACAGGGTCATCAACACTTTTCTTCAAGTGGGTGAGGCGGTTTAGGGAGTCATTTATTGCTAGAAAATAACTGTATTGTCTCAAATATATAGTATGTTAAAAGAATGGCAAAAATTTTGGCTATTTTTGCTATAATCAATATCATCTATTTAAACTATACATTATTATTTGAATCACGTTTTTGGTTTCATCCTCGATGATTATAAGTGCATGATGTCCATGTGTGGTCATGTCCATGTGTGGTCAATCACAACAAATCTAAGGTATTTATAGAAACAACAAAAACAGCTTTGCTGGAAGGTGGCAGGCCGAATTTGAGATTAGTGAAATTCCTTGATATTGTCTTTCAAATTAGCTCATGGCTAGATGGCTTGCTTAAGGCTTAAAGCCGTCCTCTGACTGGAAGACGCAAAAGCGGCCTGCCAAGGGCTTGTAGCAGTCCTATGAGCGCAGGCTAAGAAACTTCTATTAGATCAAATAAACCTCACGTGGCAAATAAGCCATTCGTTTTTTTGGATGACCAATTTCAACACTCTCTCATTGACCTCTGTATAAGAACTCCTTGATTGGTGGGGGGAAAAAACAAACAAATGCCACCTATACGCTTTATCTATAATTTCCCTTCACATGACAAAGTTTGAAAAGGATTTGCCAGTAGATTGTTGACTTGATTCATGATGATGACTGCTAGCTTGCTAGCTAAGATTTTGAAAGTAGGATGTTGACATGATCAGTCCAATCAAAGATACTGTAGATATAACGTGACTTGACGTCGATTTATCTGTGGCCAATGACCTTAAGCCTTCTTGGATGGGCACTTCTAATGTAACTATATGGCAGCACCCAAGGGGCTTGAATTTTCAATCTCTCTCCAGTAGATTTTGCGGTGAGGTACAGTAGTGTTCCAATGAGTGACAGAACACTGAGCCAATCACGGCGAACAGATCACTGAGCAAATATGTGGCTTTATTAACTCAATGATTATTATATATTTTTTTACATTGTTTGCAAACTGATATGTGACACGTATTAATGCCAAAATAACATCCAATATTTTCCTATGGCAAAACTGAATGGGTTGTAGGGATGAATATAAATAGTGATAACACACATAAAGCTACCATTGCTGCAATGATAGAACACATTTTACACTCCAGGGACATACTTAAAGTCACTGGGACATTTTCATCCCAAGTGAGCCCGACCAACCCTGTCTCATTGACTATAACGCCTACAGATTAATTCAGGTATTCTATTTATCAATGTGTGTGTGTCTGACTGTGCAGGTGTGTACATTTCAATGTGTGCTTGTGAGTGTGTGTGAGGACAAGTGCATAGGTTTGTGAGTTTGCAATTGGTGTAGGGTGGTATGTGCATTAACATTAGTGAAGTAACACATAAAACATTGGTTTAGGTGTTATTACATGATCGGTAGAAGTTATTACGTTATTCATTAAAATATGTTACTCACCTGATAACGTAACTTATTACATTAAATGGAAAAAGTTATAACAATTCAACATTTTATCACATTAACCGAATAAATATTACATTTCCCGGTTTTATTACATTATAAATCTAAAAGTTATTACATTAACCATTTGTTACAAGACACAGCATACCTCTTCTTGCCTTGACCTCATGGATATAATTTTCCAATGTATCATTGATTAGTTTTAGAACCACACGCACACACGTTGACTATGACCTCTTCTATGATAACATTTATCCATTTAGATTCCAATGTGATATTACATAGACACAGGGGAGACCTGATCCGAGATCAGAACTTCATATTATGCTCCAGAGGTTACCATGGTGATCAGACTAAGTCAACTGTTTAAGAAAGGGAGATGGATATGACTGTTCACTAGATGTTTTCTATTGATCCTTTATTTAGGGATCTGGAACCGGTGTCGGATAGGAGGGAGATGAAATACGGCACGTTTTTGCTTTCTGGTGTTTTTTCATTGGCCCTAAATGAGCAAAGCTCTTCCCACATAGACAGACATACGGTTTCTCTCCAGTGTGTGTTCGCTGGTGTGTATTTAGGGTCCCCGAAAGACTGAAACTCTTCCCACACTTATCACAACTAAAAGGTTTTTCTCCAGTGTGTGTTCGCTGGTGTCTATTCAGGTGTTCTGATAGAGCAAAGCTCTTCCCACACTGATCACAGCTATAAGGCTTCTCTCCAGTGTGTGTTCGCAGGTGTCTATTCAGGTGTCCTGATAGAGCAAAGCTCTTCCCACATAGACAGACATAAGTTCTCTCTCCAGTGTGTGTTACCTGGTGTGCAGTCAGCTCTCCTGACCGAGCAAAGCTCTTTCCACAATGATCACAGCTATAAGGCTTCTCTCCAGTGTGTACACGCTGGTGTATGGTTAGAGCTCCCGAGTTAGCAAAGCTTTTACCACAATCAAGGCAGGGGTAAGGCTTCTCCCCTGTATGAATTCTCAGATGAGATTTGAAGGTGTTAGAAGCAGCAAAACTCTTCCCACACTGTGAGCATCTGTAAGGTTTCTCTCCTGTATGGATTCTCAGATGAGATTTGAAGGTGTTAGATGAAGCAAAACTCTTCCCGCATTGAGAGCAGCAGTACAGTTTCTCTCTGGTGTGAATCCGCTGGTGAATTATGAAGGACCTCCGTGTAATGAAGCTCTTCCCACAGTCAGAGCAGCAGTGGTGAGGTTTCTTCCCTGTACGTCTCTGCTGGTGTTTCATGAGGTGATCTGATCGGGAGAGAGTCTTCTCTGCCTTGTCAGCAACATGTTGTTGTTGAGACTCCCCAGATGATAAGTCCCTCCCACTGAGAGAGCAACGGTTAGGGGTGTCCCCTGCGAAACAAAGACATTGAATGATTAGGTTTTCGAAATATCACTGTCAATATACACTGGCCAGTTTATTAGGTACACTACCCGTTCATGAAAATAGATCGCTCCTACAGACAGTGAGTCACGTGGCTGTGGCTTGCTATATAAAGCAGGCAGACAGGCAGAGGCATTCAGTTACTGTTTGATTGAACATTAGAATGGGCAAAACAAGTGACCCAAGCGACTGAGCGTGGTATGATTGTCCGTGCCAGATGCGCTGGATCCAGTATCTCAGAAATGGCCAACCTCCTGGACTTTTCATGCACGACAGTGTCTAGGGTTTATCAAGAATTGTGCGACAAACAAAAAACAACCAGTCAGTGGCAGTCCTGTGGGTGAAAACAGCTAGTTGACGAGAGAGGTGCAAGCTATCAAGCGGGACAAACACAAATAACGGCGCAGTACAACCGTGGTGAACAGAGCGGCATCTTGGAACGCACAACTCGTCAATCCTCGTCACTGATGGGCTATTGCAGCAGACGACCACACAGGGATACGCTCCTTTCAACTAAAAACAAGAAGAAGCGGCTCCAGTGGGCACACGATCAACACTGGACAATTAAGGAGTGGTCCGACGAATTCCGGTTCCTGTTACGTCATGCTGATGGCATAGTCAGGATTTGGCGTAAGCAGCATGAGTCCATGGACCCATCCTGCCTGGTGTCATTGGTACAGGCTGGTGGTGGACTGGTGTGTGGAATGTTTTCCTGGCACACTTTAGGTGTCTTGATACCAATTGAGCAACGATTTAACACCACAGTGTATCTGAGCATTATTGCTGACAAAACCCAATAGAGTATCTTTGAGATGAGATGGAACGGGCTGTTGGCAGCATGAACGTGCTGCCGTCCAATCTGCAGTAACTGCATGATTCCATCGCATCACCATGGACCAACATCCCTGTGGAACTTTTCCGACACCTTGTAGAATCCATGCCCCGAAGAATTCAGGCTGTTACAGAGATAAAAAGGGGTCCGATCCGGTACTAGATGGGTGTACCTAATAAACTGACAACTGAGTCTATATTGTTTATCAATCAATTAACAGAAGTTGCAGAAGCAGATTGTAGTCTAATCCACACACACCATTGTTCTTACTTGATGAAATCAACTCTTCCTCCTCGTGTCCCCCTCTCAAACTTCCACTCTGCCCTGGTGTTTTCCTGCAGTCGACTAGCCGCACAGACACCCTCTTCAGACCCAGCAGTAAGGCGCTACCAGGAGAGTTGTGACCAGGGGACTCCAGCAGGGTGGAGGAGGACGGGCTAGCTCTGTCCTGGTGACCACAGGAAGTATTGTACATAGAATATCATTAGACCAAATATTTGATTACTTTAGTCTAAATCTCTGATTTAATTGGGTGCATCCTTAAAATATCTCCTTTCTCCTGAAGTGTGCAATCGTTCACTACTTTCCACCCTGAGTTAATCTTGGTTAGCCCAGAACTAAAGTCTCACGTAATTGGTCAGCCGCTCGATTAACTTCTGGGTTCATACATTGAGAGATTAAGAGATTCTAGAACAAGGAGCAGAACTGGAATGAGGAGCTCCTCCTCTTGATATGGGCCGAATGTGTCCTCCCCTTCCAAAATTTGAAAGATGCTAACACCTGCTAAATCGTGATTTGTTCAAATAACCAGTGAGGAAAAACCTAAACACCTGAACTACTGCTACTCATTATCCCACTATTGGAGCATGTTGAGAAAAATGTCAGTCTTCTAGTTTCAGTATCCTTATACACTACATGAATAGAAGAAACCATCTGATATAGGTGTATTGTGGCATGTAGCAGAAGCCTACAGTAAAAAGGTATTGGTGTAGCTTGGTGCAATTTCTGCCCCATGCAACATTGCTCAATATCAACTTTTCTATGTGACTTGTTACTGTAACAGCATCATCATCTAAAATCAGCTTACAGTAACAATATTCAGACAATGAGTGGAATAAACTAATTTACCACCCAAGTATTTCAGCAGTGCATTGTACGCTACACCATAATTTCAAATGGTAGCACAGTGACCCACTTTTCCCTACTGTATAGAAGCACACTGGCTGAAGAAGGATAATGTAGGTTTTATAGCCAAATCCATAAATTATTTGGTTTTACCTTCCAACCTAAATTCAATTAATGTCAATTCATACAGTTTTCAAACTGTACATAAACTAGACAGTTTTTAGCAGTTTGATGAAATGGTAGTTAAATGTATTGTTAACAAATATTTAAGTAATCAATTGAAAATGGCCGAAGAGTTTTGAAACCGATTTTTGTGCTTAGAGTTGTGAAAATGTACCACATACTTGTGAAAATCGCAACAAACAGAGAAAAGTCATGGGCTAGTGGGAGTATCCACCATATGTTTTATACCAGTCATTTCCTTTAAAATCAGTGAAGGGAAGTGAACAAGTGCACACTTTGGGAGGACGGAAAGACAATTAGGGATTCGTTAACTCCCAAGTGGCGCAGTTGTCTAAGGCACTGCATCGCAGTGCTAGCTGTGCCACTAGAGATCCTGGTTCGAATCCAGGCTCTGTCGTAGCCGGCCGCGACCGGGAGACACATGGGGCGGCGCACAATTGGCCCAGCGTCGTCCAGGGTAGGGGAGGGAATGGCCGGCAGGGATGTAGCTCAGTTGGTAGAACATGGCTGGGTTGTGGGTTCGATTCCCATGGGGGCCAGTATGAAAAAAATACAAAAAATAATGTACGCACTCACTAACTGTAAGTCGCTCTGGATAAGAGCGTCTGCTAAAAAAATAAAAAAATAGTATCTAGGCAGAAGTGGAGATAGCGTGAGGGCCATGTGGGCGACTAAAATAATAATAATACATGTAAGCCTACCAACAAACAAACAAAAACATTATGTAACACTATAAAACATGGCAAAATGTACTTTTTAAAAATGTTATCCTGGAATTCGTCTGGGCTGTTGTCGCTTGTTTTATAAAGCAATGTACCCTACGACTGTCTGTCACTGTACCTCCTTGAGGGGCCCCCTGGGACTGGTGGCTGCACTGCTGGTTGGGGTAGGACCAGGCTATTTATTTAGTAAGTTATTTATTAAGTTGAATAGTTTAAATTAAGTTAACACAATCCCCTAGACTTGAGGTAGGCCTATAGTAGAATAATCCAACAATGATGCATATTGTCTACATTCTAAACAATCTAATAATTCCTGCCTAAAGATTTAAGAAACAAAAACACATAAAAAAAAACAGAATAGCATATTGAGTTTTAAAGGTAGACTCAGCAATATGACGTAGGCTATATGCACAAAGTAAACAGCATAGTGGGTCAATTAACGCAATAACCAAGGAAGTTGAAGCGCGAGGCTAAACTTCTCCAATGTTTTGGTCCCATGGCTATCATGCTGGAACAGCGTGAAGCGTACCCTTGCACATGCACAGATACTGTGTGTGACTGAGTGAGAGCAAAGTCTTGCATCTCGCTCATTGCAATATCTGCGGTGCTGCTTGTGACATCATTTCACTGAGTCTACCTTTTAATGTAGCATATTTTACAGTGTGTATGCAATTTAGTAGACACATATTCCTGTGCCCTAATCATAGTGAAGACATCTATTTTATAGTAAGAATTAAAAACAAAAAACTGTTATAAGTGAGAAGTAGGCATTGGTCTGAAGCTTCAAAAGGAAATGCCACTATTGTACTTCAAACAATGTTTATTCAGGTTGCTTAGGATTCAAACCTTCTCAAACAGCCCAATTCAGACTCTTAGAGGAGGTGCTCCCACAAAGTGATTTGTACCGGATACAAGGATTCTTCACACACCACACTAATCCCATTCCACTATTTAAAAAAATATATATACACTGAGCAAAAATAACACGCAATATGCAACAATTTCAAAGATTGTAGTTCATATGAGAAAATCAGTCAATTAAAATAACTTCATTAGGCCCTAATCTATGGATTTCACATGACTGGGAATACATATGCATCTGTTGGTTACAGCTACCTTTAAATAATTAGCTTCACAATGTGCCTCAAGATCTCGTTGCAGTATTTTTGTGCATTCAAATTGCTAATCAATAAAATGCAGTGGTGTTTGTTGTCCGTAGCTTAGGCCTGCCCATACCATAACCCCACCATGGGGCACTCTGTTCACAATGTAGACATCAGCAAACCGCTCGCCCACACGATACCATACACATGGTCTGCGATTGTGAGACCTGGTTGGACGTACTGCCAAATTCTCTAAATCGACATTGGAGGCGGCATATTGTAGAGAAATGAACAATCAATTCTCTGCCAACAGCTCTGGTGGACATTCTTGCAGTCAGCATGCCAATTGCACGCTCCCTCAAAAAAATAAAAATATGTGGCATTGTGTTGTGTGACAAAACTGCACATAGGGCCGTGGGGACGACTGTTTCAAAAAATAAATATAATAATAATACATGTAAGCCTACCAAAAAACGAATAAACATTATGTAACACTACAGAACATTATGTAACACTATAAAACATTACGTGACACTATAAAACAATTTAACACTATAAAACATAATTCAAAAAGATGCACTATGCAGAAATTGCTCCACCATTTCCTGGTTGCTAAATTGTTTCTAGTTCGCCTAATTTCAGTTTGTGACAAAACAAGCAAGTATAGTGTAGAGAATCATTGTAGCATCTAAACCGCTGTGAAATATATTTTCCATAACCCGAACTATTGTATTTTCAGCTGTTTGAAGCTGGTGTACAAAACCGAAAGTAAAATAATCTAAATCTGTTTGTCATAAATAATATGAACGCAATCAATCATTAGTTAATTTCATCACACAGACGAGTCCTTCATGCTTTGAAATGCAATAAAGCATTTTAGTTTTAAAATAAAGTAACAAAAGGGCGCTTTGAATAATTAGCCTAAACAATAAATAAACCGCAATTCACTAACTGTTTTTAGTCTTCGCTGTAATAAAGGCTTTATATATTTTTTACTTTAGAATAGACTCTGGTACACGTATCATTTATTTAGTGTTGTTTACACAGCTCCAAATGGTGATAAAGAATTATACATCTAACAGCACCTGTTTGGAACACATAATACTCACGCAGCGTGCTTGCTGCTTTTTCGGGATCTGCAGTAGTTTCCACAAATACAGTGGTGTGAAAAAGTGTTTGCCCCCTTCCTGATTTCTTATTTGTTTGCATGTTTGTCACAGAAATGTTTCAGATCAAACAAATTTAAATATTAGTCAAAGATAACACAAGTAAACACAAAATGCAGTTTTGAAATGGTTGTTATTATTATTAAGGGAAAACTAAATCCAAACCTACATGGCCCTGTGTGAAAAGGTGTTTGCCCCCCCCCCCCTTATAACACAACTCAATTGTGGTTTATCACATCTGAGTTCAATTCCTCTAGCCACACCCAGGCCTGATTACTGCCACACCTGTTCTCAATCAAGGAATCACTTAAATAGGACCTGCCTGACAAAGTGAAGTAGACCAAAAGATCCTCAGAAGCTAGACATCATGCCGAGATCCAAAGAAATTCAGGAACAAATGAGAAAGAAAGTCATTGAGATCCATCAGTCTGGAAAAGGTTATAAATCCAGTTCTAAAGCTTTGGGACTCCAGCGAACCACAGTGAGAGCCATTATCCACAAATGCCATGGAGTGGCCGGGCGACCAAAATTACCCCAAGAGCGCAGAGACGACTCATCCAAGAGGTCACAAGACCCCACAACAACATCCAAAGAGCTGCAGGCCTCACTTGCCTCAGTTAAGGTCAGTGTTCATGACTCCACCATAAGAAAGAGACTGGGCAAAAATGGCTTGCATGGCAGAGTTCCAAGACAAAAACCACTGCTGAGCAAAAAGAACATTAAGGCTTGTCTCATTTTTGCCAGAAAACATATTGATGATCCCCAAGACCTTTGGGAAAATACTCTGTGGACTGACGAGACAAAAGTTGAACTTTTTGGAAGGCGTGTGTCCCATTACATCTGGCGTAAAAGTAACACCGCATTTCAGAAAAAGAACATCATACCAACAGTAAAATAAGGTGGTGGTAGTGTGATGGTCTGGCCTTGTTTTGCTGCTTCAGGACCTGGAAGACACGCTGTGATAAATGGAACCATGAATTCTGCTTTCTACCAAAGAATCCTGAAGGAGAATGTCCGGCCATCAGTTCGTGACCTCAAGCTGAAGCGAACTTGGGTTCTGCAGCAGGACAATGATCCAAAACACACCAGCAAGTCCACCTCTGAATGGCTGAAGAAAAACAAAATGAAGACTTTGGAGTGGCCTAGTCAAAGTCCTGACCTGAATCCTATTGAGATGCTGTGGTATGACCTTAAAAAGGCAGTTCATGCTCGAAAACCCTCCAATGTGGCTGAATTACAACAATTCTACAAAGATGAGTGGGCCATAATTCCTCCACAGCGATGTAAAAGACTCATTGCAAGTTATCGCAAACGCTTGATTGCAGTTGTTGCTGCTAAGGGTGACCCAACCAGTTATTAGGTTGTAGGGGGCAATCACTTTTTCACACAGGGCCATGTGGGTTTGAATTTTGTTTTCCCTTAATAATAATAACCTTCATTTCAAAACTGCATTTTGTGTTTACATGGGTTATCTTTGACTAATATTAAAATGTGTTTGATCTGAAACATTTAAGTGTGACAAACATGCAAACAAATAAGAAATCAGGAAGGGGGCAAACACTTTCACACCACTGTAAGTCAAATGTCTTCCACACATCTGACTTCCCCTTTCCCTCCTGAGCAACCAGTTTTCCCCGTTTTCAAATTCAGTTTTTCATGTCCTCCGGATTCATTTTTCTGTGTTACTGAGTTTTATAACCAATTTATTGATGTGATTATGATAGGCTATAGGTCAGGCCCTACTGGTCACGTGCATTCAATGTATACCTGCTTCACGTAAAGAGAGCAAGGGTTGAGGCTGAGGGAATGTTTTTGCTAAACAAATTAGGGATTTTGGTAACAACTTCAGTCAGAGAAACAGGCAAGGAATGAAATGTGCTGTGGTGCCCGTCCGCTGCAGCAGGGAGGTGAGAGATTACCAACGTTCGCCAGTCATCTGACGCCCTTGAGTCATTTGTGTCTTAATTTCATCGAACAGTGCGCTTAAAGCATCAGACAAACTCAGTGCATTTAGTTGATTTTATTCAATGACATAAGGTGTATCTTTATATGGTCGAAAGAACAGACCAATATTTATTTTTTGTCAGGGACAGCCTTAAGTACAATAGACCAACATAGCTCCTGTAGTAGGTAAAATCTGTGTGCTGGAAAACCTTGGTAGAGTAGGGATTGTGGTGCTCGTGTGAATATCCTTTGTTTTTGGGCTTCACACCAATGCCTACTTCTCACTTAAAACAGTTGTTTTGTTTTAAATGTTCATGATTATTACACTGGAAGGTTCTTTTCTGTTAAAGGTACAGCTGAAGTCGGAGGTTTACATACACCTTATCCAAATATATTTAAACTAAGTTTCACAATTCCTGACATTTAATCCTAGTAAAAATTCCCTGTTTTAGGTCAGTTAGGATCACCACTTTATTTTAAGAAGGTGAAATGTCAGAATAATAGTAGAGAGAATTATTTATTTAAGCTTTTTTCTTTCATCACTTTCCCAGTGGGTCAGAAGTTTACATACACTCCATTAGTATTTGGTAGCATTGCCTTTAAATTGTTTAACTTGGGTCAAACGTTTTGGGTAGCCTTCCACAAGCTTCCCACAATAAGTTGGGTGAATTTTGGCCCATTCCTCCTGACAGAGTTGGTGTAACTGAGTCAGGTTTGTAGGCCTCCTTGCTCGCACACACTTTTTCAGTTCTGCCCACAAATGTCCTATAGGATTGAGGTCAGGGCTTTGTGATGGCCACTCCAATACCTTGACTGTTGTCCTTAAGCCATTTTGCCGAAACTTTGGAAGCATGCTTGGGGTCATTGTCCATTTGGAAGACCCATTTGCGACCAAGCTATAACTTCCTGACTGATGTCTTGAGATGTTGCTTCAATATATCCACATAATTTTCCTTCCTCATGATGCCATCTATTTTGTGAAGTGCACCAGTCCCTCCTACAGCAAAGCACCCCCACAGCATGATGCTGCCACCCCCGTGCTTCACGGTTGGGATGGTGTTCTTCTGCTTGCAAGCCACCCCCTTTTTCCTCCAAACATAACGATGGTCATTATGGCCAAACAGTTCTATTTTTGTTTCATCAGACCAGAGGACATTTCTCCAAAAAGTACGATCTTTGTCCCCATGTGCAGTTGCAAACCGTAGTCAGGCTTTTTTATGGCGGTTTTGGAGCAGTGGCATCTTCCTTGCTGAGCGGCCTTTCAGGTTATGTTGATATAGGACTCGTTTTACTGTGAATATAGATACTTTTGTACCTGTTTCCTCCAGCATCTTCACAAGGTCCTTTGCTGTTGTTCTGGGATTGATTTGCACTTTTCGCACCAAAGTACGTTCATCTCTAGGAGACAGAACGTGTCTCCTTCCTGAGCGGTATGACGGCTGCATGGTCCCATGGTGTTTATACTTGCGTACTATTGTTTGTACAGATGAATGTGGAACCTTCAGGCGTTTGGAAATTGCTCCCAAGGATGAACCAGACTTGTGGAAGTCTACCATTTTTTTTCTGAGGTCTTGGCTGCTTTTGATTTTCCCATGATGTCAAGCAAAGAGGCACTGAGTTTGAAGGTAGGCTTTGAAATACATCCACAGGTACACCTCCAATTGACTCAAATGGTGTCAATTAGCCTATCAGAAGCTTCTAAAGCCATGACATCATTTTCTGGAATTTTCCAAGCTGTTTAAAGGCACAGTCAACTTAGTGTATGTAAACTTCTGACCCACTGGAATTGTGATACAGTGAAATATAAGTGAAATAATCGGTCTATAAACAATTGTTGGAAAAATTACGTGTCATGAACAAAGATGTCCTAACCGACCTGCCAAAACTATACTTTGTTAAGAAGAAATTTGTGGAGTGGTTGAAAAAAACGAGTTTATATGACTCCAACCTAAGTGTATGTAAACTTCCGACTTCAACTGTATATTATACAACATTTCCACATGCAAAGCCAGATTTGTTTTGAGCAACCAAGTCTGCCATTGGCAGTGTTATTGTAACCTTTAATTTGGCCTCTGCCAAAGGGTCTGCACCTTAATGGCACAGGTTTTGTGCTTACATAACTCCCCAAATACAGGTGTGCCAAGCTTGTAGTGTCATACCCAAGAAGACTCAAGGCTGTAATCGCTGCGAAAGGTGCTTTAACAAAGTACTGAGTAAAGGGTCAGAATAGTTATACTAATAAAGTATCTGTTTTTTTGTTTGTTTTTGCAAACATTTCTGAAAAACTATTTTCGCTTTGTCATTATGGGGTATTGTGTGTAGATTGATGAGGTAAAACATTTATTTGATCCATTTTAGAATAAGGCTGTAACGTAACAAAATGTGGAAAAAGTGAAGGGTTCGGAATACTTTCCAAATTTGATTTAACAAATGTCGGATTGACTAAATTTGTAGCTGCAACAGATTTTATAATTACTCACTCTCAAGTGCACATTTCCGTCCATTAGCAACCAATGATGAGCTACCTTTTTTGTAGCATTTCTGACAATGCTAACATCTTTTCAGCCATATCTCAGAGTTCTATATAAACGGGTCAGCAACAATACAGCTGCTATTAGCTAACATTAGCTATCTTGTCCAAAGTCCAGCAGCTAGCCTCTGTAGCTAGCTAGCTAACACCAGTCAGCTGAACGCTAGCTAGCTAATGAACGGGCAAAGAAAGGTAGATAGCTATATTTGTTTATGGAAGTTTTGTTATACAAATAACAAAGCCACTTGGAAGCTAGAGCCAGACAACAACAGCTGACATTGACACAGACAGTAGCTAACGATAGCTAGTTCACTTCCAAATGCCAGTCCTAAATATTTTTCACAAAACATAGCTAGCTAGCTATGTATATCAGTTCAAAACCAACACCCAACTTTGGGAAAATCGTCACGCTGCTGTCTTACAATGCATGCAATACAATTGGCTTTTGCAACACTAGCTAGCTCTATAGTCCAAGCTATGGTAAGAGCTAGCCATATTTCACTGTCGGACACAACTCAAACTGTAGCTGAGAAAACAAATGCACATGTAACAGCATGTTGTCCACTGCAGTGAGCAAATGCATGCTTGCTAGCATCAGGACAAACTCACCAGTTTCAAACATCCAGAATACATTCCAGTATGCTCCTTCTCCGGTCTTCTTGACATTTTATCCAAATCGGTTTAGATCAACAGTGCCAAACTAACAACTCTGCCATTTGACCGGCTTGATTGTTTTTACAGCTCTGATCTGGATGGTGGACTAGCCCATGTGTTGGATATTTGTCAACAACTCTGCAGTGCACGCTATTCCAGTGGTGTGGCGCTTGGGGTGGGAGAAGGGGCTAATATCCCCCAAACCCTGATTATATAAATGTATAGGATGCATAACTGCAATGGTTTAGGCTAGAAACAAGCTGTAAAAGGCACAAGAAAGACGTGGCTCTATTGTACATGGGGATATCTTTGTTTAGTTTCTATGGCTGAGTTATATGACCTTCAGGTATACAACCTTTAATTCAATGGCAACCATTTTCCTTTACTTAGCTTTTAATGGGAATTGATTCATATTTTACAATGCAAGACCATCACAATCAATTAGCTATTCACAGATGGGAGGTATTGAATAGAGTTGAAGGATGGGACTAATAACAAATAATAACAAAGATAGCTAATAATGTAAGCATACTGTGTCCATAATAAGTATATAGGTTGTATGTTGGGAGCTTTTGGGAGGGAGCGCGGTTGGGGGGATGTGGCGTGTGGGGGCGGGCCGGATGGACATCGTGGAAGTGATCGGAGAGGTTGAGAGTAGAAGAAGTTCAGGAGCAATAAAAAATAAAATAAATAAAAATATATATAATATAATTATTGTAAAATTGACTCTGTCCATGGGGTGTAGGTGGTGGGTATGGACCGGAAGTGGAGGCGCCTGGGTGTTGTTGTTCACTAATTTACTCCAAGTAGGGAAAGGATGGTGGGGTTGAAAAGTAATAAAGGGGAGTATATATATAAAAAATATAAAAAATAAACAAAAAAACATGGGGGATTGGAAGTGATGCAGACAATTACATTGATAGAAGATACAATCTATCTGCAATATTAAGCTGATCCACCCCCCAAAAAAAATAAAAAAATAAAAAAATAAACTATTCACCTTCTGAAAGCTACAGACAATTACATTTGACTATCCATGGTCAATTCTAAACATACTTCAATAGTTAGTTCAATACTGATTTGAGCTATTAGAGGACAACAGCCAGTATATTCTCATTTTAATCTGACGTCTAGAATTTGAGCTAGGTGGACGCAGAAAATACTCTGAAAACTAAATTGCTAAGGACCCTGTTAGAAATCCGGTATATGGTACTCCGTAACGGCTGGACAGCTCATAACGAGAGGTGGGGAGTGTGTTGTGTATCTCCAATCAAGTTGATTTGTGAGTTTTCATCAACATTGGAGTCATAATGGTAGGGAGATTTTAATTTAACAGAAATTCTGAATCGAGATGTCTTTTAGAAATATATGATATTGGGATAACTCAGAATATCACACATGGACATTTCCTATGGTCGGATATGGAATCATTCATTATCCTGAGATATGTGACACCCTATTTTCTCTCTTCATGTTGACAAATACTGACTGTATACATTGCATGTGTTTCTCAGCACATTCAAGACATGAAGCTTCTCTTGGTTGAGGTCCATATATGGATCTTGATATGCTGACAATAAGGAGGATTTCTGAAGCATTTCTGAGTTTTCAGCAAAGGCTCAATAATTAGACAAATATGAAATCCATATTTTTGTCCTATGCACAAATCATTTTTGGATTCCCTCCAGATATCATACATGGTATGGCAGGATATTGACTCATTATATATATATTGAGATAAGGTGTCCACATAGGCCTACTTTCTCAATATGATTTCACATACTGACAGTAGGCCTACATAGTATATTTTCTCAGCACATACAATGCATATTCTCTTGACTGAGTTCCACATCAGGATTTCTGATTCTTATTTGAGCTGAGGACATGATCAATCATTGGACAAATATTAACTCCATATCATTTCAAACTATCATTGTTGTATCCCCTATCCATAAAGGCGCGCACAAACACAAGATAAAAGCACTAACTGGTAGCCCAGCAACAAGAATCACGTATTTTCAAATGTCATATGTTTTATTTGGGCGCCACAAATGAGTGTGTAAATGGTGTGTGGTCGAACTGACATCTGGAGAAACAAAGTGAGAAGGTGCTCAGTAAATGCCTCAAAGAGGTTAACAGGTGTCTTCAAAGCCTCTCAATGGCCAATACATAGCATCAGCAATCCAGGGTTTATATACATCATTGGTGTAGCTTATGCCTAATTATTTCTCCCTGGTTCTGACTTTACCTAATGGTTGCGTATTGCTTGTATCATCAATATGTGTGCGATAGGCTACTTATATGAAATTACCACCATGGTTTCTTTTGTCTAGCTGTTCAAATCTAACGCATGGATATGTAAGATCAAAGATGATGAAAACTACACCTAGACATTTTATACACCACAGTAAGCATACTGCTCATAAATCAACCAAACTTACCCGATGCATCGTGGAAGCTACTGTATTCTTTCTTCGTTTCTTCAAATGAATAAAATCTAGACCACACCTTTTTAAATATCAAAACTCGATTTAAGTTGTCACAAATAAACGTCTCATGTAGACTAATATTACATCAGAAAATATCCTACAAAAGCCTGTGGAATTTTATTTGGTTTGAATACTCGATGGAGGACGGTAACAAAGAACTTCCTGTTGATGCTTTTCGGCTTCTTCTGTGGTGTTTTAAGAGGTGCCGCCATCTACAGTACATAGTCTTCAGCACTTCTCTTCAAGCGGGTGAGGCGGTTTAGAGAGTAATTAATTGCTAGAAAGAAACTGTTTGTATTGTTATATATATATATATAAATAATAATAAATGAATGAATGGCAGTCCTATGAGTGCAGGCTAAGAAACTTCTATTAGATCAAATAAACCTCACGTAGCAAATAAGCCATTCGTTTTTTGAATGAACAAATTCTACACTCTCTTTGACCTCCATACAAAAACGAATTGCTTGGTGTGGAAAACACGAACAAACGCCACCTGCTAGAGGGAGACAGATTTTCCCTCGAGGTGGGCCTTTCTCTTTGCCTGTTCCTCTCTGACAACGTTCTCTTAGAGTCCAGATATTGTTATTGGCTGAGGCCCAGTAAGAATAGACTCCTAAATAACAGACTGATTACCGATGCGCTATCTGTGCAGTAAACCAGTAAAGCCCGATTTATGTCCAATCCGACCTCTGCAGTGGCCATACACAGTGGCGATTTTAGCATGTAAATCTTGGTGGGGCAAACCCCAAACATTTTTGTTGGATGCATGCCAGAAAAGCAACAACACAACACTAAACAATACATTAATTGCACTATAACATTGACAAACGGTGCCCACAAACTATTAGAGCCTACATAAAGCTGTCCCAACAGCAGAGCTTTCTTTTCAGCACCGTGGAGTGAATCCTTACCACGGCTATGCCCGGCTATCAACAGAGCCTTGTCTGGCAGCGAAAAAGTTCATTCAGACTCATTTACTGCCTTAAAAAAAAACTGCTGATATGGCTGACTTGCTTAAACAAATGTGGTTTCCACTGACAATTGAGATTTACAAACTATGGCATAAGGGAACGATGAGCGGATGAGAGGCAATCCGTAATTTTGATTAAGACAATGAGTCAATATAAAGAAGGACGTAGTCAATATAACTATTTGTTCAGCACTTTTGAAATGTACAGCGACAGAATTTAGAACATGGGCCGTTCTTACAGTATTCTCCCTGTACACCAAGTCAGACCTTAGGATAAATAAAGGGGGTATATAAGCAGACAATGAAAGCTCTTACAATATTCGATGATGACATTTCTCTAAAACAGGCTATAGGCTGCATGTACACTACCAAGTCAGAACAGTAGGCTAAGTTATGAGGGTGAAAGGGACAAATTATTAGGGAGAGGCACATGGACTATTAACAGCTTACTGCACAACACACACTTAGTATTACTTTCTTAGCTACAGTATACATATCTCCCTGACATATTACATCATTTATACAGCAGCATACAATACATTTTTGGACTCACCTTGTTGTGCTGTGATCACTTGAACAGGAAGGTGGCGCGGCGGTCCTTCTTGTGGGCAGATTTGGTCATCAAACTTTGTCCTCAAAGTCTGGCATTCTCTGGATTTATGGTGCTTTCAAGACATCTGAAAACTTGGAAAGGTCGAATCATGACGTCAGTGATCTTCAGGTCGGCGCTATAGAAAGAGGCCGAGTTCCCAACTTGGAATTCCAAGTTGGATGACCATTCAATCTTATTTTCCCAGTTGGAGCTCGTTTTTTTCCAAGTTCCCAGTTTTTTTTTACTCACTGAAGTCTAAAATTTACCAGTTTCGTATTTCCAGTTGTTTGAATGCGGCAGAAGTCATGCTGGATTGACAGCATGGTCAATGTATTTCTGGCCCATGATGTTGTAAGTGAATGTCTATCCTTTTAAGCTTGGAAAATAGACTCTTAAACCCAGACTTGGACCACACACCCTCTCCACCAAATAGCAGGCTAGTGATTGCTTTGCAACGCTTGCAGTTAGCCACTGATTCCTTCCAAACTACTCATTGTTGAATTTGCGATTTCCAACTTGTTGTGTAATGTTTATGTCCAATGGCTGATGAGCACCGATATGTTTTATCTACACTGCTCAAAAAAATAAAGGGAACACTTAAACAACACATCCTAGATCTGAATGAATGAAATAATCTTATTAAATACTTTTTTCTTTACATAGTTGAATGTGCTGACAACAAAATCACACAAAAATTATCAATGGAAATCAAATTTATCAACCCATGGAGGTCTGGATTTGGAGTCACCCTCAAAATTAAAGTGGAAAACCACACTACAGGCTGATCCAACTTTGATGTAATGTCCTTAAAACAAGTCAAAATGAGGCTCAGTAGTGTGTGTGGCCTCCACGTGCCTGTCTGACCTCTCTACAACGCCTGGGCATGCTCCTGATGAGGTGGCGGATGGTCTCCTGAGGGATCTCCTCCCAGACCTGGACTAAAGCATCCGCCAACTCCTGGACAGTCTGTGGTGCAACGTGGCGTTGGTGGATGGAGCGAGACATGATGTCCCAGATGTGCTCAATTGGATTCAGGTCTGGGGAACGGGCGGGCCAGTCCATAGCATCAATGCCTTCCTCTTGCAGGAACTGCTGACACACTCCAGCCACATGAGGTCTAGCATTGTCTTGCATTAGGAGGAACCCAGGGCCAACCGCACCAGCATATGGTCTCACAAGGGGTCTGAGGATCTCATCTCGGTACCTAATGGCAGTCAGGCTACCTCTGGCGAGCACATGGAGGGCTGTGCGGCCCCCAAAGAAATGCCACCCCACACCATGACTGATCCACCGCCAAACCGGTCATGCTGGAGAATGTTGCAGGCAGCAGAACGTTCTCCACGGCGTCTCCAGACTCTGTCACGTCTGTCCCATGTGCTCAGTGTGAACCTGCTTTCATCTGTGAAGAGCACAGGGCGCCAGTGGCGAATTTGCCAATCTTGGTGTTCTCTGGCAAATGCCAAACGTCCTGCACGGTGTTGGGCTGTAAGCACAACCCCCACCTGTGGACGTCGGGCCCTCATACCACCCTCATGGAGTCTGTTTCTGACCGTTTGAGCAGACACATGCACATTTGTGGCCTGCTGGAGGTCATTTTGTAGGGCTCTGGCAGTGCTCCTCCTTGCACAACGGCGGAGGTAGCAGTCCTGCTGCTGGGTTGTTGCCCTCCTACGGCCTCCTCCACGTCTCCTGATGTACTGGCCTGTCTCCTGGTAGCGCCTCCATGCTCTGGACACTACGCTGACAGACACAGCAAACCTTCTTCCCACAGCTCGCATTGATGTGCCATCCTGGATGAGCTGCGCTACCTGAGCCACTTGTGTGGGTTGTAGACTCCGTCTCATGCTACCACTAGAGTGAAAGCACCGCCAGCATTCAAAAGTGACCAAAACATCAGCCAGGAAGCATAGGAACTGAGAAGTGGTCTGTGGCCACCACCTGCAGAACCACTTCTTTATTGGGGGTGTCTTGCTAATTGCCTATAATTTCCACCTGTTGTCTATTCCATTTGCACAACAGCATGTGACATTTATTGTCAATCAGTGTTGCTTCCTAAGTGGACAGTTTGATTTCACAGAAGTGTGATTGACTTGGAGTTACATTGTGTTGTTTAAGTGTTCCCTTTATTTTTTTGAGCAGTGTATAATCTCTTCATATGACAAGGATTTGCCAGTAGATTGTAGACTTCATTCATGATGATGACTGCTTGTCTAGCTTGTATGATGTTGACATGATCAGTCCAATCAAAGCTACGGTATGTATAACGTGATTTGACGTCATTTTATCTCTGGCCAATGACCTTGAGTCTTCTTGGATGTGCACTTCTAATGTAAATCTATGGCAGCACCCAAGGGGCTTGAATTTTCAAGCTCTCCCTGTATATTTTGCGGTGATGTAGTGTCCCCATGAGTGACACAACACTGAGCCAATCACGGTACAACTAGAGAACATTACCAACCCCTACGCTCTGTATTTTCCGCTGGCTGCCCAACCACCACAGAAAGCACTGAGCTAGGCTGAAACACCTGCATTTTGGAGCTGCCTTACTCAAGACAGTAAAAAAGAGACCATATTTGTATGCGGCTTTATTCACTCAATGATTTTCTTTTCACATAGTTTGCAAACTGATATGTGACACGTATTAATGCCAAAATAACATGTAAAAACAGCCAACAAAAAAAGGAAAAATATATTTTCTTCCTGACCTGCCCTGAATGACGGGTCGCCACTGGCCATACAGCATTTACAGTTTCCGCAGAATCAGGGCATTCATTCTTCTTGTGCTTCACGGAGCAGAGCTGTTGTGAAGGAAGGGTGGTTTTCTTCTTTGGTGTCATGGCATTTGCACATTTTGTTTGTGCATGCTGCCACCTACTGTGCAGTAGAGGGTGTTTTCAATCACCCTACATGTGACAAAAAAATAAAAAAGACAATTGCACAACCAACCAACCCTACACCTATATACCACAATTTCATAATATATATATATTTTAAAATCTTAAAACATCTTATAACTCTTCTGCAGTAAAATCTTGTACACCCAGGTACTTCTCAGGAGCTGCCACCTACACTCATTAAAAACCCACTACCCCATTCCACTACTTTGACCCTATCTGCTCCTGCACCATCCCAACAGCCTGGGAGGACAGGACACCACCACTCAACACACCCTGTAACTCTTCTGAAGTCAAATCTCGTATACCCAAATACTTCCCTGCAGCTGCCATCCATTTTTGCGGTACAGTTGATAACCATGGCTATGAATGGTAAGAACCCAACCTTACTGAAGCTTAAAATCACTCATTGGCCTATCCCTCTGTGCTGGAACAGATCTACCACTCACTGGGATCTTCTCAGGATCCCTCACCCTTGACCCACCCTCCTCTACTTTTTTCACTGCCTCAGCATGACACCTTCTGCACTACTTGGACTCAGGCCACTTCAACCTGCCTCTCTCGCACCGGACGCTTCCGATCCCTAGCAACATGGTCACCCCTAGTTGACTCACACAACTGTATTGACCTATACGACACAATTGTCTGTCCCATGCCCTCCTGCACACTTCCCACATCTTGGAATCTCCCTCCTAAACACTGATGTGACATGACCATAAACGTTGCTTCTGAAACAGTGCAGTGGATTCGGCTCGAACAGGATAACTGATATATCTTAGCATGCCTTTGTCGGGTAGAGACTGACTCAGAAGGACTGACAGTGACTCCTGTTTCACCACGCTCCCCACCGTGTCTGCGTCACACCAAACGGCGGGCGTCACAAACACCAGGAATCTTCAACTTCAATTGCTCCACACTTAACAATAACCCAGAAATCACTATTTTCAATGGTGCCCTGTTCCTAAGAGCAAAGCAAGAAACCGATCTTGACGCAAGTTGCGTAACACGGAGTCAGGAAACAAGTGCAGTGTGAGTTTAATGATATCGAACCTGGAACGAATACAAAACAAGAGAAGCGACTAACAAGGAAATATAAATAATAATAATAATATAACAATACTACCTGATGACTGACAGAACAGAGTGATAAATGGTAAGTAAGGTAGTAATGAAGTCCAGGTGTGACTGATGATAGGGCGCAGGTGTGCATAAAAATGGTTGCCAGACGTGTGTAATGATGGGTTACCAGGTCAGGTGGTTAGTAAACAGGCGTTGTTGAGCGCCGGAGTGAGAGTAGATGTGACAATAGGACCTGTTTCAAATGATCACGTTTACACTCAACATAGACACTTTATATTCACTCCGGAATGGGAAAAATATCCTTTCTATTTTATTCAGCTAAATTCAATTATATTCCTCTTACTATGAAAATAATTTCATATAAAATAACATGACCCTTATAAGTATATTTTGTCAACAGATGCATATCTGTATTCCCAGTCAAGGGAAATCCATAGATTAGGGCCTAATAACTATTTTTTTCAATTGACTGATTTCCTTATATGAACTGTAACTCAGTAAAATCTGTGAAATTGTTGCATGTTGCGTTCATATTTTTGTTCAGTGCAGATGATCAGGACAGTCTAGAATACTATTTGCCCTAAGAGGTGAAGTTTTGCAATGAGCTATATGACTGTACTTCTGATTCTAATTCTCAAGAGAAAAGTTAAAACCCTCAGGCGTGAGGTCACCGAGGAGGATCAACAGTGGTGGGGGGGGGGGGATCGTCTGAAAGGGACTGACATAAAGGGATGGAATTTAAGGATTTTGGGCACTGGCCAGCAGACAACGACTTCTACTAGCCTGGGTAACATTCAGGTCCTAAATCTGTTGCATTCAATGTTTGTAAAGGCAAAAGTTATCTTCTGTGTCAGGCTAGTTTGGCACCTTTTCTACTAGCTCAGTCTGAAAAGTACTAGCCTTGGGATAGCTTATTTCCATCCCTACTGACATGTCTAACTGACTTCACAGGTCATTTGATTAGTAATGTACAGTGGGGGGGAAAAGTATTTAGTCAGCCACCAATTGTGCAAGTTCTCCCACTTAAAAAGATGAGAGAGGCCTGTAATTTTCATCATAGGTACACGTCAACTATGACAGACAAAATGAGATTTTTTTCTCCAGAAAATCACATTGTAGGATTTTTAATGAATTTATTTGCAAATTATGGTGGAAAATAAGTATTTGGTCAATAACAAAAGTTTCTCAATACTTTGTTATATACCCTTTATTGGCAATGACACAGGTCAAACGTTTTCTGTAAGTCTTCACAAGGTTTTCACACACCGTTGCTGGTATTTTGGCCCATTCCTCCATGCAGATCTCCTCTAGAGCAGTGATGTTTTGGGGCTGTCGCTGGGCAACACCGACTTTCAACTCCCTCCAAAGATTTTCTATGGGGTTGAGATCTGGAGACTGGCTAGGCCACTCCAGGACCTTGAAATGCTTCTTACGAAGCCACTCCTTCGTTGCCCGGGCGGTGTGTTTGGGATCATTGTCATGCTGGAAGACCCAGCCAAGTTTCATCTTCAATGCCCTTGCTGATGGAAGGAGGTTTTCACTCAAAATCTCACGATACATGGCCCCATTCATTCTTTCCTTTACACGGATCAGTCGTCCTGGTCCCTTTCCAGAAAAACAGCCCCAAAGCATGATGTTTCCACCCCCATGCTTCACAGTAGGTATGGTGTTCTTTGGATGCAACTCAGCATTCTTTGTTTTCCAAACACGACGAGTTGAGTTTTTACCAAAAAGTTATATTTTGGTTTCATCTGACCATATGACATTCTCCCAATCCTCTTCTGGATCATCCAAATGCACTCTAGCAAACTTCAGACGGGACTGGACATGTACTGGCTTAAGCAGGGGGACACGTCTTGCACTGCAGGATTTGAGTCCCTGGCGGCGTAGTGTGTTACTGATGGTAGGCTTTGTTACTTTGGTCCCAGCTCTCTGCAGGTCATTCACTAGGTCCCCCCGTGTGGTTCTGGGATTTTTGCTCACCGCTCTTGTGATCATTTTGACCCCACGGGGTGAGATCTTGCGTGGAGCCCCAGATCGAGGGAGATTATCAGTGGTCTTGTATGTCTTCCATTTCCTAATAATTGCTCCCACAGTTGATTTCTTCAAACCAAGCTGCTTACCTATTGCAGATTCAGTCTTCCCAGCCTGGTGCAGGTCTACAATTTTGTTTCTGGTGTCCTTTGACAGCTCTTTGGTCTTGGCCATAGTGGAGTTTGGAGTGTGACTGTTTGAGGTTGTGGACAGGTGTCTTTTATACTGATAACAAGTTCAAACAGGTGCCATTAATACAGGTAACGAGTGGAGGACAGAGGAGCCTCTTAAATAAGAAGTTACAGGTCTGTGAGAGCCAGAAATCATGCTTGTTTGTAGGTGACCAAATACTTATTTTCCACCATAATTTGCAAATAAATTCATTAAAAATCCTACAATGTGATTTTCTGGATTTTTTTTCTCATTTTGTATGTCATAGTTGACATGTACCTATGATGAAAATTACAGGCCTCTCTCATCTTCTTAAGTGGGAGAACTTGCACAATTGGTGGCTGACTAAATACTTTTTTCCCCCACTGTACAACAGAAGCACTCTGGAACAAAAAACGTTTCTGTGGTTTGTATGGGGAAAACATTCATCCCACAAGTCCTTTGTGAGCTAGCTATCAAACTAGTTAACGTTAGCTTACCGGTTATGTACAGTCGTGGTCAAAAGTTTTGAGAATGACACAAATATTAATTTTCACAAAGTCTGCTGCCTCAGTTTTTATGATGGCAATTTACATATACTCCAGAATGTTATGAAGAGTGATCAGATGAATTGCAATTAATTGCAAAGTCCCTCTTTGCCATGAAAATGAACTTAATCCCCAAAAAACATTTCCACTGCATTTCAGCCCTGCCACAAAAGGACCAGCTGACATCATGTCAGTGATTCTCTTGTTAACACAGGTGAGTGTGTTGACGAGGACAAGGCTGGAGATCACTCTGTCATGCTGATTGAGTTAGAATAACAGACTGGAAGCTTTAAAAGGAAGGTGATGCTTTAAATCATTGTTCTTCCTCTGGTTTACCATAGTTACCTGCAAGGAAACACGTGCCGTCATCATTGCTTTGCACAAAAAGGTCTTCACAGGCAAGGATATTGCTGCTAGTAAGAGTGCACCTAAATCAACCATTTACTGGATCATCAAGAACTTCAAGGGGAGAGGTTCAATTGTTGTGAAGAAGGCTTCAGGGCGCCCAAGAAAGTCCAGCAAGCGCCAGGACCGTCTCCTAAAGTTGATTCAGCTGCGGGATCGGGGCACCATCAGTGCAGAGCTTGCTCAGGAATGGCAGCAGGCAGGTGTGAGTGCATCTGCACGCACAGTGAGGCGAAGACTTTTGGAGGATGGCCTGGTGTCACGAAGAGCAGCGAGGAAGCCACTTCTCTCCAGGAGAAACATCAGGGACAGACTGATATTCTGCAAAAGGTACAGGGATTGGACAGCTGAGGATTGGGGTAAAGTTATTTTCTCTGATGAATCCCCTTTCCGATTGTTTGGGGCATCTGGAAAAAAGCTTGTCCGGAGAAGACAAGGTGAGCGCTACCATCAGTCCTGTGTCATGCCAACAGTAAAGCATCCTGAGACCATTCATGTGTGGGGTTGCTTCTCAGCCAAGGGAGTGGGCTCACTCACAATTTTGCCTAAGAACACAGCCATGAATAAAGAATGGTACCAACACATCCTCCGAGAGCAACTTCTCTCAAGAACAGTTTGGTGACGAACAATGCCTTTTCCAGCATGATGGAGCACCTTGCCATAAGGCAAAAGTGATAACTAAGTGGCTCGGGGAACAAAACATCGACATTTTGGGTCCATGGCCAGGAAACTCCCCAGACCTTAATCCCATTGAGAAATTGTGGTCAATCCTCAAGAGGCGTGTGGACAAACAAAAACCCACAAATTCGGACAAACTCCAAGCATTGATTATGCAAGAATGGGCTGCCATCAGTCAGGATGTGGCCCAGAAGTTAATTGACAGCATGCCAGGGTGGATTGCAGAGGTCTTGAAAAAGAAGGGTCAACACTGCAAATATTGACTCTTTGCATAAACTTAATGTAATTGTCAATAAAAGCCTTTGACACTTATGGAATGCTTGTAATTATACAGTCTGTCCCTACCATAGTAACATCTGACAAAAATATATCATAACACTTTGTGAAGACCAATACTTGTGTCATTCTCAACTTTTCACCACGACTGTAGTCACACTTGTTGTGACATGCTAACTAACGTTAGCCCACCAGGGCAGGGATATTTAGCTAGCTAGCTAACGTTAGCTCACCGTTTCCTTTGCGACTTGTGGTAACTCTAAATCAATAGTTGTTAAGAAGTCCGAAAACATTAACTTGTGTCGTATATGATGAATGGTGGCAATTATTGCTGTCAACAAAAGGAGTCGGCTCATACTGAACATTGATCATAAGGTTTATTCAGACCACAAGCTTCAGCATGAGTTTACAGACACGCGTGGTCCGGAGAGCAGTGTCGTCCAATTCTAATGTCTGCTCTGTCCTATCTTCTTCGTGTACCCCTATTTATAACCAATGCAACAAGATGGGCTCCCTCTGCTGGCCAGTTTACAATACACTTCCTGTCTATTATATGTTACCTTATACTAAATATTGCCTTTTGATACTAACATAACCAACATTCCATTTCGTCATGAAAAACATTTAACAAAGGCATAATCTTCAGATACGATATTCCCCCTTTCGAGACGAAATAAACGTCTCGAAAACAAACAGAATAAGATTATGACTATTAACCATTTATCTCCTTGAGTATCTTTAACATTAAACCAAACACATTCTCCTCTAGAGTGTAAATACCTTCCTATGAAATACCTGTTTATGAAGTGTGAATACATTACTATGACATATGAAGAAATCTCTATGGAGTGTAAGAGCGAAAAACTGTCCAGCAGCCATCCATCCATATCAATCAAGACAGTAAAATTCTCTCACGGTCCCTCTGCCCCAGGCAACCACCGTCGGTACTCCAGATAACCTCATTAACCATGTAAATGCATTTGAAACTATGATGTAATTAAATACACATGTAAACAAAATCCTATCCATAAATATCCATTGTACGGCTGGTCAACCCATCGAATCGTACAATGAATCTCTCCCTTCCTAGACCTTCTCTGTCCCTAAACATTCACCGAAATAAACAAAAGCATCTAAGATCCTCATCTGCATTCAATAACATCAAACATCATTCTACTAAAATCAATACCTAAGAATATGACACAATTATGTATTACACATCAAATATGTCTATATTTCATTGCAGACACTGGAATGTAGTCCACTACACTTCATCTCCCTGTAGTGTCCTCTTCCAATGGACTTGTTGATGATGGAATCAGCCACACCCTCCTTGTTTCATCTCCTCCAGTCATATTGTCCCTTCATATTGTCTTTGTTTGAGTATTCCAATCTCCACATGTTCTCCCAAATGCTTCTGGAATGACAAGAAAATAAACGACCAAACAGTATCTTTTGCAAAACCACATTTTCAAATTAAACCTCAACATCAATTTAAGACCTATAAATGATGTATGAATCACATTAACCTATCCCCCCCTTGATTCATAAATCATACTAAAATCATACTAAAAAAAATGTTTTCCTTGAAACAATAAAAATAAAATGATCAAATAATCAAAAAGGATATTTATCCATCAGTTCCACTTGTCAATCTTTATCCAGATCAGGAACAGTCAACACCGGCATCTGAGTGTTGTCTCCAGGCACCACTTCTCCAACCTATCTCAATCTCATAACTTTCTCAAAAGTCAGTACAAACATCTTACACAGTGTTATCAAAGCTGAAACTAAAATCTGACCCATCACTGCCCCTACTGGCCTAACTGATCTTGCAACCAAATCCTATCAGATCTCCCAAATGTTACACCATATCATGGAAGAGGTCCCCCCTTCTCCCTTAGACTCATTCTCCAATGGTAGGCTTGAAGACTATGACATGTAGCCATGTCACCCTTTTAACCCTAGATTTAGCTGTGTTCGGTGCTAACTCTCTTTTAATAGTAAAAGCCTCATATGGAAGCTTCAATGTTGACATGTAACCAAATCCTGTCCATCCCTAATGTAAGAATATAGATGCTTTATCACCCCCAAACCCCCTAAATATCTCTAAGATTCCCCATAGTCACATTGTCAGTCAAAAGCTAATCATTTAACCATCAAAGTCCTGCTTTTCTTACTACCTGATATATAAAAAATTACATTATATTTGTCATCTCTAACCTTATGTTAATGCTTATCCAAAGTTATCATATAACATCCCAATATAATATTCCCATAAACATACCCCCTTACCTCATATGTTTTATTATAACAACAATAACTTTTAGCCCTCAATGTTTCACCTGAATACTTCAGGTTTCCATTGTTACCTGACCTTACTTTCCATCTAACAATTCCCATAGGATAATTCATTTACCCAAGAACACTTAAACCCTACTGTTCTGACAACTACATTATTTTATCTGTCAATGACTGTTGCCGATACCACAGTCATGACAAAGCATAACCCTGACCCGCTAGAGGCCGCGCGACCGTCCAACACGTCTTGGGCTGGCATCCCCAACAGACATCAACCTTCAAGATTCCTCACTGATTCTTACCGAATGAGTTAATCTATCTCTAATTTTCACAACAGAGGAACGAGCAGCACTGATCAGATGCCCCCCCTCTGTCATCAAAATCAAAAGACCCCATCCTGCAGCTTCCATGATGAATCTCTCTTCTCCATTTCAGATTAACCTATATTGCTCTCTACTACTATCTGCTCTACTTTTTAACCCTATTCGTAGTAACCTAAACCCCTGAGTCTCTCTTGCTGCCTCCTTTAATTTCAGAAAAGTTGTTGTCATCCTTCCTACATTTGCTATTACCATCGTATCATTAATCCCTTCCCAAAGTTACCATTAACGTTGTTGATTTAGTTGATGAATTAAAACCCTTAATTCCCTCTAGTGGGAAACTACCAACATCCTATTCGATTATTCCCTATTGGAGTGACTACTGTAATAAACTTATCCTTAACTCCCTCTGTGACTGTGGAAAGTTTTACAGACTTCAAATCTTCCATTATAAGCATCACCTTACAAATTACATAGCCCTTTAACCAATAATTCTTAACCGGAACAAATTTCTATGCTTTCACTAGATAAGTACACATATTCTCCCTGATCTTTATCTGTAACCTTACGCAAAATAAGGGAACAGTCACTCCTAACCCTCTTCTAAACTATACCTCCTTTTACTCCTGGTCCTGATAACAACACTTATTCTCCATAATTATCTCTCCATATGAGAGAAACGTCCCCATCCTAAACCCTAATAAGTGTTTTCCCCCTAAAATTGGTGCTGTATTGGTTCCCTTATAATCAAATGCGATATATTTATGACTTTAATACCTATCAATGTTGAAAGAGTTAAATTGCTTCTCTCTGTTGTTCTAATAGACTGAAGTGTTAATGTCCTTATTTACTCCTAGTTTCCCCCCAGTTTTCCCCTAAAACTTTGAACTCTTTCCTTGTACTTCCATCCATCACCACTAGTGTCACTTTTTCCCCAAATCTCAGTCCTATCTCTAAATCCCTGACTTTCAAACTTTTGATTACACAAAGTACACCTATAATGACCTTGATCTCCCTGCTGGAAACTGTAAATATAGATACTCAATCACCCTCAAATCATTCAGCAACACATACTTTCTCAATGCATCTGCTCCTAATCGATTTAAACTCCTACCATATCTTCCCACTAAACTTTAAAATGTCCTTCCTCACTGTTCTCTCTCTGTCTTACTACTAACTTTGAAACTTAGCTCACTGTCTCAGAGTTCCTTCACCCCTAGTTCTCCTAACTTATTTTAATCTAATCTTTTTCTCTCATAACATTTAAAACCTTTTCCCACTGATTTATTGACAAAATTCCTTCCCCACCAATTTTTAGAATACGTGATTGGGAATTCCCCACCTGCTCCTGACTCCTTTACACAGACTTGGCAAAACCGACTAAACACCTTTTAGCCTAACCTCAAATCTCTTAGTGTAAGAATATAACCCAAAATAACAGTCACCCCTATTAAGTTTTTTTTCCCAGACAGATTGTCTAACAGGCAATCTAATACATTATCATCCTTCCTATGATATTATCTTTTAAGCAAATGATTCCCAAAAACCCTACTTCTTAAAATATTCTACCAGACAGTCAGTCATTTAGTGTGCCTCTGATTGAACCCTTCAATTTAAACCATGCATCTCTTCCCACAATATCCTTGATATATTGTCCTAATATTAGTATGTCTATTGTAATTCCTATTTGACTTCTATAACAGAGCTCAATTGATTCCCGAAGAGTAAACTGTTTTACTACTTCAAATCCCTATCCTAACCTAATTAGTTTATTTTACAGAGTGATATGTTTAACCTCTTTAGGCTGAACCCAGATAAGTTTTTCCCCTATTCACTATCACTTCTAATGGTCGGTTGTTTTTACTTCAATTGTTGGCTATTTTCTCTTCTTCTCTAATCGATGCTATCAGCTGATACCCCCCTTCTGGATATTCTAGGCACTCTAGAATATTTAGTGTTCACCTGGAGAACAGGTGATCTTGAATTGCCCCTGTATCTTCCTTAAAAATGTTCTCTTGTTTCCTCCTGACTTGTTGCTGTGGATAAGGAACATCTGGTACCCCCCTTTGGCTGGTACAATTGCATTTGATATTGTTCAGTTGAAGCTGTGACAGTGATTGTTGATTTGGTTCACTCTGATTCTTCATACTTTTCTTCTTCTCCACCACCAGTTATAAGTTGTATTTGATTGAGTTTTCTTCGTCCAGTTCTTCTCGTTGTGGACCTATCAGTATTCTTCAACAGGTTATCTTCTAAGTTCTGTTCTTGAAATATCATCTTCCATCATCTTCTTACTTTTCTTCTGTGCCAGTCCTTGTAGGACAAACTCCTCTTGAAAATAAAGCACCTTTAATCTCCAAATCTTCATCGCTTTCTTCATCTTCAACTTCCATCAGAGATCAAATCTCTAGTATCCATTTCTTCTTTCCTCTCTTGCCACTTCCCTCTGATCACAGAGTCATATCCACCCATGCATAACCTCTTCATCATCACTCATCTTCTTTAACTTCCCCTTCTCCTTCACATTCCAGACATCTCCTATTGTTGGGATCCTTTTCTTCATCATCTTCTCTTCTCTTCATCTTCATCTTTCTGAACCTCCTTCTCTTCGTTTCCAGACATGTCGGTTCTTCTTACTTCTGGAGTTTTGAATTCATCTTCATCGTTGTTTCTGCTGGTACCCTATCTATTATTAATCTATATTTCTGATGCAATAATCACTCCTGGATGATTATTGTAAACTGAGAATAAACCTCCCTAAACTCTACTTTTTAAACCTATCTTATCGCTGACATATTTTATCAATTTCTGTTTGAGAATGAAGGGCAACTTTTGTTTCACTTGCCGGATACCCTAGCAACACTTTAGTTAAAGGATTACCACTATGCACTATATCAACCAATGTACTGACTTTCATAGTCCTGATAATTTTTACCCACTTGTAACAAGCCTTTCTATTCCTTTATTGTGAACTATCCTATTTTAAACTATATAGGTTATGTAGCCTTCTTCCCTGTAATTCTTAATATAACCTAACAACTCCAAATAAATCCCAATAAGTCCATTAAAAATCATGAATAATTAAAACCAATTTTTATTCCTATATCCTATGTCCCCAATTTATCCATTAGTGTTGACTATATTACCACAACCCATCAAATGCAAATAAATTAGTCAACTCCAAAGCAATCCCAACACAAAGCTTTTAACCCTTCAATGAATGATACAATTCCCATCAAATGCCAGTGATACACAGAGCATCCAAAATGCAATTTTTAATGAAATGATATTTGCCAAGCCCATGCAAAATCGTCATAAGCTCACATATCTTGTAACAGTAACCTGTTTGATGACTTGATCCCTCCACCGCGTCACGTGATCACTTCCTGTATCTCCTCGCCCCCCCTCTCTCCTGTCTCTCATGACAAGGGACAAAGACACAGAAACAGCTTTTAATAGTTCATGCCATCACTGAGTATTTCCAACCATTCAAAATTCATTCGTTCTACATTATTCACTCTAAGACTAAACTCAGGACTAATTATAGATCGCCCAAAAACATTTTGCTTTTAATCCGTCATTTAATTATTTAATTCACTCTATTATAATCCGTTACCATATATTTAATTTATAAATTCAATAGGTCCCAAAACAAGTTTCATCTTAACCCACCACCGTTTAAACTAGAATCATCGTGTTAAAATCTCCTTGTGCCTATTTGTTCCGTCTGTCTGTGTTCCTCTGTCTCCCCTGCAGTTTAACCAATGTGTTGTTTTACAGAATTCCACGCATGCGCAAATATCATTTTAAAATTAAACGCATCCCCATACATTTACTACATAGATCGCTCCAAACCATTTCATTTAATTTTAATCGTCTTATTTTAATTAATTATACTCCGTCAACATATATTTGATCTATAAATGTACTACATCTCGCCAAATAGTTTAACGTTCACATAACAGTTACTTTAACGATTTTAAAAGAGTCGTGTTCACCTCTCTTCTCGATAGCTCTTAAACCCCTAAAAGAAACCCCCAAACATAGGACCTTACGCCCCCATTTTGTTTCTTCGACCGCATGTCGTAGATTTAGTGCCGTAAACCAAAAACGTGTCCTAATCTCGTGTCATAAACTCCAACTCCCACGTTTGGTACTGTAGTGTCGCAAAATTAAACGCATGCGCGAAATATCATTCCTCAATACAATTTCACCGTGAAAGGAAGATTCTCTACTCTCTCTCTCCAAACAGAATACCAGTCCAGCTGTAATTCCCCATTTCCCCCTTTATAGTCAAACAACATTTACCAACGCTCACAAAACATATAACCTGACTTACAAACACATAAACAAGTTTAAGAGACTTTCACCCGTCGCAACGGAATCTCTAAGGATACGTTAGCATGTAGCACACAACACAATTAGCCTGTAGCATTAGCATTTAGCTTAGCCTAAGATACACTATAGCATGATTCCCACTTTAGCCTTACAAAGATTAGCCTGAGCAACGATGTACCACGTGGCCCAAAACAATGAAGAATAAGCTGTAGCCTCTAGCTAACTGCGGTATACTACACAAATCAATATCCTGCACCGTGGCCCAATCATTGTCCATGATTATCAATAATATCTCCTTCTAACTTTGTGTTGCCGTAAGTTCTGGATAATCATAGAGAGGTTACCCCAAGCATTATAGTTCGTCAACCATACGATGAGTATATAACATACATATAATTCATCCAGCTTAATAATTCCCAGAATTAACCTTCCACCACATAACGCGTTGAAAGGATTTTATGGCCCATTCCTAAAGAACCGCCTCGATTCGAGGGCTTTTCCAGATCCCCCGGTGCCCTAATTATGCAGACATCTCCCAACATATTCTCTACCAATCCATTTGTACAATCCATTGTTGTAAACAGCGTTTACACATCAACCAAATTTAGACTATTTTCGTTCAGACTCCCAGTTAACAGCCATAACGCCACCCGAAACACGGTCGTAAGGGTACATTCCTCCAGTGTACATAAGCAGTAACAAAACCAACAACTTAGCTGTGTCTAGTCGGGTCATGACTCCAGACCAAAGTCAACCTGAGTTAGCTTGATGACTCCAAATGCAGCAAAGAAGGATTGCATCATCCCTCCTGGCAAGCTCGCCATTCTGTCGTATATGATGAATGGTGGTAATTATTGCTGTCAACAAAAGGAGTCGGCTCATACTGAACATTGATCATAAGGTTTATTCAGACCACAAGCTTCAGCATGAGTTTACAGACACGCGTGGTCCGGAGAGCAGTGTCGTCCAATTCTAATGTCTGCTCTGTCCTATCTTCTTCGTGTACCCCTATTTATAACCAATGCAACAAGATGGGCTCCCTCTGCTGGCCAGTTTACAATACACTTCCTGTCTATTATATGTTACCTTATACTAAATATTGCCTTTTGATACTAACATAACCAACATTCCATTTCGTCATGAAAAACATTTAACAAAGGCATAATCTTCAGATACGATACTTGCTTGACCATTCTGTAGGTCATGTAACTGTTTGTTACATGCAATAACTAATTGTGTATCAGATAATGGATTGCATTTATTGATTAATTGAATACATGAATATGCACATTGTTGAAACATTCTACATAATGACATTTAATAATAATAGTATCATGAGTATATGAAAGATACAATTATCAACATCCCCACCACACACACGGCTTTACTATGACATTTTCTGTGATAACATTTATCCATTTAGATCAATGTGTGATATTACATAGACACAGGGGAGACCTGATCCTAGATCAGAGCTGCATATTATGATCCTCAGAGGTTACCATGGTGATCAGACTAAGTCAACTGTTTAAGAAAGGGAGATGGATATGACTGTTCACTAGATGTTTTCTATTGATCCTTTATTTAGGGATCTGGAACTGGTGCCGGATAGGTGGGAGATGAAATACAGCACATTTTTGCTTTCTGGTGTTTTTTCATTGGCCCTAAATGAGCAAAGCGCTTTCCACATAGACAGACATAGTTCTCTCTAGTGTGTGTTCGCTGGTGTGAATTCAGGTTCCCTGATTGAGCAAAGCTCTTTCCACAATGATCACAGCTATAAGGCTTCACTCCAGTGTGTGTTAGCTGGTGTCTATTCAGGATGGAAGCTACAGCAAAGCTCTTCCCACACTGATCACAGCTGTAAGGTCTCTCTCCAGTGTGTGTTACCTGGTGTCTATTCAGGGTGGAAGCTAAAGCAAAGCTCTTCCCACACTGATCACAGCTAAAAGGCCTCACTCCAGTGTGTGTTAGCTGGTGTGTGGTCAGGTTGCCTGAATGATTGAAGCGCTTTCCACACTGATCACAGCTATAAGGCTTCTCTCCAGTGTGTGTTAGCTGGTGTCTAGTCAATGTGTAAGCTAGAGCAAAGCTTTTGCCACACTGACCACAGCTATAAGGCTTCTCTCCTGTGTGTGTTACCTGGTGTCTAGTCAGGGAGGAAGCTACAGCAAAGCTCTTTCCACACTGATCACAGCTATAAGGGTTCTCTCCTGTATGTATGCGCTGGTGTATGGTTAGGACTTTTGATACAGCAAAGCTCTTTCCACACTGATCACAGCTATAAGGCTTCTCTCCAGTGTGTGTTCGCTGGTGTGTAGTCAGGGTGGAAGCTAGAGCAAAGCTCTTCCCACATAGACAGACATAAGTTCGCTCTCCAGTGTGTGTTCGCTGGTGTGTAGTCAGTGTGGAAGCTACAGCAAAGCTCTTCCCACACTGATCACAGCTATAAGGCTTCTCTCCTGTGTGTGTTCGCTGGTGTGAATTTAGGGTCCCTGATTGATTGAAGCTCTTCCCACACTGATCACAGCTATAAGGCTTCTCTCCTGTGTGTATGCGCTGGTGTCTAGTTAGTTTTTCTGATACAGCAAAGCTCTTCCCACACTGACCACAGCTATAAGGGTTCTCTCCTGTGTGTATGCACTGGTGTATAGTTAGGGCTTTTGATACAGCAAAGCTCTTCCCACACTGATCACAGCTGTAAGGCTTTTCTCCAGTGTGTGTTAGCTTGTGTATGTTTAAGGCTCCCAAATAAGCAAAGCTTTTCCCACATTCAAGGCAGGGGTAAGGCCTCTCCCCTGTGTGAATACGCTGGTGAATAATGAAGCCACTCCGGCTAGTGAAACTCTTCCCACAGTCAGAGCAGCAGTGGTGAGGTTTCTTCCCTATTCGTCTCTGTTGGAGTTTCTTGAGATGTTCTGATCTGGAGAGACTCTTCTCTGTCTCGTCAGCAACATCATGTGGTTGAGGCTTCCCAGATGATAAGCCCCTCCCACTGAGAGAAAGACGGTTAGGGGTGTCCCCTGTGAAACAAAGACATTGAATAACTAGGCTTGGGAAATATGGGTCCATAAACAAATACTATTACAATTTTAAACTTACAGGAGCAATTAGGGTTACGTACCTTGCTCAAGGGCACAATGACAGATTTTCCACCTAGTCAGCTCAGAGATATGAACCAGGAACCTTTTGATTAGTGGCCCAACGCTCTTAACCACTAAGCTACCTGCCGCCTTATCAATATACACTCAGTGGCCCCCTCCATTCACAAAATTGGATCGACAATTAACTGGCCACTGAGTGTATACTGTTTATCAATGAATTAACAGAAGAAGCAGAAGCAAATTGTAGTCTAATCCACACATCCCATTGTTCTTACTTGATGAAATCAAATCTCCACCTCCCTCCTCGTGTCCTTCTCTCACAGTTCCACTCTGCCCTGGTGTTTTCCTGCAGTCGACCAGCCACACAGACACCCTCTTCAGACCCAGCAGTAAGGCGCTACCGGGAGAGTTGTGACCAGGGGACTCCAGCAGGGTGGAGGGGGACGGGCTAGCTCTGTCCTGGTGACCACAGGAAGTATTGTACATAGAATATCATTAGACCAAACATTTGATTACTATATTCTAAATCTCTGATTGGTGCATCCTTATAATATCTCCTTTCTCCTGAAGTGTGTAATTGTTCACTACTTTACTGAAATGTCTTGTTTTTTTCACTTTGGCAAATTTTTCAAATGGAAGTGGTATATTTTTTTCCAAATGTTTTATGTTCAGAACCTTTGATTGAGCATTCATTGGAGTTGAACAAATCAGCCCCTCGATTTAGTTCTGGGTTCATCCGTGTTAGGAGAGCTGAAGAGATGCTGGAAGGAGGAGCTCCACCCTCTCAAGATACGGGCCGAATGTCCCCTCACCTTTCGAAATTTTGGAGGATGCTAACACCTGCGAAATCGTGATTTGTTCAAATAACCAGTGAGGAAAAACCTAAATACCAGAAGTACTGCTGCTAGTTATCCCTCTTTTGGAGCATGTTGAGAAAAAAAGTCACTCTTATAGTTTCAGTATCCTTATACAGTACTTGAAACCATCAGATACAGGGGTTTTGTGGCATGTAGGGTATTGGTGTAGCCTGGTGCAATTTCTGCCCCATGCAACATCGCTCAAGATCCACTTTTCTATGTGACTTGTTACTGTAACAGCATCCTCATCTAAAAGGAGAAATGCTCACTAACAGGGATGTAAACACATTTTTGCAAAACATTTGAGAGATCCGCTTTTTGTGCGTATGGAAAATTTCTGGGAATTTTTATTTCAGCTCATTAAACCAACACTTTACATGTTGCGTTTATATTTTAGTTCAGTGTATATGAAAGCAAGCTTTGCTTTTATCCTTACGAGACCATCATCATTTATTGACCGAGGGGTTTTGTCTTGTAGTAATGTGGTGCCTGCCTGTATTTCCTTAAACCATTGATTTAGCAATACATGTCATTGAGAAAATATATATATAATGAATAACATATTTTCTTGCCCCCATTAGCCCCCACCACTGGAATGGCCGTGCATGACAGAGTTGTTAACAAATATCCAACAGATGGGTTAGTCCAGCATCCAGATCGGAGCTGTAAAAACAATCAAGCCGGTCAATTGGCAGAATTGTTAGTTTGGCACTGTTGATCTAAACAGATTTGGATTTAAAATGTCAAGAAGACAGGAGAAGGCGCATACTTGAATTTATTCCGGATGTTTGAAACTGGTGAGTTTGTCCTGATGCTAGCAGGCATGCATTTGCTCACTGCACTGCACAACGTGCTTTTTACATGTGTGTTTGTTTTCTCAGCTACAGTTTGAGTTGTGTCCTGTCTGACAGTGAAATATACAGTTGAAGTCAGAATTTTACATACACTTAGGTTGGAGTCATTAAAACTTGTTTTTCAACCACTCCACAAAGTTCTTGTTAACAAACTATAGTTTTTGCAAGTTGGTTAAGACATCTACTTTGTGCATGACAAGTAATTTTTCCAACAATTGTTTACAGAAAGATTACTTCACTTATTCACTGTATCACAATTCCAGTGGGTCAGAAGTTTACATACACTAAGTTGACTGTGCCTTTTAAACAGCTTGGAAAATTCCAGAAAATGATAACATGGCTTTAGAAGCTTCTGATAGGCTAATTGACATCATTTGAGTCAATTGGAGGTGTACCTGTGGATGTATTTCAAGGCCTACCTTCAAACTCAGTGCCTCTTTGCTTGACATCATGGGAAAATCTAAAGAAATCAGCCTAGACCTCAGAAAATAAATTGTAGACCTCCACAAGTTTGGTTCATCCTTGGGAGCTATTTCCAAATGCCTGAAGGTACCACGTTCATCTGTACAAACAATAGTACGCAAGTATAAACACCATGGGACCACGCAGCCGTCATACCGCTCAGGAAGGAGACGCGTTCTGTCTCCTAGAGAGGAAACAGGTACAAAAGTATCTATATCCACAGTAAAACAAGTCCTATATCGATATAACCTGAAAGGCCGCTCGGCAAGAAGCCACTGCTCCAAAACCACCATAAAAAAGCCAGACTATGGTTTGCAACTGCACATGGGGACAAAGATCGTACTTTTTGGAGAAATGTCCTCTGGTCTGATGAAACACAAATAGAACTGTTTGGCCATAATGACCATCGTTATGTTTGGAGGAAAAAGGGGAACGCTTGCAAGCCGAAAAACACCATCCCAACTGTGAAGCACGGGGGTGGCAGCATCATGTTGTGGGGGTGCTTTGCTGCAGGAGGGACCGGTGTACTTCACAAAATAGATGTCATCATGAGGAAGGAAAATTATGTGGATATATTGAAGCAACATCTCAAGACATCAGTCAGAAAGTTAAAGCTTGGTCGCAAATGGGTCTTCCAAATGGACAATGACCCCAAAGTTGTGGCAAAATGGCTTAAGGACAACAGTCAATGTATTGGAGTGGCCATCACAAAGCCCTGACCTCAATCCTATAGAAAATGTGTGGGCAGAACTGAAAAAGCGTGTGCGAGCAAGGAGGCCTACAAACCTGACTCAGTTACACCAGCTCTGTCAGGAGGAATGGGCCAAAATTCACCCAACTTATTGTGGGAAGCTTGTGGAAGGCTACCCAAAACGTTTGACCCAAGTTAAACAATTTAAAGGCAATGCTACCAAATACTAATTGAGTGTATGTAAACTTCTGACCCACTGGGAATGTGATGAAAGAAATAAAAGCTTAAATAAATAATTATCTCTACTATTATTTTGACATTTCACATTCTTAAAATAAAGTGGTGATCCTAACTGACCTAAGACAGGGAATTTTTTACTAGGATTAAATGTCAGGAATTGTGAAAAACTGAGTTTAAATATATTTGGCTAAGGTGTATGTAAACTTCCAACTTCAACTATAGCTAGCTCTTAGCATAGCATGTTCTATGGAGTAGATAGCTAGCTAGTGTTGCAAAAGTCCAGTGCATTGCATGCATTGTAAGGTAGCAGCATGACAATTTGGTTTTGAACTGATATACAGTGGGGAGAACAAGTATTTTATACACTGCCGATTTTGCAGGATTTCCTACTTACAAAGCATGTAGAGGTCTGTAATTTTTATCATAGGTGCACTTCAACTGTGAGAGACTGAATCTAAAACAAAAATCCAGAAAATCACATTATGATTTTTAAGTAATTAATTTGCATTTTATTGCATGACATAAGTATTTGATCACCTACCAACCAGTAAGAATTCCGGCTCTCACAGACCTGTACGTTTTTCTTTAAGAAGCCCTCCTGTTCTCCACTCATTACCTTTATTAACTGCACCTGTTTGAACTCGTTACCTGTATAAAAGACACCTGTCCACACACTCAATCAAACAGACTCCAACCTCTCCACAATGGCCAAGACCACAGAGCTGTGTAAGGACATCAGGGATAAAATTGTAGACCTGCACAAGGCTGGGATGGGCTACAGGACAATAGGCAAGCAGCTTGGTGAGAAGGCAACAACTGTTGGCGCAATTATTAGAAAATTGAAGAAGTTCAAGATGACGGTCAATCACCCTCGGTCTGGGGGCTCCATGCAAGATCTCACCTCGTGGGGCATCAATGATCATGAGGAAGGTGAGGGATCAGCCCAGAACTACACGGCAGAACCTGGTCAATGACCTGAAGAGAGCTGGGACCACAGTCTCAAAGAAAACCATTAGTAACATACTACGCCGTCATGGATTAAAATCCTGCAGCGCACGCAAGGTCCCCCTGCTCAAGCCAGCGCATGTCCAGGCCCATCTGAAGTTTGCCAATGACCATCTGGATGATCCAGAGGAGGAATGGGAGAAGGTCATGTGGTCTGATGAGACAAAAATAGAGCTTTTTGGTCTAAACTCCACTCGCTGTGTTTGGAGGAAGAAGAAGGATGAGTACAACCCCAAGAACACCATCCCAACCGTGATGCATGGAGGTGGAAACATCATTCTTTGGGGATGCTTTTCTGCAAAGGGGACAGGACGACTGCACCGTATTGAGGGGAGGATGGATGGGGCCATGTATCGCGAGATCTTGGCCAACAACCTCCTTCCCTGAGTAAGAGCATTGAAGATGGGTCGTGGCTGGGTCTTCCAGCATGACAACGACCCGAAACACACAGCCAGGGTAACTAAGGAGTGACTCCATAAGAAGCATCTCAAGGTCCTGGAGTGGCCTAGCCAGTCTCCAGACCTGAACCCAATAGAACATCTTTGGAGAGAGCTGAAAGTCCGTATTGCCCAGTGACAGCCCCGAAACCTGAAGGATCTGGAGAAGGTCTGTATGGAGGAGTGGGCCAAAATCCCTGCTGCAGTGTGTGCAAACCTGGTCAAGACCTACAAGAAACGTATGATCTCTGTAATTGCAAACAAAGGTTTCTGTACCAAATCTTCAGTTCTGCTTTTCTGATGTATCAAATACTTATGTCATGCAATAAATAATTTGAAAAGAGGCTATTAACTAGCTGGCCTGGTGCATCGTTGCCCATGAATGGAAGTTACTAGGCTATCGTGCAAGCATCTTAGCCAGGTAGCCTAGGACAACAACAAAAAAGCGTGTACTGTAAAAGCGTGTACTGTATAACAGAGGAGAAGGAATTTGCATTTCTCTACAGGTTGGGTGAGTCAACATGTTTTTTTCTACTTGCACGCACACATTGATAGATGCATCATATTAGGTTTAGGTTAATCGGACTAAATCGTTTTTGCAGGGGACAACTTTGGTTTTAGAAGTGGGGGGACATAATTATTACATTTTTTTATTCCAGTCGGATAAACACTCCAAACAGCCTACACGACCGCTCGGAGGCGTCCGCATGGTCCTAAAACACACAGTTGCCTAGTTTTGTATCACATTCCAACGATAAAACTGGGGGGGGTGGGGGGGACAAAAATGCAATTTAAGAAAGTTGGGGGCACATGTCCACCCTGTCCGAAGTGAAAGTTGCACCCCTGGTTTTTGGCATCTTTTAGTTGTCACCGTAGTAGACTAAGCATAGGTGATTAGATGATGATGAAGTTGAAATGGTGCTTGAATAGTGGAGGCAGCACCTGTTTTCTTTGCGACTTGCGGTAACTCTAAATCAATAGTTGTTTAGTAGGCCAAAAACATTAAATTGCTTGACCATTCTGTAGGTCATGTAACTGTTTGTTACATGCAACATGTTTTGTGAACTCAGACAGATGTTCCTCTCCGGTTTTATGATTTAATTTATTCTGCCACACCTTACCAACAATGACGAGACCGCCTACAGGGAGGAGGTGAGGGCTCTGGGAGTGTGGTGCCAGGAAAATAACCTCTCACTCAACATCAACAAAACAAAAGCAGATGATCGTGGACTTCAGGAAACAGCAGAGGGTGCACCCCCCTATCCACATCGACGGGACCGTAGTGGAGAAGGTGGAAAGCTTCATGTTCATTGGCGTACTTATCACGACAAACTGAAATGGTCCACCCACGACAAACTGAAATGGTCCACCCACGGAGACAGTGTGGTGAAGAAGGCGCAACAGAGCCTCTTCAACCTCTGGAGGCGGAATAAATTATGGTATGGGCAGGCCTAAGCTACGGACAACGAACACCATTGCATTTTATCGATTGGCAATTTGAATGCACAAAAATACTGCAACGAGATCTTGAGGCCCATTTTGTTTTATGGTAGCTGTAACCAACAGATGCATATCTGTATTCTCAGTCATGTGAAATCCATAGATTAGGGCCTAATGAAGTTATTTCAATTGAATGATTTCCTAATCTGAAGTAAAATCTTTGAAATTGTTGCATGTTACGTTTTTATATTTTTGTTCAGTATAATAAATAAAATAAAATAAAAGGTAGTGGAATGGGATTAGTGTGGTGTGTGTGTTTAGGATCATTGTATGCATAAAAAAATCACATTGTGGGAGCACCGACAAACTGAAATGGTCACCCCACGCAGACAGTGTGGTGAAGAAGGCGCAACAGAGCCTCTTCAACCTCAGGAGGCTGAAGAAATTCGGCTTAGCACCTAAAACCCTCACAAACTTTTACAGATGCACAATTGAGAGCATCCTGCCGGGTTGTATCACCGCCTGGTACGGCAACTGCACCACCCACAACCGCAGGGCTCTCCAGAGGGTGGTGCGGTCTGCCGAACGCATTACCGGGGGCAAACTACCCGCCCTCCAAGACACATACAACACCCAATGTCACAGGAAGGCCAAAAAGATCATCAAGGACATCAACCACCCGAGCCACTGCCTGTTCACCCCGCTTTCATCCAGAAGGCGAGGTCAGTACAGGTGCATATAAGCTGGGACTGAGAGAATGAAAAACAGCTTCTATCTCAAGGCCATCAGACTGTTAAATAGCCATCACTAGCACATTTGAGGCTGCTGCCTATTGAAATCACTGGCCACTTTAAGAAATGGAACACTAGTCACTTTAATAATGTTTACATATCTTGTACTAATCATCTCATGTGTATTACGCTGCATTCTATTCTATAATATTCTACTGTATCTTAGTCCATGCCGCTCTGTCGTTGGTTTTCCATATATGTATATATTCTTAAATCCCATTTCTACTAGTTTTGTGTGTATTGGGTATATGTTGTGAAATTGTTAGATATTACTTGTTAGATATTACTGCACTGTTGGAGCTAGAAGCACAAGCATTTCGCTACACCCGCTATAACATCTGCTAAACACGTGTATGTGAAAAAAATAACATTTGACTTGATTTGTCTTGTCTCGGCTGTGTCAAGGCATATGAAGTAACAGGTTATAGAACAAAAAACACAATTATCACAACAAAGGTTGTAATATGGTTTTTTTCTGGGTTGGCTTCCCCAGTGATTTTACCCACCACCCCTACTGCAAGGTGTAGACTTGGCCTCATTATTTCTCCATGGTTCTGACTTTACCTCCTCTTTGCGCATTGCCTTGTATCAATCTGTGTGCTTTAGGATAGTAGGCTACTTTGCTGAAGGCCAAAATATACCAAGTGTTTATTACCACCAGATGATGAAAACTAGGCCTAGACATGTTATACACCACAGTAGGCATACTGTTAATAAAAGTAAACCAAACTTACCCGATCCATCTTGTAAGCTATTTTTTCTTCAGCGTTTCTTCAAATAAAAAAACGTCAATAGTAAATCTGAAGCTAGCCTACACTACAGTTACTTTCTTTGTCACAGCTAGACCAGAGCAATCAAACGTCCTTTTAAATATCAAAACTGGATTTAAGTTGTGACAAATAAACGTTTAATTTAGGCTAATCTTACATAAGAAAGATCCTGGATAAGATTTTACCTGATCTATTAGTCAATAAAAAGTTCAACACCCTATTCACCAAGAATCCTGATGTCTGTTATCGTCTACCTCTACCCGAGAGCCACTTGGTACAACATCCACGTCGAGAGTCCAGAAGGCCCAGTAAGGGTAGCCTATAAAATACCAGACTGATTACAGCAGCGCTATCAGTGCAGCGAAGCAGTAAAACCAGATGTATGTTCAATCCGACGTCTGCAGTGGCCATGAAGCATTTACAGCAACGCAACCTCCGCAGTAGTGAGTGGATGTATACTTCTTCCGCTTCACCGAACAAGAACAGACTGAAGGAAGTGGGCTTCTTCTTATTTGTTATTATGGCGGTCCGCAAACAATTGTTATAGGTGTATGCCGCCACCTAGTGAATTGGCTGTGTGTCAGCCTACTTTTCTGTAGTATTAATTAATTACACTTTGTGAAAAACCAACTAACCCTACACCCATTAAAACCTCATCATTATTCCACTACTTTTGCCCTCTGATCCTACACCAGGCCAGCAGCCTGAGAGGACGGATATTATCATTCAAAACAACTTGGAACTCTGCAGTAAAATATTGTACACCCAAGTACTTCTCTGCAGCTGCCACCAAAACATCTATTCACTGTGATTTACGTTCTATTCCTGCGGGTCAGTTGACAACCATGGCATGTTATTCCTATCACTCTCTGTTGACCTCGGCCTAATCACAGGGATCCTCTCAGGATCCCTCACCCTGGAGCCATCTTCCTCTACTACTCTCTTCACTGCCTCAGCATACGACACCTTCTGCACTACTCTGATCCTGGCAACCTCAACCTGTCTTTCTCTCACCGGACACGTCTGATCTCCAGCACCATGGGTACCCCTACAGTTTACACACACAACTTTTTCCATCAACACTACACATTCCTTTGTCTCAGGTCCTCCTGCACAATTCTCACATCTAGGAATCTCCCTGCTACACACCGCTGGAAGGAAGTAGTCTTCTTCTTCTTCAGTGGGGTTTATCGGCGGTTGGCATCCAACGTTATGGTGCATTACCACCACCTACTGTACTGGAGTGTGGGCCAGAGACAGGGAGAAACTAAATCCTACCTGCCAGCCCTGTTACTCTTAAAAAAGATAACTTAATATTTGAGACTATATCTAATGACGTTCTACTCAATATACTCTTTAAACTAATTTCCTGTATCCCCTTCTCCCTCATACTAGATCTCATCCTCTCTCATTCCCTCTGATACTGCCCACACTGTAGCAATACATGCTCCACGGTCTCTGTTTCCTGACAATAATCACACTTTCCTGGTGGATGCTTTCCTATCACATTTAATGTCTTATTCAACTGGCTGTGTCCCACCCTTAATCTTGTAAAAATAGCCTCCTCTCTTCTGTCTGTTCCTGCCGTCCTCCCCTCTCCGACATTCCTCTGTACTTGAAATAAATGCCTTCCCTTATTATCTCTATTCCACTGCTCCTGCCATCTCTGCACCATCACTGTATATATCAGTCTTTTTGCCTCTGCCTTGCTCATTGAAACTTCAACATCAACATTCCCACTACTAAGTGCTTGTTTAGCCTGTTCATCTACTGCCTCGTTCCCTTCCACCCCCACATGGGCTGGGACCCAAGTAAATCTTATCTGAATACCCATCTGTTTAATCCTGCCATTGGTTTGTAGCACCTCATAAAGCAGGTATTGTCTGCTACGTGAGCTAAAGGACAGGAGACTCATTAACACTGCAAATTAATCCGAGCAAATAACTACTCCGTCTTGTTTGGCTTCCTCCACCCACTGCAAGGTCAACAGTTAGGCCATCAGCTCCGCCGTATATACAGCCAGATGATCTGTAATACGTTTCCTTTCTTCCATCCCACATTCCTGCACTAAAAATGCTGACCCACTACGTCCTGTCCTTGGATCTTTTGAACCATCTGTGTAAATGGCCACAAAATCGTTTTGGAATGAACGCCGAAAATAAGGTTAGCACAGGCTTAGGAGATCTTATACGTTTTGTTCTATGAAATAATAGCAGTCTGTTAATATGACCTTTATGAATTATTTATGTGATTTCTATGCTTTTTTTATTACCTAAATTCTTCAAAATTCACAAGAAGTGACGTTAGCTGATAAAGATTATAGAACAAAACGTATAAGATCTCCTAAACCTGTGTTTACAACAGACCTTATCTTCGGCATTTATCCAAACACCCTACAAAAACACCATTAATTTTCCCCATAGGCTTTGTCCAACGAACCATGGCAAAATTAGTGCCTATAAAAAGATGCCATTACTATTTCTCTCTATAGAGCCCCACAGTGGATGAGTCATAATACCCATAAAACCTAGTGGTCAAACAGGGAAATGGTTACATTTGTTTTACACCATTCATTTTTCCCACAGGGGTTTTCCCATAGGCTTACCCTGGCAAGACATTTTGATAACCGTGTAAATCTCTCTCGGACAAGGTGACTTTTATCAATATAGTTGGCTCTATTTACTCTCAAATTTCGCAAATGCAAATTAGCATGAAAGTAGACATCATGAAAGACTACAAATCCCTGCAAGCTCCTGGACATCATCTGTAGCTGACACCTTTGCTAACAGGTAGTGTAATTTTAAAACTTGCTCATGACAGGTCACAGAATTGTCAATTTAAAGAAATGTAGCCAATTTATTCATTACTACATTTACAATGGCTTGCAAAAGTATTCACCCCCTTGGCATTTTTCCTATTTTGTTGCCTTACAACCTGGAATTAAAATGGATTTTTTGGAGATTTGTATCATTTGATTTACAGAACATGCCTACCACTTTGAAGATGCAAAATATTTTTTATTGTGAATCAAACAAGAAATTAGACAAAAAAACTGAAAACTTGAGCGTGCATAACTATTCACCCCCCCAATGTCAATACTTTGTAGAGCCACCTTTTGCAGCAATTACAGCTGCAAGTCTCTTGGTATGTCTCTATAAGCTTGGCACATCTAGCCACTGGGATTTTTGCCAATTCTTCAAGGCAAAACTGCTCCAGCTCCTTCAAGTTGGATAGGTTCTGCTGGTGTACAGCAATCTTTAAGTCATACCACAGATTCTCAATTGGATTGAGGTCTGGGCTTTGACTACGCCATTCCAAGACATTTAAATGTTTCCCCTTAAACCACTTGAGTGTTGCTTTAGCATTATGCTTAGGGTCATTGTCCTGCTGGAAGGTGAACCTCCGTCCCAGTCTCAAATCTCTGGAAGACTGAAACAGGTATCCCTGAACAATTTCCCTGTATTTAGCGCCATCCATCATTCCTTCAATTCTGACCAGTTTCCCTGTCCCTGCCGATGAAAAACATCCCCATAGCATGATGCTGCCACCACCATGGTTCACTGTGGGGATGGTGTTCTCGGGGTGATGAGAGGTGTTGGGTTTGCGCCAGACATAGTGTTTTCGTTGATGGCCAAAAATCTAAATTTTAGTCTCATCTGACCAGAGTACCTTCTTCCATATGTTTGGGGAGTCTGCCACATGGCTTTTGGCGAACACCAAATGTGTTTGCTTCTTTTTTTCTTTAAGCAATGGCTTTTTTCTGGCCACTCTTCCGTAAAGCCCAGCTCTGTGGAGTGTACGGCTTAAAGTGGTCCTATGGACAGATACTTCAATCTCCACTGTTAGCTTTGCAGCTCTTTCAGGGTTATCTTTGGTCTCTTTGTTGCCTCTCTGATTAATGCCCTCCTTGCCTGGTCTGTGAGTTTTGGTGGGCGGCCCTCTCTTGGCAGGTTTGTTGTGGTGCCATATTCTTTCCAGTTTTTAATAATGGATTTAATGGTGCTCCGTGGGATGTTCAAAGTTCCAGATTTTTTTTATAACCCAACCCTGATCTGTACTTCTCCACAACTTTGTCCCTGACCTGTTTGGAGCGCTCCTTGGTCTTCATGGTGCCGCTTGCTTGGTGGTGCCCCTTGTTAAGTGGTGTTGCAGACTCTGAGGCCTTTCAGAACAGGTGTAGATATACTGAGATCATGTGACAGATCATGTGACACTTAAATAAAGTCCACCTGTGTGCAATCTAACTAATTATGTGACTTCTGAAGGTAATTGGTTGCACCAGATCTTATTTAGGGGCTTCATAGCAAAGGGGGTGAATACATATGCACACACCACATTTCCGTAATTTATTTTTTAGAATTTTTTGAAACAAGTTATTTTTTTCCATTTCACTTCACCACTTAGAACTATTTTGTTTTATGTTCAATACATGAAATCCAAATAAAAATCAGTTTAAATTACAGGTTGTAATGCAACAAAATATGAAAAATTCAAGGGGGATGAATACCTTTGCAAGGCACTGTAACTAACATTAGATAGTTAATCCAGAGATTCTTACCTTTAATTCTAGGTAATTGATTGCAAGATATTAGCTCTTGTCCCTTAGTCTTTTAATAAATGGCTAAATAAACGGTAAACCTAGACACTTGCATCTTATAGTATTCTGAGTGATGACGCAAGGCTTGCTTCCTTGGTTAGATTCATTGATACAATTATGGGACTATAGCGTTCACATAATATTGGAGTCAGAGTCAAAATATTATTTATTCTTCACCTTCTTCTGGCAACGGTCCATACTTAATCCCTTACTCTTTAATTTACATGAATGATCTTCACCAAATGTGTATGTTGGTCCTGTTTCATCCAACTGACAATTAATTACATTATCAAAGTTTGTCTATTTTATGTTTCTATCTGAAAATATTTTTCTTCTGACGTTGACATCAGAGTCCTCTGAGACATGTAGTGACCTCTCCGAGCAGTGGTGGTTGTGGGTAATTTTTGGTTAACTACTCTATCTCACTTAGGGGCGGACAACATAAAAACCAACTATATGAATTATGCATGTTGTAGAATGAAATGCCTATATGCCTTAAATGCTTATGGATTAAGAACAATTTGAAGGGTTAAAACAGAGCAGAGACATTTATTTAGTGCAAATGCTGTGCTTCTGATAAATGGATGGTGCCCTTTACCTCCCTGCAGCTGGTTTGGGTATGTCAATGACGTGATGGAGATAAAACTTCTTGTTGCGGCTGTGTGGAGATAGGAGTAACAATGGAACTAATGTTATCACTTGTTTGTGCTTTTGACCTGATACACATAGTCACATGCACATACTCACAAGGAAAAACCATAGTGGCCAGGGAGGATGGCTGTTGGTAAAGGCTTAAATGTACAGTGAGGGGAAAAAAGTATTTGATCCCCAGCTGATTTTGTACGTTTGCCCACTGACAAAGAAATGATCAGTCTATAATTTTAATGGTAGGTTTATTTGAACAGTGAGAGACAGAATAACAACAAAAAAATCCAGAAAAACGTATGTCGAAAATGGTATAAATTGATTTGCATTTTAATGGGGGAAATAAGTATTTGACCCCCTCTCAATCAGAAAGATTTCTGGCTCCCAGGTGTCTTTTATACAGGTAACGAGCTGTCACGCCCTGATCTAGAGAACACTTGTTGGTTGGGTCAGGGTGTGAGTTTCTGTTGAGATCTATGTTATTGTATTTCTATGTTGTAGATCTAGTTTGAGATTTCTATGTTTGGCCGGGTGTGATTCCCAATCAGAGGCAGCTGTCGCTCGTTGTCTCTGATTGGAGATCATACTTAGGTAGCCTGGTTGCCTACCTTAGTTGTGGGATCTTGTTTGTGTTCCTGTAGGCTTGTTATGTGTATAGCCCATAGGACTTCACGTTTTCATGTTTTGTTATTTTGTCAAGTGTTTATTCGTCTTAATAAATATGTACGCATATCACGCTGTACCTTGGTCTGACCCATCTCTCAATGATCGTGACAGAAGATCCCAGCAAACAAGGACCAAGCAGCGTGCCCAGGAGGAGCAAACACCCTGGACACAGGTGGGGAAGATGTGGTTGTGGGAGGAGATTTTCGCTGGAATTGGACCCTGGGTGAAGGTAAAAGCCCAGGTAGGAGAGGATCAACTGCGACATCAACGGTGCCGGCCGAAGAGGAAGCCAGAGAGGCAGCCCCAATAATTTTTTTGGGGGGAGCTAAAGGGGTGGTTGGGGATCGAGAGAGAAGAGCCCCGACCATTGCACCCGTGGGGGTTTCAGGTGGATTCCCTACAACCATGGGAGCAGGAATGGGAGCAGTTTTACACAGAGTCGTCGGAGGAGGAGGACGACGATGAATTTCTGTTCCCTCACTCGTGGGGGCTCCTGGAGGAGTCCTCACTGGAGGGGGATTGGCGGTGGAGAGAGAAGGACTGGAATAGTCGTACATCTCCAACGTCAGTTCCCAGCCCGGTAAGCCCCGTGCCTGCCTCTCGCACCAAGCCAGTGGTGCGTGTTCCCAGTCCGGCACAGCTCGTGCCTGCCTCTCGCACCAAGCCAGTGGTGCGTGTTCCCAGTCCGGCACGGCTCGTGCCTGCCTCTCGCACCAAGCCAGTGATGCGTGTTCCCAGTCCGGCACGGTCCGTACGCCTGCTCCTCGCACCAAGCCAGTGGTGCGTGTTCCCAGTCCGGCACGGCCCGTGCCTGCTCCTCGCACCAAGCCAGTGGTGCGTGTTCCCAGTCCGGCACGGCCCGTGCCTACTCCTCGCACCAAACCAGTGGTGCGTGTTTGATAGATTAATTTGTATTTTAAGAATAATTACTAAATGATTTCACCCCAAATACAGTATAAATGTGTGAACGGTGTTAGAGTTATAATGTAGTGTCAACCCACTAACAGAGGGGGGCGGGACTAAACATTCCATGGTGAAGGGGACTGAGAAAATTGGTTTAAAAAAAGCCTCCTAAAGGTGGGCGGAGCAAAGTGCCTTTGTGTGTCAAGGGGTATAAAGCTGTATGTATGTTTTTTGGCGGCAGAGCTCTCCATGATTAAAAATACAGATCATTCTTGCTGGTTGTGGACCTTGAATCATTTATGATTAAAACCAGAGCCTTACAACCCCTGGTAATGATTCAAGCTTAGGTTGAATTAGAGATAGAAATTCTCATGACAAGTGGTCCTTCGAGCCGGATCTCAAAAATACGTCTTTGTCGTTCTAAGGACACCGAAACCGTGCACGGGCGGATGATAGCATCCGTATAGAATAGACCTGGCCTTCGACGTTAAGGTTATAAACAGGCCGGTGATTAATCTTATGAACGATACTGTCACGGTTTCGGCCGAGGCTGCTCCTCCTCCTGGTTCGGGCAGGCTTCGGCGGTCGTCGTCCCCGGAGTACTAGCTGCCACCGATCTATGTTTCATGTTCGATTGGTTTTGTCTGGATGTTGTACACCTGTGTCTTGTTAGTCCTCGTTAGTGCCCTATTTAGTTCTCGTTGTGTGTGCTTGTCGTTGTGTGTGATTGTACTACTGTTTCGTGTTTTGGAGCTACATTTTCCCTCCAGTGTTTGAGAGGGTTGTTTGCACATGTTTGTGCGTCATTCGTTTTGTCGCCTGTGTGCGTCGTGCATTTTGCCTTCGGGCTTATTTTGCTTCGGTTGGATATATATTTATTGCACTAAAGCCTTTGGACTGAGCCTCTGTGTCCTGCGCATGATTCCTACACCACACCCACCTTCAGCACGCCTTGACAGATGGATTTTGGAGAGATTATTTGAACTTGTATGAGAATAATAATTCTTGTGAAGGGCAGAGAATAGTTACCAAAATCTCATAAGATAATTATAAAGGAAGGAAGGGGGGTCCGAAATTGACCCTAGGTGAATAGCTATTACCAAAATAAACTAGTTAATATTGAGATTTTACGAGATACAGTCTTCACAATATAAACAGGAAGGGGTATAATTATCGTCGTGTGAGATAGATACATTAAACAAGTCGAGAGTCATAATGTCACGTTCGTCGAGGAGTGAAGGAGACCAAGGCGCAGCGAGTGAAAAGAACATGTTGACTTTATTTACTTAAAGCAACCAAAAACAACAAACCAAAGCGACGAATGTGAAGTCCAATAGTGACAAAGACTAAACAGGAACAAAAACCCACAACCCTCATGAGAACACAAACAGTTTAAATATGGCTCCCAATCAGAGATAACGAGCCGACAGCTGACACTCGTTACCTCCGATTGGGAGTCACACGACACTACAAATAACTCACCCAAAGCACAACCAAACGAATACACCCTATACAACAAAACCCCACAACAAAACCCAACAAAACAAATACACCCTGGCTCAAATACAAAAGTCCCGGGAGCCAGAGTGTCACAGTACCCCCCCCTAAAGGTGCGACCTCCGGGCGCACCAGCATACAGTCTAGGGGAGGGTCTGGGTGGGCGTGTGTCCACGGTGGCGGTTCTGGCCCTGGTCGTGGTCCCCACCCCACCTTAGTCACCACCCGCTTCCCTAGCCTCCTCCACATGACCACCCTCCAACTTACCCCACCTGGATTTAGGGGCAGCACCGGGCTAAGAGGCAGCACCAGGATAAGGGGCAGCACCGGGCTAAGGGACAGCATCGGGCTAAGGGACAGCACCGGACTCAATGGCGGATCCTGGCTGGCTGGCTCTGGCGGATCCTGGCTGGACCCGGCTCTGGCGGATCCTGGCTGGACGGCTCATGGCTGGCTGAAAGATCTGGCTGCTCATGGCTGGCTGACGGATCTGGCTGCTCATGGCTGGCTGACGGATCTGGCTGCTCATGGCTGGCTGACGGATCTGGCTGCTCATGGCTGGCTGACGGATCTGGCTGCTCATGGCTGGCTGACGGATCTGGCTGCTCATGGCTGGCCGACGGATCTGGCTGCTCATGGCTGGCTGACGGATCTGGCTGCTCGTGGCTGGCTGACGGATCTGGCTGCTCGTGGCTGGCTGACGGATCTGGCTGCTCATGGCTGGTGGAAGGCTCTGGCTGATCCTGTCTGGCGGAAGGCTCTGGCTGATCCTGTCTGGCGGAAGGCTCTAGCGGCTCCGGTCTGGCGGACGGCTTTGAAGGCTCATGGCAGACGGGCGGCTTTGCAGGCTCAGTACAGATGGCCAGTTCAAGCGCCTTAGGGCAGACGGGCAGTTCAGGCCCCGTTGGGCAGACGGCAGACTCTGGCCGTCTGAGGCGCACCGTAGGCCTGGTGCGTGGTGCCGGAACTGGAGGTACCGGGCTGAGGACACGCATCTCAGGGCTAGTGCGGGGAGAAGCAACAGGGCATGCTGGACCCTGGGGGACGCACATAAGGCCTAGTGCGGAGAGCAGGAACAGGGCATGCTGGACCCTGGGGACGCACATAAGGCCTAGTGCGGAGAGCAGCAACAGGACGCACAGGACTCGGGGAACACACAGGAGGCTTGGTGCGTGGTGTAGGCACTGGTGGGAAAAGGCTGGAGACACGCACCATACAGCTAGTGCGTGGAGGAGACACAGGGCTCTGCAGACGTACAGGAAGCCTAGTGCGTGGTGTAGGCACTGGTGGTACTGGGCTGGAGCGGGGAGGTGGCGCCGGAAATACCGGACCGTGCAGGCTTACTGGCCCCCTTGAGCACTGAGCCTGCCCAACCTTACCCGGGTTGATGCTCCCCGTCGCCCGACCAGTACGGGGAGGTGGAATAACCCGCACCGGCCTATGTGGGCGAACCGGGGACACCATGCGTAAGGCTGGTGCCATGTAAGCCGGCCCGAGGAGACGCACTGGTGGCCAGATGCGTTGGGCCGGCTTCATGACATCCGGCTCAACGCTCAATCTAGCCCGGCCGATACGTGGAGCTGGAATGTACCGAACCGGGCTATGCCTGCGTACAGGAGACACCATGCGCTCTACTGCGTAACACGGTGTCTGCCCGTACTCCGCTCTCCACGGTAAGTCCAGGGAGTAGGCGCAGGTCTCCTACCTGACTTCGCCACACTCCCTTTAAGCCCCCCCCCAAGAAATTTTTGGGTAGTACCCACGGGCTTCCAGCCTTGACTCCGTGCTGCCTCCTCATACCGCCTCCTCTCGGCTTTAGCTGCCTCCAGCTCTTCACGAGGGCGGCGATATTCTCCCCGGTTGTGCCCAAGGACCCTTTCCATCCAGTATCTCCTCCCATGTCCATGAATCCTTGATAGGCGTCCATAAATCCTGTGTAGGTAGGTCCTGTTGCCGCTTGACACGCTGCTTGGTCCTTTTACGGTGGGTTTTTCTGTCACGTTCGTCGAGGAGTGAAGGAGACCAAGGCGCAGCGAGTGAAAAGAACATGTTGACTTTATTTACTTAAAGCAACCAAAAACAACAAACCAAAGCGACGAATGTGAAGTCCAATAGTGACAAAGACTAAACAGGAACAAAAACCCACAATCCTCATGAGAACACAAACAGTTTAAATATGGCTCCCAATCAGAGATAACGAGCCGACAGCTGACACTCGTTACCTCCGATTGGGAGTCACACGACACTACAAATAACTCACCCAAAGCACAACCAAACGAATACACCCTATACAACAAAACCCCACAACAAAACCCAACAAAACAAATACACCCTGGCTCAAATACAAAAGTCCCGGAGCCAGAGTGTCACACATAAACAGCTGGGGATTTGCTCTAACTCTGTCTATTTCATAAAACTGGAGCAGTTACGACCTCTAGGTTACGGATAGTGTTAGCAAAAAATCGTATAAGGTTGTATAAATGTGAGACCTAATGATCCATCGAAATACGTCATAATTGTTTCAAGGAAGGGACGAAAATAAGTCGCGTGAGAAAAAAATTGTTGTCCCATCCGTTTAAAACTGGGGTCTTAAAAAACTCTGGCTTACGGGTTGAATAATTTAAATGGTTGATTACAAAAGCAGATCATAACATTTTTCAAAAGTCGCACTATTAATAAGTCCCAAAGAAAATAATTATTGATTGAATTATTACTAAAGGGGGGGATTTCTTATTTTGCTACCATGGGGAATAAATATTTTAAAGAGGTCCGAGAATTAACGGGGGATGAAAGATATATGTTAGGGAGGGATCGAATAAATATGTTTTATGGATCCATTTGGGAGAAGAGGTATGGATTTATTGGGCATCTCGATGTGGAGAAGTTAGAGGTTATGATTAGGCAGATGCATGTAAACTGTGGAACGGATTTGAAGAAACAGCGAGGGGAGGGGCTAGAGACAGCGAGAGTATGGCTTTTGGAAGCTCGAAGAAGAGAGGAAGGACAGAAAATAAAAAAATTGTTATGCAGAAAGTAAAAATTGAGGTTTCAGTGCCTCCCCCAGAGCAGAGGGCAGAAAAGTTATATCCAGTTTTAGTAGAGCAGGCTTGGAAAGAAAGCCCAGATGATAACGTTGTCATGTGTAGGAGAAAATTAGGACTGGTCCCCGCCCCTCCCCCACCATATGACGGCCAAGCCGGAATGTTGAAAGAGGGGGAGGCTAATAAAGATAAGAAAGAGCGGGAAGTTTTACAGAAAGAACTTACAGGAGCAATTAGGGTTGTGCCCTTGAGCAAGGCACTTAACCCTAATTGCTCCTTTAAGTCGCTCTGGATAAGAGCGTCTGCTAAATGACTAAAATGTAAAATGTAAATGGGTGCCTTGCTCAAGGGCACATCGATAGGCAGGCTAAGAGAAGAACTGGATAGAGAGAAAGAGTTGAAAAAAGCTACAGAATTTAAAAACAGAGAGTTGAAGAGATTAGAGAGCTGTAATAAATTAAGGAGGCAGAATAGGGGAGGAGATAAGAGGAAGTGCTTTAACTGTAACAAAGAGGGACATTTGGCCAGGGGGTGTAAGGCCCCGTGTAAATACTGTAACAGAACAGGTCATAACCATCGCGACTGCAGGGATAAAGGAAAGGGCAGTGTCCGGGATATGACAGTCTATTTTTTGGTTCCACGGGTAAAATGTTTGAAGAAATGATTTGTGTCGATTAAGAATTGGCTAAAAACACCACTAAGCGATTATTTGAGAGGTACCTATACATTTCTAACGATATATACATATGAACTTTGTCTCCCAAACGTAGACGTACGTCATGGGTGAGAAAGTAGAGAATATTTACATTTACAGTCATTTGGCAGACGCTCTGGTCCAGAGCGACTTATGGGAGCGATTGTGGTTGAGTGCCTTGCTCAGGGGCACATCGACAGATTTTTTGCCTGGTCGGCTCGGGGATTGGAACCGGCGACCTCTCGGTTGCTGGCGTGGCGCTCTTAGTCACTAAGCTGCCTGCCGCCCCATATGAGTTTAAGGTTGTGCCGTTGTTTGATCATGTGATAAGGTTTAATGGGTAATCGGACCGTAACTAATGTGGTTATAGAAGTAATGTATAAATAGTAGAGAACAAATAGAGGGTTCCATTGAACTATTATGTTTTGTTGGGCATTTCAATGACAAGGTGAAATCTGTGTGTATGAGTGAATTCAACAGCTGGTATGGGTGGTAACCGGATACTACTGAGTATTTGGTTAGGTGTGTTGCTGAATGAGGTGAGAGCTAGTGTGGTTTTCATTTGGTGACGTCACTTGCTCTATGAACTGGAAGTAGTTGCTTTAAGAGAATCGCAGATTGTGTGGAGTGACTGGCAATGTATGTGGAGGGTCCCTGGTTCGAACCCAGGTAGGGACAGTGGGTAAAGCTTTCGCATTGGGGCTATGGACCTAGATTACTATGTGGATTGAGAAATGTGAGAAGTTGAATTAGATAGCTTTAGAAGTATTCTAGAAAAGTTTATGTAAATATGTTACAGGTCCCCGCGCCTCCCCCGTTGTGTAGGAAGGAGCGGGGGGGGAAGAAGGGGTGAGAGACAGTACATAGTTTAAATGATAGGAATATAATTAAATGTATGCTTATCAACGATAGCAAGTATTTGTTTTATTAATTAGGGCCTAATCAGAGAGAACAGTTAAAGAAATTGAATAGCGAACTGATATGGCGATAGAGCTGTGAAAATTATTTAAGTTGAGGACAAAGGAAAATAATTTATGATTCTAGTTCCCGGGTAAAAGGGTTGTACTTGCTTGACTAGATCGAGCAGAAGTTTTAATAGTTGAATGAAAAGCATTTATTTGACGAAGTCTGGTTATTACTTTATTGTATAGGTTGGGTAACACCAGTGGTGTATGAAAATAATTGGTGAATTCTAAAACGATAATTTGGTTTCGTTACGTGAACAATGGGATATCGTTTTTACTATTAGGATGATGGATTGGATAAACATTGGTTATAAGTATGAAGTTATTAAACAATAGGTTTATATTTTAAAAACATCAATGCAACAGGTTGAGAGGATTACATTAATAGAAAGGGGTTATAGGTTTATATTAGAAGGTGTAGTGAACTTCATGAAATGTGGTATTATATAGCGGCTTCCAGGATTGATGGAAGTCTCCTATAGCATTATGTTAAGGGGATGCCTGGGATCAAATATAATGTCTTATTTATACGGAGTAAGTCATTGTATTGGCTAATGAATGAAATATGACATTTACAGGGGCGAAAGGAACAATAGAAGGGGAAACAGATTTTCCTAGGGGGTTGATCAAATAATTGATAATGGATCATTTGAGATGAGATCACATGTAGCAGATTTAGGGTAATCAATTAAATAATCATTGTATACTCGAGGAATTTTGAGTGGTTTTATGGATTAGTTATGAGGAATTTGATAGTTGTTTTTCAATTGGGTTTTTCAAATAAAAAAACAACACACCCAGTATGATGTTTATAAAGGGTTGTTATGTTGAATTTAGGGGATTTTCAACAGTTCATAGGTGGTGTTTACTATGCTGTGGGATGGAACGGTTTGTTGGGTGATATTTGAAACATTAAAATAACAGAAGAGGGAGAGAGCTTTCCCTGAATAAAAGATACCTGTTGCTTGTCAATTGTACTAATCTTGGATTACTTTTACGGGATAGAAGTAAGTTGAGATATTATCAAATGTTGTCATTTACATTTCATTTTTATTATGCTTTAATAAACAACATGTTGGTATTTGAAACTAAATTAATGCAATGAGCTGCAGTAATCAGAGGAAGGCACAATCTAATGCGAAACAGCTATTGCCTAGATCATTGATTTAGTAATAAGATCAGGAAGATAGTAGTAATAGGAAACTGGATAGGATAATTTAAGATAGGGACTAGCTGTCCAGAAATAGATGAAGAATGATGAGCTTTTTGGGAATGATAGACTGCTGTAAAGCTTGGGTACTCCATTATGTACTGCATACTGGTAAATTCAGTGATCTTACAGTGGGGAAAATAAGTATTTAGTCAGCCACCAATTGTGCAAGTTCTCCCACTTAAAAAGATGAGAGAGGCCTGTAATATTCATCATAGGTACACGTCAACTATGACAGACAAATTGAGAATTTTTTTCTCTAGAAAATCACATTGTAGGATTTTTTATGAATTTATTTGCAAATTATGGTGGAAAATAAGTATTTGGTCACCTACAAACAAGCAAGATTTCTGGCTCTCACAGACCTGTAACTTCTTCTTTAAGAGGCTCCTCTGTCCTCCACTCGTTACCTATATTAATGGCACCTGTTTGAACTTGTTATCAGTATAAAAGACACCTGTCCACAACCTCAAACAGTCACACTCCAAACTCCACTATGGCCAAGACCAAAGAGCTGACAAAGGACACCAGAAACAAAATTGTAGACCTGCACCAGGCTGGGAAGACTGAATCTGCAATAGGTAAGCAGCTTGGTTTGAAGAAATCAACTGTGGGAGCAATTATTATGAAATGGAAGACATACAAGACCACTGATAATCTCCCTCGATCTGGGGCTCCACGCAAGATCTCACCTAGTGAATGACCTGCAGAGAGCTGGGACCAAAGTAACAAAGCCTACCATCAGTAACACACTACGCCGCCAGGGACTGAAATCCTGCAGTGCCAGATGTGTCCCCCTGCTTAAGCCAGTACATGTCCAGGCCCGTCTGAAGTTTGCTAGAGTGCATTTGGATGATCCAGAAGAGGATTGGGAGAATGTCATATGGTCAGATGAAACCAAAATAGAACTTTTTGGTAAAAACTCAACTCGTCGTGTTTGGAGGACAAAGAATGCTGAGTTGCATCCAAAGAACACCATACCTACTGTGAAGCATGGGGGTGGAAACATCATGCTTTGGGGCTGTTTTTCTGCAAAGGGACCAGGACGACTGATCCGTGTAAAGGAAAGAATGAATGGGGCCATGTATCGTGAGATTTTGAGTGAAAACCTCCTTCCATCAGCAAGGGCATTGAAGATGAAACGTGGCTGGGTCTTTCAGCATGACAATGATCCCAAACACACCGCCCGTGCAAGGAAGGAGTGGCTTCGTAAGAAGCATTTCAAGGTCCTGGAGTGGCCTAGCCAGTCTCCAGATCTCAACCCCATAGAAAATCTTTGGAGGGAGTTGAAAGTCCGTGTTGCCCAGCGACAGCCCCAAAACATCACTGCTCTAGAGGAGATCTGCATGGAGCAATGGGCCAAAATACCAGCAACAGTGTGTGAAAACCTTGTGAAGACTTACAGAAAACATTTGACCTGTGTCATTGCCAACAAAGGGTATATAACAAAGTATTGAGAATCTTTTGTTATTGACTAAATACTTGCACCATAATTTGCAAATAAATTCATTAAAAATCCTACAATGTGATTTTCTGGATTTTTTTTTCTCATTTTGTCTGTCATAGTTGATGTGTACCTATGATGAAAATTACAGGCCTCTCTCATCTTTTTAAGTGGGAGAACTTGCACAATTGGTGGTTGACTAAATACTTTTTTCCCCCACTGTATCTATGCGAAGGCAATGGCAGCCCATGGTAAAATCATTTGGAACTCTGAGGAGGAAGAACAATTTATGAATAGGAAAAATTTGCTCACTTCCCAAACAGTCTTAGATTTTCCTATATATAACAGGGATTTTACCCAAATGGTAGAGAGTAAAGAGGGATATGACATTGGTCGTGATTTAAAGATGGTGATGAGGGAGTTTTTTTTGGTGGGCTATTAGATATAACTGGGTTAATCACGAACATATAGTTTTTATTCTTTGTTGCTAGGCAGAAGACTTAGGTGACCTAGGGTCGAAGTGCTTGCTCTTACTTCAATCCATGGCTGTCTTTTGTCTCCCTTCAAACATTGTGAAGGGAGCGGCACCAGGGTTGAGCAGAGTTCAGGCTAAAACCTGTCTCTCCTTTGCTATCTTCTTGATTGATTACAGCATGAAGGGGGGTTTGTGTTAGGTTTGAAATATTTAAGTATGGACCTGTCATGTCCAACCATCAGTCTTCAGGTCAAGCCCGGGAGAGCCGGGGTAGAACAGAGTTTGAACTAAACATGAGTGTTTTTACAAGATAAGAGATTGATTGATTGGATTACTATTGATTCTGAACTGGGTGAAAGTCGAATTTAGCCGCCATAAAAGACAAAGGAAGTGGGAGGAGCAATAAAGAAGCAAGGGACAGTCTCAAAAATAAATAAGGGATGGCAATTGGATGATAAATTACCAATATTACCTAAGTGATTGTTTAGGTAGGTGGTAATATTGACACATGAGCAGAACTATGTGTCAAGAGGGGGGAAGAGGCTAATGGTAGGATTAAATAATATACAAAGGAGAGGACAAAATACTTTTTTTTTAAAACTTTTTTTTAGATACAGTCTAGAAAGAGAATACTGATGTGAGCGGTATGTCAGAGGTTTTGTGCCTCACAGGTGAACTAAAGGAGAAGGTGACCCACTCTATCTAACCAGGTGACTGGTGAGCATCCAGTCCCTAAAGAAGAAAGACTGGGGGGGGGGTTGGGGGGGGGGATAAGAAGGTATAACGACATCCCCACGGAGATGGCAGTAACAATAGTAAAGGTCACTAAAGAGGACATGAAAATAACTTACTGGGCTTGCGCGGACGAATACGGACGCGATACCTGTCTACGATTACATTTGGTGGAGTCGAAAGAGATGGAGGGCCCAGGTCCTGTCATTAATCCATTAATAGTGATTGACCGAGTAAATCAGTCAAAGGATGACGGAGTCAATTCAACTAACCCATCCACGATAAAATATTTTCCCCTCCAAGAATGGAACCAAGGGGAAGTAGAGGGAGTCCCGGATGAAAATCTCTGGTTAAAGTGGATGAAGTACACTGCTAGGGCCTTTTGGGAGACCAATTATTATGCATGCTCCATTGGGCGACCGACAATGTTGACCGCCCCATTGCCAAAGGAAATGTTTACCTGTGTATTAGACCTGGGGTCCAATCAAAAAGAGCACAATTGCACAGGAATTGGGCTAGCAAAGTTGACTTACTCGGCTAGCCCACCTAGGTTCACTTTAACTCCTGGCGAATACCAGTGTTACAGACATAGAAATGGCACCCGTAACTTGGGTGATTTTGATGGCTGTAAGGAGATAATTAATGTGACTGATTTAGATAGGGGAGGGGGAAAAAAATTATGAACCTTACCATCCCTCTGACTGATGTGTGGTGGGCATGTACTAACAAAGGGAGCATTCGACAGACATTACCAGAAGGATGGGTGGGTACTTGTGCCCCAGTATTGTTGGTCCAAACCTGTAAGAATTAGTCATCAAAGACCAGTGACAGGAAGAAGAATCAGGAGGAGAAGAAATATAGGTCAGGAAGGAAATAACCCAATTTGGATAGATGGTATAGGCATCCCCAGGGGTGTTCCAGACGAATACAAAGCTATGAATCAAATATGGGAGGGTTTTACCACAACATTTTTCTTGTGGGTGACAATAAACAAGAATGTGGATTGGATAAATTATATCTATTACAGCCAACAACGATTTATTAACCAGACTAGAGATGCAGTAAAGGGGATCTCCGAGCAATTATCCGCCATCCCACTCATGACTTAGTAAAAGAGGTTGGCTCTAGATCAGGCAGAAAGGGCCGGTGTCTGTAGAATGATAAGCCATTGTTGCACATTTATCCCTAACAACACCACACTGGATGGGACAGTCACCAGAGCTCTTGCAGAATTAACTGCACTAAGTGAAGAATGAACTGAGAACTCAGAAGTTAGTACATCGTGGATAGGGTGGTTTGATGAAATGTTTGGTAAATGGAAACCCATAGCAGCCACCATTTTAGGGGCGGTCAGTGTTTGTATGGGTATTCTTGTATTATGTGGTTGTTGTCTTGTTCCCTGTGTCCGAGGATTGGTGAGTAAGGCATTGGTGAAATGCAGTATCTCAACAATGATGAGAGATGGACCGACTCCGGACTCTGACCAGGGGAATGTGAAAAACGATCCTCCAGGCTTGGTGGATGACGAGGATTTTGACCTTGAAAGACCGCCATTGGATGAAATGTTTATTATTTCTGACGTAATCTCTGAGATTAATCATGCTTGTAAAATACATTTATCCTGAATGTGAAAACATTTAGTCAAAGGGGTGGATTGATAGATTAATTTGTATTTTAAGAATAATGACTAAAGGATTTCACCCCAAATACAGTATAAATGTGTAAACGGTGTTAGAGTTATAATGTAGTGTCAACCCACTAACAGAGGGGGGCGGGACTAAACATTCCAGGGTGAAGGGGACTGAGAAAACTGGTTAAAAAAGCCTCCTAAAGGTGGGCGGAGCAAAGTGCCTTTGTGTGTCAAGGGGTATAAAGCTGTATGTATGTTTTTTGGCGACAGAGCTCTCCATGATTAAAAATACAGATCATTCTTGCTGATTGTGGACCTTGAATCATTTATGATTAAAACCAGAGCCTTACAACCCCTGGTAATGATTCAAGCTTAGGTTGAATTAGAGAGAAATTATCATGACAGTGTTCCCAGTCCGGCACGGCCCGTGCCTGCTCCTCGCACCAAACCAGTGGTGCCTGTCGCCAGCCCGGTACGCCCCGTACCTGCTCCCCGCACCAAACCAGTGGTGCGTGTCGCCAGCCCGGTACGCCCCGTACCTTCTCCTCGCACCAAGCCAGTGGTGCGTGATCCCAGTCTGGCACGGCCCGTGCCTGCTCCTTGCACCCAACCAGTGGTGCGTGTTCCCAGTCCGGCACGGCCCGTGCCTGCTCCACGCACCAAACCAGTGGTGCCCGTCGCCAGCCCGGTACGCCCCGTACCTGCTCCCCGCACCAAACCAGTGGTGCCTGTCGCCAGCCCGGTACGCCCCGTACCTGCTCCCCGCACCAAACCAGTGGTGCGTGTCGCCAGCCTGGTACGCCCCGTACCTGCTCCCTGCACCAAACCAGTGGTGCGCGTATCCAGTCCAGTACGGCCCGTACCTACTCCCCGCACCAAACCGGTGGTGCATGTCGCCAGCCCGGTACGCCCCGTATCTGCTCCCCGCACCAAATCAGTGGTGCGCGTATCCAGTCCAGTACGGCCCGTACCTGATCCCCGCACCAAACCAGTGGTGCGTATCGCCAGCCCGGTACACCCCGTACCTACTCCCCGCACCAAACCAGTGGTGCGCGTATCCAATCCGGTACGGCCCGTACCTGCTCCCCGCACCAAACCAGTGGTGTGTGTCGCCAGCCCGGTACGCCCCGTACCTGCTCCCCACACCAAACCAGTGGTGCGTGTATCCAGTCCGGCTCCGGTCAGCTGCTCCACTCCGGAGCCAGAGCAGTCCGCTCCACCGGTGCCCAGTCCAGCTCCGGTCAGCGGCTCCACTCCGGAGCCAGAGCAGTCCGCTCCACCGGTGCCCAGTCCAGCTCCGGTCAGCAGCTCCACTCCGGAGCAAGAGCAGTCCGCTCCACCGGTGCCAAGTCCAGCTCCGGTCAGCGGATCCACTCCGGTGCCAGAGCAGTCCGCTCCACCGGTGCCTAGTCCAGCTCCGGTCAGCGCATCCACTCCGCCAGCCCGGTACGCCCCGTACCTTCTCCTCGCACCAAGAAAGTGGTGCGTGATCCCAGTCTGGAACGGCCCGTGCCTGCTCCTCGCACCCTACCAGTGGTGCGTGTTCCCAGTCCAGCACAGCCCGTGCCTGCTCCTCGCACCCAACCAGTGGTGCGTGTTCCCAGTCCGGCACGGCCCGTGCCTGCTCCTCGCACCAAACCAGTGGTGCCCGTCGCCAGCCCGGTACGCCCCGTACCTGCTCCCCGCACCAAACCAGTGGTGCCTGTCGCCAGCCCGGTACGCCCTGTACCTGCTCCCCGCACCAAAGCAGTGGTGCCCGTATCCAGTCCAGTATGGCCTGTACCTGCTCCCCTCACCAAACCAGTGGTGCGTGTCGCCAGCCCGGTACGCCCCGTACCTACTCCCCGCACCAAACCAGTGGTGCGCGTATCCAGTCCGGTACGGCCCGTATCTGCTCCCCGCACCAAACCAGTGGTGCGTGTCGCCAGCCCGGTACGCCCCGTACCTGCTCCCCGCACCAAACCAGTGGTGCGTGTATCCAGTCCGGCTCCGGTCAGCTGCTCCACTCCGGAGCCAGAGCAGGCCGCTCCACCGGTGCCCAATCCAGCTCTGGTCAACGGCTCCACTCCGGAGCCAGAGCATCCCGCTCCACCGGTGCCCAGTCCAGCTCCGGTCAGCGGCTCAACTCTGGAGCAAGAGCAGTCAGCTCCACCGGTGCCAAGTCCAGCTCCGGTCAGCGGATCCACTCCGGAGCCAGAGCAGTCCGCTCCACCGGTGCCTAGTCCAGCTCCGGTCAGCGGATCCACTCCGGAGCCAGAGCAGTCCGCTCCACCGGTGCCGCCTCCGAGGCTGAATTCCCACCCGGACCCTCCCCTAATGAGTCAGGTTGATGCGGCCGGAATACGCACCTTTGGGGGTGGGGGGGGGGGGGGGGTGGGGGGGTACTGTCACGCCCTGATCTAGAGAACTCTGGTTGGTTGGGTCAGGGTGTGAGTTTCTGTTGAGATCTATGTTATTTTATTTCTATGTTGTAGATCTAGTTTGAGATTTCTATGTTTGGCCGGGTGTGATTCCCAATCAGAGGCAGCTGTCGCTCGTTGTCTCTGATTGGGGATCATACTTAGGTAGCCTGGTTGCCTACCTTAGTTGTGGGATCTTGTTTGTGTTCCTGTTAGGCTTGTTATGTGTATAGCCCATAGGACTCCACGTCTTCGTTGTTTTGTTATTTTGTCAAGTGTTTATTCGTCTTAATAAATATGTACGCGTATCACGCTGCACCTTGGTCTGACCCGTCTCTCAACGATCGTGACACAAGCTGAGATTAAGAGCACACTCTTAAAGGGAGTGCTCATAATCTCAGCTTGTTACCTGTATAAAAGACACCTGTCCACAGAAGCAATCAATCAATCAGATTCCAAACTCTCCACCATGGCCAAGACCAAAGAGCTCTCCAAAGATGTCAGGGACAAGATTGTAGACCTACACAAGGCTGGAATGGGCTACAAGACCATCGCAAAGCAGCTTGGTGAGAAGGTGACAACAGTTGGTGCGATTATTCACAAATGGAAGAAACACAAAATAACTGTCAATCTCCCTCGGCCTGGGGCTCCATGCAAGATCTCACCTCGTGGAGTTGCAATGATCATGAGAACGGTGAGGAATCAGCCCAGAACTACACAAGAGGATCTTGTCAATGATCTCAAGGCAGCTGGGACCATAGTCACCAAGAAAACAATTGGTAACACACTACGCCGTGAAGGACTGAAATCCTGCTGGCGACACGCACCACTGGTTTGGTGCGGGGAGCAGGTACGGGGCGTACCGGGCTGGTGACAGACACCACTGGTTTGGTACGAGGAACAGGCACGGGCCGTGCCGGACTGGGAACACGCACCACTGGTTGGGTGCGAGGAGCAGTTTCCCTGCTCAAGAAAGCACATATACAGGCCCGTCTGAAGTTTGCCAATGAACATCTGAATGATTCAGAGGAGAACTGGGTGAAAGTGTTGTGGTCAGATGAGACCAAAATCGAGATCTTTGGCATCAACTCAACTCGCCGTGTTTGGAGGAGGAGGAATGCTGCCCCAAGAACACCATCCCCACCGTCAAACATGGAGGTGGAAACATTATGCTTTGGGGGTGTTTTTCTGCTAAGGGGACAGGACAACTTCACCGCATCAAAGGGATGATGGACGGGGCCATGTACCGTCAAATCTTGGGTGAGAACCTCCTTCCCTCAGCCAGGGCATTGAAAATGGGTCGTGGATGGGTATTCCAGCATGACAATGACCCAAAACACACGGCCAAGGCAACAAAGGAGTGGCTCAAGAAGAAGCACATTAAGGTCCTGGAGTGGCCTAGCCAGTCTCCAGACCTTAATCCCATAGAAAATCTGTGGAGGGAGCTGAAGGTTCGAGTTGCCAAACGTCAGCCTCGAAACCATAATGACTTGGAGAAGATCTGCAAAGAGGAGTGGGACAAAATCCCTCCTGAGATGTCTGCAAAGCTGGTGGCCAACTACAAGAAACGTCTGACCTCTGTGATTGCCAACAAAGGTTTTGCCACCAAGTACTAAATCATGTTTTGCAGAGGGGTCAAATACTTATTTCCCTCATTAAAATGCAAATACATTCATAACATTTTTTACATGCGTTTTTCTGGATTTTTTTGTTGTTATTCTGTCTCTCACTGTTGAAATAAACCTACCATTAAAATTATAGACTGATCATGTCTTTGTCAGTGGGCAAACGTACAAAATCAGCAGGGGATCAAATACTTTTTTCCCTCACTGTATGTGGTTGAGAATGGGTTACGGATGACATGTTTAAACCATGTTTAAGTATTAATTGATATGTTTTATAATGTGTTATGAAATGATAAGGATAAAAGAGAATGAATATGATTGATACTTTGTACTCCAGATGCATGCCTGGATAGTGAATATAGTCAATACAGAGTGATGTATTTGATACACTGACGATTTTGCAGGTTTTCCTACTTACAAAGCATGTAGAGGTCTGTAATTTTTGTCATAGGTACACTTTTTTGCATGACATAAGTATTTGATCACCTACCAACCAGTAAGAATTACGGCTCTCACAGACCTGTTAGTTTTTCTTTAAGAAGCCCTCCTGTTCTCCACTCATTACCTGTATTAACTGCACCTATTTGAACTCGTTACCTGTATAAAAGACACGTGTCCACACACTGAAACAGACTCCAACCTCTCCACAATGGCCAAGACCACAGAGCTGTGTAAGGACATCAGGCATAAAATTGTAGACCTGCACAAGGCTGGGATGGGCTACAGGACAATAGGCAAGTAGCTTGGTGAGAAGGCAACAACTGTTGGCGCAATTATTGGAAAATGGAAGAAGTTCAAGATGACGGTCAATCACCCTCGGTCTGGGGCTTCATGCAAGATCTCACCTCGTGGGGCATCAAAGATCATGAGGAAGGTGAGGGATCAGCCCAGAACTACACGGCAGAACCTGGTCAATAACCTGAAGAGAGCTGGGACCACAGTCTCAAAGAAAACCATTAGTAACACACTACGCCGTCATGGATTAAAATCCTGCAGCGCACGCAAGGTCCCCCTGCTCAAGCCAGCGCATGTCCAGGCCCGTCTGAAGTTTGCCAATGACCATCTGGATGATCCAGAGGAGGAATGGGAGAAGGTCATGTGGTCTGATGAGACAAAAATCGAGCTTTTTGGTCTAAACTCCACTTGCCGTGTTTGGAGGAAGAAGAAGGATGAGTACAACCCCAATAACACCATCCCAACCGTGAAGCATGGAGGTGGAAACATCATTCTTTGGGGATGCTTTTCTGCAAAGGGGATAGGACGACTGCACCGTATTGAGGGGAGGATGGATGGGGCCATGTATCGCGAGATCTTGGCCAACAACCTCCTTCCCTGAGTAAGAGCATTGAAGATGGGTCGTGGCTGGGTCTTCCAGCATGACAACGACCCGACACACACAGCCAGGGCAACTAAGGAGTGGCTCCGTAAGAAGCATCTCAAGGTCCTGGAGTGGCCTAGCCAGTCTCCAGACCTGAACCCAATAGAAAATCTTTGGAGGGAGCTGAAAGTCCGTATTGCCCAGTGACAGCCCCGAAACCTGAAGGATCTGGAGAAGGTCTGTATGGAGGAGTGGGCCAAAATCCCTGCTGCAGTGTGTGCAAACCTGGTCAAGACCTACAGGAAACGTATGATCTCTGTAATTGCAAACAAAGGTTTCTGTACCAAATATTAAGTTCTGCTTTTCTGATGTATCAAATACTTATGTCATGCAATAAAATGCAAATTAATTACTTAAAAATCATACAATGTGATTTTCTGGAATTTTGTTTTAAATTCCGTCTCACAGTTGAAGTGTACCTATGATAAAAATTACAGACCTCTACATGCTTTGTAAGTAGTGTGATGTCACGAGAGGCTGTGTCCTGGAGGGACGTTACATCCCCCTGAGGTGGCTGCAAACCCAGACAGCTATGGCTCCATCTGCTGGTATGGTCGGGAACTCCACCCCTCTATGGCCAATCTTCCCACGCAGCTGAAACAAATGAGGAGCTGATGAGCTGAAGGTTTGGGAAGGGAAGAGACACAGTCTCCAACCTGGGCTCTCTGGAGGACAAGAGTGCTGCACGTCCACTTCCATGAGGAATATAAGGATTTGGAGATACTTACCTTTGGGAAATACTCACCTTTGGATATATGCACCTGTGGAAATACGTGAGAGACATTTGGAAGGACTTTTTGCTGGGTTGGCCACTAGCTGCAACGTGGACTACAGTAAGGCTGGGGGAAAAGTTATCTGAGCGAGTGAGAATTATGATTTTGGATGTGGAAGAGACATCCCTGAACTGTTAACCCTTAAAGAGCCACAAGAGAACAGAATTTTGTTATATTTTCGTTAATTTCCCAAGACCTATAATAAAATCCTTGTTTTGTTTGAACCTTGTCTCCTTGCACTACTTGAGCAATCCCGCTGAAAGCTGTGTAGCCTCTCGTGACGTCACAGATGGTGGAGAATACGGGCACGCTCAAGCGTTAATAGTGCATGTCAGAGGAGGATACCGAAGGTTTGATCACCCAGTTTTCCAAGTTGGCCGTAGGCTCCCCGCCGACTGAAATGGAGGACATATTGAAAGCCCTTGTTGCTGGCCAGCAAGCCCAGATGCAAGCAAACGTGGCTCTCTTGGAGGAGCAAAAGAAAGCCAACCTTCTGAAGGCAGAGGAATTGCAGTTGCAGAGACAGAGGGTTGTCCAAAATACCCGCCCAATAAAGGCAAGTGACTTTATATCTAAGATGGGAGCTACCGATGACATTGAGGCATACCTGCATGCATTTGAGGCCACGGCCACTAGGGAAGCCTGGCCCAAGCAACAGTGGGTTGGTCTGTTAGCCCCCCTTTCTAACCGGGGAATCGCTGAATGCTGTCCGGGACCTGGGCCCTGACCAGGTTACTGACTATGATGCCCTGAAGTCTGAGATCCTCAGCAGATATGGACTCACAAAGTTTGGTATGGCCCAGCGCTTTCACGGCTGGACCTTCCAACCAGACCAACCTCCTCGGGCGCAGATGCATGAACTTGTCCGAATCGCAAGGAAATGGCTGGATCCGCAGAGGAATACAGCAGCGGCGGTGGTGGAGGCCGTTGTGGTGGATCGTTACCTACGCGCCCTGCCTTATGAGGCAAAACGGTTCATCAGTCAACAGGCCTTGACCACGGCTGATCTGACCGTGGAAGCTGTGGAAAAGTACCAGGCCACAGCGGAGATGCTGAATGCTTCCCGAAAAGACCCCAGGAGGGCGGCCCCACCACAAATGGGAAGAACCCGTCCAAAGGGACCCCAAGGTCTCGAACCCAGCCACGTCAGGACTTATCCCGGCTCCAGGGGGAGCCAGAAACCAGGCGGGTCCAAGAAGAGTACACCAGGAGGGGGGAAACTCGACAGTGTTACCGGTGTGGGGAGATGGGACATATCTCCTGGCAGTGTGGGAAACCAGCCGATGAACCTATGCCCACTGCGGAGTCCTCCAGCTCAGCACCCACACACCGTTTTGCCTCGCTCTTGGGAGTCGTAGATGGCGGCCCAGATCGACCCCCCACCTGCCCGGTAACTGTGAATCACCATGATGTGGAGGCCTTACTGGATTCTGGTAGCCGGGCCACCCTGGTGCGTAAGGATTTGGTGGGCCCAACGTGTCTGACCCCGGGGAAAGTCCTCCCAGTTTCCTGTGTCCATGGGGACACCAGAGAATACCCCATTACTGAACTTACAATGACCAGCACACGGGGAACCATACACACGACGGCGGGGGGGTGGTTGATTCCCTCCCGTCCCTGTCCTAATTGGACGAGACTGCCCAGCCTTTTACCCACTCTGGAGAGAGTCTCAGGAGAGGATAACCCGAGTACCTCGGAAACGGAGAGGCAAGACTCATCCTGGGAAGGCTCCGGTGCAATCCTCCGAGTTACTCACTCCCGCCCGGGCTCTGATAGGGATGGCAGGTGCCCAGACCGACACAGAGACGGAGCTACAGAATCTGGACAAAGAACTGTCTGGTCTGAAGGGGACCGCTGAGAGGTATCGTTTGTTAAAGCAACAGTTAGACATGAAGACAGAAGAGTTAGATATCCTCCAGGCTAAACTCCAACAGAGCTCCTTCCCTAAGCAACAGGAGGAGCTGGAGAGGCTGCGCAGGACCATCGAGGAGTGTGAGGAGACCCTGCGCAGTAGTAAGGAGGTCCAGAAGAAGGCAGAGGAGAAGTACAAGGTGTTGGAGAACAAGATGAAGAATGCGGAGGCAGAGAGAGAGAAGGAACTGAAAGCTGCTCAACAGAAGCTAAACTCTGCTAAAACCAAGGCTGATGCGTTCAGTAAGAAACTCAAGGAGAGACAACAGGAGGCTGAGTCCCTGGTCCTAGAGTTGGAGGAGTTGAAGAGAGAGCAGTCTGGCAAGCACCACGGCAATGCGGACGCCCTCTCCCGGCGTGATGCCTTCTTCGCTGCCTTTACCCCGACGAGGACGTCGGTCCCGAGGAGGGGGATGTGTGATGTCACGAGAGGCTGTGTCCTGGAGGGACGTTACATCCCCCTGAGGTGGCTGCAAACCCAGACAGCTATGGCTCCATCTGCTGGTATGGTCGGGGAACTCCACCCCCTCTATGGCCAATCTTCCCACGCAGCTGAAACAAATGAGGAGCTGATGAGCTGAAGGTTTGGGAAGGGAAGAGACACAGTCTCCAACCTGGGCTCTCTGGAGGACAAGAGTGCTGCACGTCCACTTCCATGAGGAATATAAGGATTTGGAGATACTTACCTTTGGGAAATACTCACCTTTGGATATATGCACCTGTGGAAATACGTGAGAGACATTTGGAAGGACTTTTTGCTGGGTTGGCCACTAGCTGCAACGTGGACTACAGTAAGGCTGGGGAAAAGTTATCTGAGCGAGTGAGAATTATGATTTTGGATGTGGAAGAGACATCCCTGAACTGTTAACTCTTAAAGAGCCACAAGAGAACAGAATTTTGTTATATTTTCGTTAATTTCCCAAGACCTATAATAAAATCCTTGTTTTGTTTGAACCTTGTCTCCTTGCACTACTTGAGCAATCCCGCTGAAAGCTGTGTAGCCTCTCGTGACGTCACAGTAGGAAAACCTGCAAAATCGGCAGTGTATCAAATACTTGTTCTCCCCACTGTATGTATATAATGTTTTGAGTCACGCCACTAATAACAGACAGAAGCCCCACTTAGAGAAACGCACGTAGCCCTCGTGAGTAACCAACATGTGACACTGAAAGATGTTATTCATTCACATAGAGAGGAGTAATTATGTATGTTGTATAAGCTTGACTATGCATTTGTGTCTGTATAAAAGGAGAGCTCGGAGTCAGGGCAAGCAGTTGCTCCATGGACCAGCTCGGCTTTGTTGCGCTATAATAAAGTATATTCTTGAATTAACAAGGTCCAGTTTTTTGAGAGATACTTTTGAGTTAAATATTTCCACCACATGGTCGGGGTGGAGGTGGTAGCCCATGATGGGGTGGGGGTGGGGGTCCGGTTGGGGTCTGGCCACTTTTTAAAGGTCATTTTTATGACGTTTCAGAACCACTTGTCAAACAAAGTTTAAAATGTATCATTTTCTTTTTAAAGCAATGACAGGCAATTCTGACATGTATCCTAGAGGTCAAAGATCACATTTCTGTTGATCTGAACATTCTGAAAATGTGTCTGGTGGATAGCTATGAATCTAATATTTCCAATGATATATGATTAAAGAGTGTACATGAGCAAAAACATGATGTACTGTATGCTGAAATTGGCATAGGGTAAAACCCCTATGGGAAAACTGAATGGGATGGAGGGATGGATAGAAATAGTGATAACACACAGAAATCTACCATTGCTTCAATGATAGAACACATTTTACACTCTAGGGACATATATCCCAAGTGAGCCCCACCAAGCCCCCTGGCTCATTGACTATAAGGCCTACAGATTAGTTAAGTTTATTTTTTATCAATGTGCGTATCTGTGTGTATATATGATTGTACAGGTGTGTATATTTAAAGAATTCCATTATTTTACTTTTAGATGTGTGTGTATTGTTAGATATTACTGCACTGTTGGAGCTAGGAACACAAGCATTTCTAGACCCACAATAACATCTGCTAAATATGTGTATGCGACCAATACATTTTGATGATTAGATTGATGTGTGTTAGTACAAGTGATTTGTGTGTGTGGGTTTGCAATTGGTGGAGGGTGGTATGTGCATTAAAATTAGCGAAGTAACACATAAAACATTGGTTTAGGTGTTATTACATGATCGGTTGAAGTCATTATGTTATTCATCCAAAATGTTGTTACTCATCTGATAACGTAAGTTATTACATTAAGTGGAAAAAGTTATTACTATAACATTTTATTATATTAACCAACAAGGTATTACATTTACAGGTTTTATTACATTAAATCTAAAAGTTATTACATTAACCGTTGTTACAAGACACAGCATACATAGTTCTTGCCTTTACCTCATGGATATTATTATCCAATGTTTCATTGATTAGTCTTAGGAGCATTTTCATCAATTTAGATATTATTATCATTATAAAAATATACAATTAAAGTGATAACTTCTTGTTGAGAAGATAATGGATTAATTTATTGATCAATTGAATACATGAATATACACCTATTGTTGAAACATTACTCTACATAATGACATTTAATAATAATAGTATCATGAGTATTGAAAGAAGATACAATTATCAACATCCCCCCAACACACACAGGTTCACTATGACATTTTCTATGATAACATTTATCCATTTAGATCACAATGTGTGATATTACATAGACACAGGGGAGACCTGATCCTAGATCAGAGCTGCATATTATGATCCAGAGACGTTACCATGGTGATCAGAATAAGTCAACTGTTTAAGAAAGGGAGATGGATATGACTGTTCACTAGATGTTTTCTATTGATCCTTTATTTAGGGATCTGGAACCGGTGCCGGATAGGAGGGAGATGAAATACGTCATGTTTGTGCTTTTTGGTGTTTTCTCATTGGCCCTAAATGAACAAAGCTCTTCCCACATATCTCTATGTAAGGTTTATCACCAGTGTGTGTTCACTGGTGTCTAGTCAGGGAGGAAGATACAGTAAAGCTCTTCCCACACTGATCACAGCTATAAGGCTTCTCTCCAGTGTGTGTTCACTGGTGTGTAGTCAGGGAGGAAGACAGAGCAAAGCTCTTCCCACATAGACATAAGTTCTCTCTCCAGTGTGTGTTCGATGGTGTCTAATCAGGGAGGAAACCAATGCAATGCTCTTCCCACACTGATCACAGCTACAGTGGGGAAAAAAAGTATTTAGTCAGCCACCAATTGTGCAAGTTCTCCCACTTAAAAAGATGAGAGAGGCCTGTAATTTTCATCATCGGTACACGTCAACTATGACAGAGAAATTGAGAAAAAATAATCCAGAAAATCACATTGTAGGATTTTTAATGAATTTATTTGTAAATTATGGTGGAAAATAAGTATTTGGTCACCTACAAACAAGCAAGATTTCTGGCTCTCACAGACCTGTAACTTCTTCTTTAAGAGGCTCCTCTGTCCTTGACTCGTTACCTTTATTAATGGCACCTGTTTGAACTTGTTATCAGTATAAAAGACACCTGTCCACAACCTCAAACAGTCACACTCCAAACTCCACTATGGCCAAGACCAAAGAGCTGACAAAGGACACCAGAAACAAAATTGTAGACCTGCACCAGGCTGGGAAGATTGAATCTACAATAGGTAAGCAGCTTGGTTTGAGAAATCAACTGTGGGAGCAATTATTAGGAAATGGAAGACATACAAGACCACTGATAATCTCCCTCGATCTGGGGCTCCACGCAAGATCTCACCCCGTGGGGTCAAAATGATCACAAGAACGGTGAGCAAAAATCCCAGAACCACACGGGGGGACCTAGTGAATGACCTGCAGAGAGCTGGGACCAAAGTAACAAAGCCTACCATCAGTAACACACTACGCCGCCAGGGACTCAAATCCTGCAGTGCCAGACGTGTCCCCCTGCTTAAGCCAGAACATGTCCAGGCCCGTCTGAAGTTTGCTAGAGTGCATTTGGATGATCCAGAAGAGGATTGGGAGAATGTCATATGGTCAGATGAAACCAAAATATAACTTTTTGGTAAAAACTCAACTCGTCGTGTTTGGAGGACAAAGAATGCTGAGTTGCATCCAAAGAACACCATACCTACTGTGAAGCATGGGGGTGGAAACATCATGCTTTGGGGCTGTTTTTCTGCAAAGGGACCAGGACGACTGATCCGTGTAAAGGAAAGAATGATTGGAGCCATGTATCGTGAGATTTTGAGTGAAAACCCACATTCCATCAGCAAGGGCATTGAAGATGAAACGTGGCTGGGTCTTTCAGCATGACAATGATCCCAAACACACCGCCCGGGCAACGAAGGAGTGGCTTCGTAAGAAGCATTTCAAGGTCATGGAGTGTGTCACGATCGTCGGTTTATCGTTTGGTTTATCGTTGAAATATAAATATGCACCGACTTTAACTAATTAGGTGGGAATAATTTGATTTAAATAAATAGACTAAAGTACTTTAAATAACGGCAGAATATTGGAAACGCTAAAACAAAAAACAGACAAAGCCTGTTCCCACTGAACACGGAAGGGAGAGTTGCGAGAGGAGGGGCTGGAGACAGCGAGAGTGTGGCTTTTGAAGAGTCAGGAGAGAAAAGGGGGGTGTTTGTGTCGATTGGTAGTTGGCTGGGAACACCACGGGGCGATTGTTTGAGAGGTGCCTGTGGGTTTCTGACAATATATATACGTATGAACTTGCTCACCCGAACGTAGACGTACATCATGAGTGAGAAAGTAGAGAATATTTACATTTGCATTTTTGGTAATTTGGCAGACGCTCTGGTCCAGAGCGACTTGCGGGAGCGATTGGGGTTGAGTGCCTTGCTCGAGGGCACATCGGCAGATTTTTCGCCTGGTCGGCTCAGGGATTGGAACCGGCGACCTCTCGGTTGTTGGCGCGGCACTATTGGTCACTAAGCTGCCTGCCGCCCCATATGAGTTTAAGGTTGTGCCGTTGTTTTATCATGTGTTAAGGTTTAATGGGTAATCAGACCATAACTAATGTGGTTATGGAAGTAATGTATGATAGTGGAGAGCCAATAGGGGGCTCCATTGAACTATTATGGTTTATTTGTCCTTTCGGTGGCATGAGGTGAAGTCTGTGTGTATGAGTGAATTCAACGGCTGGTGTGGGTGGTGACCGGATGCTACTGAGTATTTGGTTTGGTAATGTTGAATGGACTATTTGTAGCGTGTTTTGGGGTTAAATAGAAAAACTATCTTATTCAACAGGGAATGGGTGAAGGGAGAGAGAGTTTTTTGCTGAGGTGAAAGCTAGTGCGATTTTCATTTGGTGACGTCACTTGCTCTAGGAACTGGAAGTAGTTGCTTTAAGAGAATCGCAGATGGTCAAATCAAATCAAATCAAATCGTATTGCCCACATGCGCTGAATACAACAGGTGCAGACATTACAGTGAAATGCTTACTTACAGCCCTTAACCAACAGTGCATTTATTTTTAACTAAAAAGTAAAAATAAAACAACAACAAAAAACGTGTTGAGAAAAAAAAGAGTTCGTTGGTGATGTGGACACCAAGGAACTTGAAGCTCTCAACCTGTTCCACTACAGCCCCGTCGATGAGAATGGGGGCGTGCTCAGTCCTCTTTTTTTTTCCTGTAGTCCACAATTATCTCCTTTGTCTTGGTCACGTTGAGGGAGAGGTTGTTGTCCTGGCACCACACGGCCAGGTCTCTGACCTCCTCCCTATAGGCTGTCTCATCATTGTCGGTGATCAGGCCTACCACTGTTGTGTCGTCGGCAAACTTAATGATGGTGTTGGAGTCGTGCCTGACCATGCAGTCATGGGTGAACAGGGAGTACAGGAGGGGACTGAGCACGCACCCCTGAGGGGCCCCCGTGTTGAGGATCAGTGTGGCAGATGTGTTGTTACCTACCCTTACCACTTGGGGGCGGCCTGTCAGGAAGTCCAGGATCCAGTTGCAGAGGGAGGTGTTTAGTCCCAGGATCCTTAGCTTAGTGATGAGCTTTGAGGGCACTATGGTGTTGAATGCTGAGCTGTAGTCAATGAATAGCATTCTCACGTAGGTGTTCCTCTTGTCCAGGTGGGAAAGGGCAGTGTGGAGTGCAATAGAGATTGCATCATCTGTGGATCTGTTGGGGCGGTATGCAAATTGGAGTGGGTCTAGGGTTTCTGGGATAATGCTGTTGATGTGAGCCATGACCAGCCTTTCGAAGCACTTCATGGCTACAGACGTCAGTGCTACGGGTCGGTAGTCATTTAGGCAGGTTATCTTAGTGTCCTTGGGCATGGGTACTATAGTGGTCTGCTTGAAACATGTTGGTATTACAGACTCAGTCAGGGACATGTTGAAAATGTCAGTGAAGACACTTGCCAGTTGGTCAGCACATGCTCGGAGTACACGTCCTGGTAATCCGTCTGGCCCTGCGGCCTTGTGAATGTTGACCTGCTCAAAAGTCTTACTCACATCGGCTACGGAGAGCGTGATCACATAGTCATCCGGAACAGCTGGTGCTCTCATGCATGCTTCAGTGTTGCTTGCCTCGAAGCGAGCATAGAAGTGGTTTAGCTTGTCTGGAAGTCTTGTGTCACTGGGCAGCTCGCGGCTGTGCTTCCCTTTGTAGTCTGTAATAGTTTGCAAGCCCTGCCACATCCGACGAGCGTCAGAGCCAGTGTAGTACGATTCAATCTTAGTCCTGTATTGACTCTTTGCCTGTTTGATGGTTCGTTGGAGGGCATAGCGGGATTTCTTATAAGCGTCCGGGTTAGAGTCCCGCTCCTTGAAAGCGGCAGCTCTACCCTTTAGCTCAGTGCAGATGTTTCCTGTAATCCATGGCTTCTGGTTGGGGTATGTACGTACGGTCACTGTGGGGACGACATCATCGATGCACTTATTGATGAAGCCAGTGACTGATGTGGTGTACTCCTCAATGCTATCTGAAGAATCCCGGAACATGTTCCAGTCTGTGCTAGCAAAACAGTCCTGTAGCTTAGCATCCGTGTCACTTTTTTATTAACCGATTCACTGGTGCTTCCTGCTTTAGTTTTTGCTTATAAGCAGGAATCAGGAGGATAGAGTTATGGTCAGATTTGCCAAATGGAGGGCGAGGGAGAGCTTTGTATGTGTCTCTGTGTGTGGAGTAAAGGTAGTCTAGAGTTTTTTTTCCTCTGGTTGCACATTTAACATGCTGGTAGAAATTAGGTAGAACGGATTTAAGTTTCCCTGCATTAAAGTCCCCGGCCACTAGGAGCGCTGCATCTGGATGAGCGTTTTCCTGTTGATTTATGGCCTTATACAGCTCATTCAATGCAATCTTAATGCCAGCATTGGTTTGTGGTGGTAAATAGACAACTATGAAAAATATAGATGAAAACTCTCTTGGTAAATAGTGTGGTCTACAGCTTATCATAAGATACTCTACCTCAGGCGAGCAAAACCTCGAGACTTCCTTAGTATTTGATTTTGTGCACCAGCTGTTGTTTACAAATATACACAGACCGCCACCCCTTGTCTTACCGGAGTCAGCCGTTCTATCCTGCCGATGTAGCGTATAGCCCGCTAGCTGTATGTTATCCATGTCGATCGTTCAGCCACGACTCGGTGAAACATAAGATATTACAGTTTCTAATGTCCCGTTGGTAGGATAACCGTAATCTTAGGTCATCCAATTTGTTCTCCAATGATTGAAGATTGGCTAATAGGATTGATGGAAGAGGCAGTTTACTCGCTCGCCGTCGGATCCTTACAAGGCACCCCGACCTACGTCCACGATATCTCTGTCTCTTCCTCACGCGAATGACAGGGATTTGGGCCTTGTCGAGTGTCTGTAGGATATCCTTCGCGGCCGCCTCGTTGAAGAAAAAATCTTCGTCCAATACGAGGTGAGTAATCGCTGTCCTGATATCCAGAAGCTCTTTTTGGTTATAAGAGACGATGGCAGAAACATTATGTACAAAATAAATTACAAATAACGCGGAAAAACACACATAATAGTACATTTGGTTAGAGGGCTGTAAAACGGCAGCCATCTTCTCCGGCGCTGTTATTAGATTGTGAGGAGATGGTGTGGAGTGACTGGCGATGTACAGTGGGGAAAAAAAGTATTTAGTCAGCCACCAATTGTGCAAGTTCTCCCACTTAAAAAGATGAGAGAGGCCTGTAATTTTCATCATAGGTACACGTCAACTATGACAGACAAAATGAGGAAAAAAAATCCAGAAAATCACATTGTAGGATTTTTAATGAATTTATTTGCAAATTATGGTGGAAAATAAGTATTTGGTCAATAACAAAAGTTTCTCAATACTTTGTTATATACCCTTTGTTGGCAATGACACAGGTCAAATGTTTTCTGTAAGTCTTCACAAGGTTTTCACACACTGTTGCTGGTATTTTGGCCCATTCCTCCATGCAGATCTCCTCTAGAGCAGTGATGTTTTGGGGCTGTCGCTGGGCAACACAGACTTTCAACTCCCTCCAAAGATTTTCTATGGGGTTGAGATCTGGAGACTGGCTAGGCCACTCCAGGACCTTGAAATGCTTCTTACGAAGCCACTCCTTCGTTGCCCGGGCGGTGTGTTTGGGATCATTGTCATGCTGAAAGACCCAGCCACGTTTCATCTTCAATGCCCTTGCTGATGGAAGGAGGTTTTCACTCAAAATCTCACGATACGTGGCCCCATTCATTCTTTCCTTTACACGGATCAGTCGTCCTGGTCCCTTTGCAGAAAAACAGCCCCAAAGCATGATGTTTCCACCCCCATGCTTCACAGTAGGTATGGTGTTCTTTGGATGCAACTCAGCATTCTTTGTCCTCCAAATACAACGAGTTGAGTTTTTACCAAAAAGTTATATTTTGGTTTCATCTGACCATATGACATTCTCCCAATCCTCTTCTGGATCATCCAAATGCACTCTAGCAAACATCAGACGGGCCTGGACATGTACTGGCTTAAGCATGGGGACACGTCTTGCACTGCAGGATTTGAGTCCCTGGCGGCGTAGTGTGTTACTGATGGTAGGCTTTGTTACTTTGGTCCCAGCTCTCTGCAGGTCATTCACTAGGTCCCCCCCGTGTGGTTCTGGGATTTTTGCTCACCGTTCTTGTGATCATTTTGACCCCACAGGGTGAGATCTTGCGTGGAGCCCCAGATCGAGGGAGATTTTCAGTGGTCTTGTATGTCTTCCATTTCCTAATAATTGCTCCCACAGTTGATTTCTTCAAACCAAGCTGCTTACCTATTGCAGATTCAGTCTTCCCAGCCTGCTGCAGGTCTACAATTTTGTTTCTGGTGTCCTTTGACAGCTCTTTGGTCTTGGCCATAGTGGAGTTTGGAGTGTGACTGTTTGAGGTTGTGGACAGGTGTCTTTTATACTGATAACAAGTTCAAACAGGTGCCATTAATACAGGTAACGAGTGGAGGACAGAGGAGCCTCTTAAAGAAGAAGTTACAGGTCTGTGAGAGCCAGAAATCTTGCTTGTTTGTAGGTGACCAAATACTTATTTTCCACCATCATTTGCAAATAAATAAATAAAAAATCCTACAATGTAATTTTCTGGATTTTTTTTCCTCAATTTGTCTGTCATAGTTGACGTGTACCTATGATGAAAATTACAGGCCTCTCTCATATTTTTAAGTGGGAGAACTTGCACAATTGGTGGCTGACTAAATACTTTTTTTCCCCACTGTATGTAGAGGGTTCCTGGTTCGAAAACAGGTAGGGGCAGTAGGTAAAGCTTTCGCATTGGGGCTATAGACCTAGATTACTACGTGGATTGAGAAATGTGAAAGGTTGAATTAGATAGCTTAAGTAGAAGTATTCTAGAAAGGTCTATGAAAATATGTTACAAGGTCCCCTTGCGCTTTCCCCGAAGGAGCAGGGGGAGGGGTGAGAGACAGTACATAGTTCAAAAATGATAGGGATGTGAATTAAATGTGTGCTGGTAAATTATAGCAAGTATTTGTTTTATTAATTAGGGCCTAATCAGAGAGAACAGTTAAAGAAATTGAATAGCGAACTGAAATGGGTTAGCGGAAATTACAAATAGTTGGTAAATTTTAGAACGATAATTTATTTTCGTTACGGGGAAGCAAGTGGCATTGGCTGTTGTGCTGGGGGAATAGTGCCAGCCTGTGGTGAGTTCTGGATTTGTTACATAAACAAACTTATATTTTAAACCAAAGTGATGGAATAGGCTACAATTATAACATTATCAGAAAAAGGGCACAACATAATGTGTAATAGTTATTACAATTATTATTGATAGTTATTACAGTTATTATCATTGATCCAGAAATGATAGAAGGATAGTAGAGGAAAGGCAAGGGATTACATCTCATTTAAGAAAATACCATTAACTGAGGGAACATTTGATGTAACCGTGATTGTATTGGCTAAAAACTGAAATATGACATTTACAGGGGGGAAAGGAACAATAGAAGGGGAGACAGATTTTCCTAGGGGGTTGATCAACTAATTGATAATGGATTTTGAGAAGAGATCACATGTAGCAGAGTTAGGGTAATCAATTAAATAATCATTGTATACTCGAGGAATTTTGAGTGGTTTTATGGATTAGTTATGAGGAATTAGATTGATACAAACAATTATTGATGGGTTAGGACTGGGGATATCTGTATCATGTTTTGTGTGTACTACCATTTTTAGATTATAACCAGGAGAAAGAGATTAGCTCATCTCATTGGAATGTTGCCCAGGGCTAGGGGGAGCAGTAGTGAAGTTAGGCAGTATTTAGGTCATAAAAGTGAGCTATCAAATTAAGTGAGGCCTGGCTATTTGTGGTTGTTGTTTTTCAAATTGGGTTTTTCAAACAAAAAACAACACACCTAGTATGATGTTTATAAAGCCCTGTTGTTTCAATTTTGGGGGGTTTTCAGCAGGTCAATGGTGATAGGTTTTAGAGGAGCACACACAGTGAATTTTATGGAGTTTTTTAGGTTTTGGCTGAGTTTGGGGTATATATGATTTCTTATGAGAATGAATGTCATGAGGACTTAATGAACACTTGGGATAACTAACATTTATGAAATATTTAGAATAATGGTTATGTTTGGTATACTATGGGATGGAACAGTTCGTTGAATAATTTCAATTGCCTCTGAACTCTGTTTTAACTTTCTGGTGTTAATTAATCATCCACACTAGTAAATTCTAAAGGCATGAGAGGAGGACTTTAAGATAGTTTATTTTACTAAGTTGAGGGTAATTTATAATACTGTGAACAGTGTGAAGAAGATTATAATTTGGTAATAATATATATGATTTGAACCATAAAATAACAGAAGAGAGAGTGGAGGGATGGTAATTGGATAATGAATTATCAATATTACCTAAGTGATTGTTTAGGTAGGTGGTAATATTGACACATGGGCAAATCATGTGTCAAAAGGGGATGGTAGGATTAAATAATAAATATATACGAAGGAGAGGACAAAATACTTTTAAAAAAACCAACAAGAATAGAAATTGAGAGCTGAACATGTATGTGTGAAGATAGTTTATTAACCACACCCGTATGTCAGAGGTTTTGTGCCCCACAGGTGAACTAAAGGAGAAGGTGACCCACTCTATCTAACCAGGAGACTGGTGAGCATCCAGTCCCTAAAGAAGAAAAACTGGAAGCAGGCCTGTTGGGAAGGGCCCTACCAAGTCCTATTAGATCCACCTGGGTGCATGTCACACACTGCAAAAAGGTAAACCCAGTTACACCTGACGAACAAACACCGAGTTAGGAGAAAGAACCAATCACCACTAGGGCTCGGGGGTTGGCTCCTTAACGAACCCTCCTGATCAGCCAGAAGTAGTAGTTAACCTAACACAAGTTGATAAAATAATACCTGAGCACAGTCTACGAAGGCATAGGAGACAGCTAGACGTAGGGAAAGGGGAAGTACTAGGGACTGTAGGGAAGGGCATCACCATATGTATGTCACCATGTACATCCTGGGACTATGTAGTTGCTCATACCAAGCGGGGGGATATGTCAATCTCCATACACAGTTTAAGGACAGGTGTAGTATTGTGAAAGTAGGGAATTACCAGAAATGGCAGTGTGACCCATATAAGGGTAGGTACTGTCTGAAAGTCTGAATTACGCTAAAACAGGTTACAGACCTGACAAGTGAGATATCCTCTTCAACTGGGGCACCCTATAGAGTAAACCTCTCTGAGGGAGGTAGTGAGACCGGGGCTGTGGTGAAGATAGTGCAAACTGTAGACCTGAAGGAAGTAGTACAGGTGGAGACGGGGTGTGGAGATCTTGACCTGTGGTTGGAATGGATTCAGTATACGGCAAGAACTATGTCTAAAGAGGACTGTTATGCCTGTGGGACAGGCAAACCAAGGTTAACAAATACTCCGTTCCCCTTGACAGGCTTTGACTCTCTGTCAGGTTTATCCTCCATGATTAAATTGTTCAAGCCACCTGGGAATGTGGTGAAGGAGTCTTGTAGTAACTTGCACTATCTGTATCCCAGCTATAAGGCTTTTCTCCAGTGTGTGTTCGCTGGTGTGTAGTCAGGTGGGAAGCTACAGCAAAGCTCTTCCCACATAGACAGACATAAGGTCTCTCCTCAGTGTGTGTTCGCTGGTGTGTAGTCAGGGAGGAAGCTACAGCAAAGCTCTTCCCACACTTATCACAGTTATAAGGCTTTTCTCCTGTGTGTGTTCGCTGGTGTATAGTCAGCTCTCCTGACCGAGCAAAGCTCTTCCCACACTGACCACAGCTACAGTGGGGGAAAAAAGTATTTAGTCAGCCACCAATTGTGCAAGTTCTCCAACTTAAAAAGATGAGAGAGGCCTGTAATTTTCATCATAGGTACACGTCAACTATGACAGACAAAATGAGATATTTTTTTCCAGAAAATCACATTGTAGGATTTTTTATGAATTTATTTGCAAATTATGGTGGAAAATAAGTATTTGGTCAATAACAAAAGTTTCTCAATACTTTGTTATATACCCTTTGTTGGCAATGACACAGGTCAAACGTTTTCTGTAAGTCTTCACAAGGTTTTCACACACTGTTGCTGGTATTTTGGCCCATTCCTCCATGCAGATCTCCTCTAAAGCAGTGATGTTTTGGGGCTGTCGCTGGGCAACACGGACTTTCAACTCCCTCCAAAGATTTTCTATGGGGTTGAGATCTGGAGACTGGCTAGGCCACTCCAGGACCTTGAAATGCTTCTTACGAAGCCACTCCTTCGTTGCCCGGGTGGTGTGTTTGGGATCATTGTCATGCTGAAAGACCCAGCCATGTTTCATATTCAATGCCCTTGCTGATGGAAGGAGGTTTTCACTCAAAATCTCATGATACATGGCCCCATTCATTCTTTCCTTTACACGGATCAGTCGTCCTGGTCCCTTTGCAGAAAAACAGCCCCAAAGCATGATGTTTCCACCCCCATGCTTCACAGTAGGTATGGTGTTCTTTGGATGCAACTCAGCATTCTTTGTCCTCCAAACACGACGAGTTGAGTTTTTACCAAAAAGTTCTATTTTGGTTTCATCTGACCATTTGACATTCTCCCAATCCTCTTCTGGATCATCCAAATGCACTCTAGCAAACTTCAGACGGGCCTGGACATGTACTGGCTTAAGCAGGGGGACACGTCTCATCCTGCAGGATTTGAGTACCTGGCGGCGTAGTGTGTTACTGATGGTAGGCTTTGTTACTTTGGTCCCAGCTCTCTGCAGGTCATTCACTAGGTCCCCCCGTGTGGTTCTGGGATTTTTGCTCACCGTTCTTGTGATCATTTTGACCCCACGGGGTGAGATCTTGCTTGGAGCCCCAGATCGAGGGAGATTTTCAGTGGTCTTATATGTCTTCCATTTCCTAATAATTGCTCCCACAGTTGATTTCTTCAAACCAAGCTGCTTACCTATTGCAGATTCAGTCTTCCCAGCCTGGTGCAGGTCTACAATTTTGTTTCTGGTGTCCTTTGACAGCTCTTTGGTCTTGGCCATAGTAGAGTTTGGAGTGTGACTGTTTGAGGTTGTGGACAGGTGTCTTTTATACTGATAACAAGTTCAAACAGGTGCCATTAATACAGGTAATGAGTGGAGGACAGAGGAGCCTCTTAAAGAAGAAGTTACAGGTCTATGAGAGCCAGAAATCTTGCTTGTTTTTAGGTGACCAAATACTTATTTTCCACCATAATTTGCAAATAAATTCATAAAAAATCCTACAATGTTATGTTCTGGAGAAAAAAAATCTCAATTTGTCTGTCATAGTTGACGTGTACCTATGATGAAAATTACAGGCCTCTCTCATCTTTTTAAGTTGGAGAACTTGCACAATTGGTGGCTGACTAAATACTTTTTTTCCCCACTGTATAAGGCTTCTCTCCTGTGTGTATGCGCTGGTGTATAGTTAGTTTGTCTAATACAGCAAAGCTCTTTCCGCACTGATCACAGCTAAAAGGTTTCTCTCCAGTGTGTGTTAGCTGGTGTGTAGTCAGGTTGCCTGACTGATTGAAGCGTTTCCCACACTGATCACAGCTATAAGGCTTAACTCCAGTGTGTGTTCGCTGGTGTGCAGTCAGGGTGGAAGCTAGAGCAAAGCTCTTCCCACATAGACAGACATAAGTTCTCTCTCCAGTGTGTGTATGATGGTGTCTAGTCAAGGAGGAAGCTACAGCAAAACTCTTTCCACACTGATCACAGCTATAAGGTCTCTCTCCAGTGTGTATTACCTGGTGTCTATTCAGGATGGAAGCTACTGCAAAGCTCTTCCCACACTGATCACAGCTAAAAGGTTTCTCTCCAGTGTGTGTTCGCTGCTGTCTATTCAGAGAGGAAGCTACAGCAAAGCTCTTCCCACACTGATGCTCAGCTGGTAGAGCACGACGCTTGTAACGCCAAGGTAGTGGGTTCGATCCCCGGGACCACCCATACACAAAAAAAATGTATGCACGCATGACTGTAAGTCGCTTTGGATAAAAGCGTCTGCTAAATGGCATATTATTATTATTATTATTATAAGGCTTCTCTCCTGTGTGTACACGCCTGTGTTTGGTTAGAGTTCCCGAATTAGCAAAGCTTTTACCACAATCAAGGCAGGGGTAAGGCTTCTCCCCTGTATGAAATCTCAGATGAAATTTTAAGGTTTGAGAAGCAGTGAAACTGTTTCCACACTGAGAGCAGCAGTGCGGTTTCTCTCCGGTGTGAATCCGCTGGTGAATTATGAAGGACCTCAGTGTAGTGAAACTCTTCCCACAGTCAGAGCAGCAGTGGTGAGATTTATTCCCTGCATGTCTCTGCTGGTGTTTCTTGGGGTGTTTGTTGAGGTGTTCTGATTGGGAGATACTCTTCTCTGTCTTGTTAGCAACATGTTGTTGTTGAGTCTCCACAGATGAAAAGTCCCTCCCACATAGAGAGAGCGACAGTTAGGGGTGTCCCCTGCTAAACAAAGACGTTGAATAACTAGGTTTTGGAAATATGGGTCCATAAAGAAATATCAACAATATATCAACATACACTCAGTGGACAGTTTATTAGGTAAACTACCTCCATGAAAATAGATCGCTATTTGCTACAGTGAGTCAAGTGACCCAAGCGACTGAGCGTGGTATGATTGTCCGTGCCAGGTGCGCCGGATCCAGTATCTCAGAAACGGCGGCCCTCCTAGACTTTTCACGCACAACAGTATCTAGGGTTTACCAAGAATGGTGCAGCAAAAAAACCAACATTCAGTCAACGGCAGTCCTGTTGGTGAAAACAGCTCATTGACGAGAGAGGTCGAAGGAGAATGGCAAGAATCGTGCAAGCTAACAGGCGGGCCACAAACGGCGCAGTACATCCGTGGTGAACAGAGCAGCATCTTGGAACACACAACTCGTCGATCCTTGTCACTGATGGGCTATCGAAGCAGACGACCACACCGGGTTCCACTCCTATCAGCTAAAAACAAGAAGAAGCGGCTCCAGTGGGCACGCGATCACAAACACTTGAAAATTAAGGAGTGGAAAAACATGACCTAGGCCGATGAATCCTGGTTTCTGTTGATACTATGGTTGATTTTCTAGTACATATGTTGTAGAATGAAACACCTATATGCCTTAAATGCTTATGGATTAAGAACCAATTAAAGGGTTAAAACAGAGCAGAGACATTTCTTTAGTGCAAACGCTGTGCTTTTGATAACTCCCTGCAGCTGGTCTGGGTATGTCAATGACGTGATGGAGATACAACTCCTCGTGGTGGCTGTGTGGAGATTGGAGTAACAATGGAACTAGTGTTATCATTTGTTTGTGCTTATGACCTGACACATAGCCACATGCACATAATCTCAAGGGTCCTGGGAGGATGCTTTTTGGGATTGGCTTAAATGTATGTGGTTGAGAATGGGTTATATCCATGACATGTTTAAACCATGTTTAAGTATTAATTGATATGTTTTATAATGTGTTATGAAAGTTTAAGGGTAAAACAGAATGAACATGATTGATACTTTGTACTCCAGATGCATGTCTGGATAGTGAATATAGTCAATACAGAGTGTGATTGTTCTTTAAAGTACGTATGTACATAATCTTTTGAGTCACGCCACTAATAAGAGACAGAGGCCCCATTTAGAGAAGCGCAAGTAGCCCTTGTGAGTAAAACAACATGTGGCACTGAAAGAAGTTAATCATTTGCCTTAAGGGGGTAACTGTATATTCTATGTAAGCATGACTATGCATTTGTATAAAAGGATATCTTTGAGCCAAGGAGAGGCAGGTGTTCCATGGAGAAGCTCGGCTTTGTTACGCAATAATAAAGTCAAATTTTTGGATTCACAAGCTCCAGTTTCTTGAGAGATATTTTTGAGTTGACTACTTTTGAGTCAAATATTTCTACGACAATACATGCTGATGGCAGTCAGGATTTGGCCTAAGCAGCATGAGTCCATGGACCCATCCAGCCTGCTGTCAACGGGACAGGATGTTGGCAGTGGTGTACTGGTGTTGGGAATGTTTTCCTGGCACGTGTTAGGTCCCTTGATACCAATTGAACAACGATTTAGCACCACAGCGTATCTGAACATTGTTGCTGACCAAACCCAATAGAGTATGTTTGAGATGAGATAGAGAGGGCTGTTGGCAGCATGAATATACCGCAGTCCAATTGGCAGCAACTGCGTGATTCCATCGCGTCAGCATGGACCAACATCCCTGTGGAACATTTCCGACACCTTGTAGAATCCATGCCCTGAACAATTCAGGCTGTTCTGGAGGCAAAGGGGGGTCCGACCAGGTACTAGATAATAAACTGGCCACTGAGTGTTTTACCGTTTATCAATTAATTGACAGAAGTTACAGAATCAGATTGTAGTCTAATCCACACACCCCATTGTTCTTACCTGATGAAATCAAATCTCCATCTACCTCCTCGTGTCCGTCTCTCACAGTTCCACTCTGCTCTGGTGTTTTCCTGCAGTCGACCAGCCACACAGACACCCTCTTCAGACCCAGCAGTAAGGCGCTACCGGGAGAGTTGTGACCAGGGGACTCCAGCATGGTGGAGGGAGATGGGCTAGCTCTGTCCTGTTGACCGCAGGAAGTATTGTATATAGAATATCATTAGACTAACCATTTGCTTACTGTAGTCTAAATCTCTGATTGATTGGGTGCATCCTTATAATACCTCCTTTCTCCTAAAGTGTGCAATCGTTCACTACCTTCCACAAAAAAAACTAATAGTACAGATGTCAAAACTGATAATGTAATGATAATGTAAACACTTGTAATGCCCCGTTTTATGTTCAGAACGTTTGATTGAGCATTAATTGGAGTTGAACACATTTTTCACCCCTGAGTTCATCTTAGTTAACCCAGAATTTAAGTGTCACGTAATTGGTCAGCCCCTCGATTAAGTTCTGGGTTCATACGTGTTAGGAGGAGAGCTTAAGAGATTCTGAAACGAGGAGCAGAACCGGAATGAGGAGCTCCTCCGTCTTTCAAGATATGGGCCGAATGTCCCCTCCCCTTCCAAAATGTGAAAGATGCTAACACCTGCTAAATCGTGATTTGTTCAAATAACCAGTGAGGAAAAACCTAAACACCTGAACTACTGCTACTCATTATCCCACTATTGGAGCATGTTGAGAAAAATGTCAGTCTTATAGTTTCAGTATCCTTATACGGTACATACGTAGAATAAATCATCAGATATAGGGGTATTGTGGCATGTAGCAAAAGCCTACAGTAAAAAGTTATTGGTGTAGCCTGGTGCAATTTCTGCCCAATGCAACATTGCTCAAGATCCACTTTTACAAAAGGCTCACATAGTATATTTTCTCAGTACATACAATGCATATGCTCGACTGAGGTCCACATCAGGATCTTGATATACTAAATAAGGTCAATTTCTAATGCTTATTTGAGCTGAGGACATGATTAATAATTGGACAAATATTAACTCAATATCATTATTTTACACTCGCTATCATTGTTGTATTCCCTCTGCATAAAGGCGCGCAAACACTGTAACTGGTAGCCTAGCAACAAGAATCACGTATTTTCAACTGTCATATGTTTTATTTGGGCGCCACAAATGAGTGTGTAAATGGTGTGTGGTCGAACTGGCATCTGGAGAAACGAAGTGAGGAGGTGTTCAGAAAATACCACAAAGTTGTTAACCGGTGGCTTCAAAGCCTCTCAATGGCCAATACATAGCATCAGCAATGCAGGGTTTATATACATCATTGGTGTAGCCTATGCCTAATTATTTATCCCTGGTTCTGACTTTACCTGCTGGTTGCGCATTGCTTGTATCATCAATATGTGTGCGATAGGCTAGTAGGCTACTTGGATGAAATTACCACCATGGTTTATTTTGTCTAGCTGTTCAAATCGAACACATGGATGTGGAAGATTAAAGATGATCAAAACTAGACCTAGACATTTTATACACTACAGTAAGCATACTGTTCATAAAAGTCAACCAAACTTACCCGATCCATCGTGGAAGCTACTGTATTCTTTCTTCGAATAAAAAAACCTGACAGTAAATGTGTATGCTACAGTTACTTTCTTTGTCACAGCATTCAGATAAATAAAAGCTAGAGCACGCCTTTTTAAATATCAAAACTCGATTTAAATTGTGACAAACGTCTCATGTAGACTAATCTTACATCAGAAAGATCCTGCAAAAGCCTGTGGAATTTTATTTGGTTTGAAACTCGATAGAGGATGGTAACAAATAACTTCCTGTTGATGCTTTTCGTCTTCTTCTGTGGTGTTTAAGAGGCGCCACCACCTACTGTACATAGTCATGAACACTTCTCTTCAAGTGGGTGAGGCGGTTTAGGGAGCCATTTATTGTGAGAAAAAAACTTTATATTGCCTCAAATATATAGTATGTATATGTAGACTATTTTTTTGCGTAGTCAATATATCATTAATCTATTTAAACTGTAAATTATTATTTATATCACGTTTTTTGTGTCATCCTCAATTATTGTAAATGCATGATGTCCACGTGTTGTTGTAATGTTTTTCCATTTGCAAATGAAATCAAATTAAAATCACAACAAATCTTAAGGTATTTATAGAACCACAAAAACAGCTTGCTGCCTCTGGCTGGCTGTGGTTTGCTGGAAGGTGACAGGCCGAATTTGAGATTAGAGAATTTCCTTACTATTGTCTTTCAAATTAGCTCATGGATAGATGGCTGGCCTAGGGTTTATAACCTTATAAAGAACAAACGCTACCAGCTGGAGGGAGACAGATTCTCTCTGATAACGTTCTCTTCGAGAGTCCAGATATTGTTATTGGTTGAGGCCCAATAAGAGTATCCTCGTAAATACCAGACTGATTACCGATGCGTTATCAGTGCAGTGAACCAGTAAAGCCCGATTTATGTTAAATCCGTCCTCTGCAGTGGCCATTCACAGTGGCGATTTTAGCATGTAAATCTTGGTGGGGCACACCCTACATTTTTTGGTTAACAATTACAGCTAGCTACCTTTCTTTTCCTTTCTCATTAGCTAGCTACCTACCTTTCAGCTGACTTGTGCTAGCTAGCTACAGAGGCTAGCTGCTGGACTTTGGACAAGCAAGCCAATGTTAGCCATTAGCAGCTGTATTGTTGCCAAGCATCCAAGTTGCTGACCAGGTTAGATAGAACTCTGAGATTTGTCTGAAAAGAAGTTAGCATTGTCAGAAATGCTACAAAAAACTAGCACATTGTTGGTTCTTAAATGGACAGAAATGTGCATGTGAGAGTGTGTGGTGTCAGAGACAACTATGCTGATCTATGCTGTGATGATAAGAAGTCCGCTTACACTGTACTTTGATTATAAAGGTTTATTATTTCAAAGTATTCCAGTATCAATTTACAGACATCTGCAGATATCTGGAGAACAACGGCCCAATCTGTTAATATGTTGTCTCTCCCCGTCCTTTGTTCAAAACATGGTATTTATATCCTATGTAACATAATATGGCGTGATTTTAATAGACCAATCCCCGGGTTCCTACATAGCAGACTCTCCTCTGTTTTAGGGGGCCCCTATAATAATGTTTTCCAGACGTTTCCGCAAGCAGAGCCAAGTTCCTCTAACACACCATTTGAAACGTCAGCAAAATCATAAACTGTTTAGATACTACAAGTGATAAATTATAAATGTAATAAAAACTGTTGCATCTACAAAGTTAGTCCAACATTTAAATCCAATGGTCACTTTATGGAAGCTATAGTGTCGTTTTAATCCGACGCAATAATTTTAGCTACGTAGGCGCAGAAAATACTGAACACTCACGACTAGAATATAATGGAATGTAAAACAATAAAAGAATGATTGTTGTGATGGACATTTTTATCTTAGCCAGGTAGAACTAGGACAACAAAAACTAATCGTGTACTGTATGACAGACTCATAGACCGTTCAAGGAACACGAAAGAGGAGGATGGCATTGGCATTTCTCTACAAATTGGGTGAGTCAACATGTTATTTTCTACTTGCATGCACACACAGATATCAGTACCATGGATACACATATTTAGCTTAGGTTGACAGAACTAAATTGTTTTTGGCAGGGGCACAACTTTGGTTTTAGAAGTTGGGGGGACATAATTATGGTCGTTTTGTATCACATTCCAATGATAAAATGGGTTGCCCCCTGGTTTTTTGTATCTTTTAGTTGTCACTGTAGCAGACTAAGCATAGGTGATTAGATGATGTTGAAATGGTCCTTGAATAGTGGAGGCAACGCCTGTTTTCTTTGGGACTTGCGGTAACTCTAAATCAATAGTTGTTTAGTAGTCCGAAAACTTTGGAAACATTAACTTGCTTGACCATTCCGTAGGTTATGTAACTGTTTGTTACATGTAAAACAATTTTTTTTTAATTTAACCAGACAGATTTTGTTCTCCGGTTTTATGATTTAACAAAGGTGTGGTTGAATTTATTCTGCAACTGTCTTCTTGTCTCGGCTGTGTCAAGTCATATGAACTAACAGGTTATAGCGCATACAACGCCGTTATCACAACACATAGGTTGTAATATGGCATTTTTTTCTGGCTTACCCTGTCATTTTACCCACACACCGCTACAGCAAGGTGTAGCCTTGGCCTAATTATTTCTCCATGGTTCTGACTTTAGCTGCTCGTTGCGCATTGCCTTGTATCAATCTGTGTGCTTTATGCTAGTAGGCTACTTTGCTGAAGGACAAAATATCCCAAGACTTTATTACTACCATTGTTTATTTTGTCCAGCTGTTGAAATGGAACTAAGGGATAAGGAAGATCAAAGATGATGAAAACTAGGCCTAGACATGTTATACACCACAGTAAGCATACTGTTAATAAAAGTAAACCAAACTTACCCGATCCATCTTGGAAGCTATTCTTTCTTCAGCGTTTCTTCAACTAAAAAAAACATGACAGTAAATCTGAAGCTAGCCTACACTAGTTACTTTCTTTGTCACAGCGTTCAGATAAAGAACAGCTAGACCAGAGCAATCAAACGGCCTTTTAAAAATCAAAACTCGATTGAAGTTGTGACAAATAAATGTCTGATGTAGGCTAATCTTACTTCAGAAAGATCCTGGATAAGATTTTACCTGATCTATTAAAGTCAAGAAAACGTTCAACACCGTATTCACCAAGAATCCTGTTGTTTGTTTTTGTCTAACTAACTCTACCCCAGAGTCTGTTGGAACAACGTCCTCATCGAGAGTCCAGATACTTTTATTGGCTGAGGCCCAGTTAGGGTAGCCTCGTAAATATCAGACTGATTACCGCTGCTATAGATTTGTGTGTGTGGGTTTGCAATTGGTGGAGGTTGGTATGTGCATTAACATAGGGAGGTAACACATAAAACATTCGTTTAGGTGTTATTACATGATTGGTTTAAGTTATGTTATTCATCAAAAACGTTGTTACTCACCTGATAACATAACTTATTACATTAAGTGGAAAAAGTTATTACTATAACAATTCAACATTTTATCATATTAACCAACAAGATATTACATTTATCGGTTTTATTACATTACAAATCTAAAAGTTATTACATTAACCGTTGTTATAAGACACAGCATGCATAGTTCTTGCCTTGACCTCATGGATATTATTATCCAGTGTATTATTGATTAGTTTTAGGATATTGTAATCAATTTAGATAAATATAAAAAATAAATAACAAATAAAATTAGTGATAACTTCTTGTTCAGAAGATAATGGATTGGATTTATTGTTCAATTGAATACATGAATATACACCTATTGTTGAAACATTATCCTACATAATGACATTTTATTTTTATTTTGTATTATTCTTTATTTAACTAGGCAAGGCAGTTCAGAACAAATTCTTATTTACAATGACGGCCTACACCGGCCAAACTGGGACGACGCTGGGCTAATTGTGCGCCGCCCTATGGGACTCCCAATCACGGTCGGTTGTGATACAGCCTGAAATCGAACCAGGGTGTCTGTAGTGACGCCTCTAGCACTGAGATGCAGTGCCTTAGACTGGTGTGCCACTTGGGAGCCCAACATTTAATAATAATGGTATCATGAGTATATGAAAGAAGATACAGTCCAACAGGAGTGCATTCCTCAGACCATCCTGTGCATGGACATCCTGTGCCAGTGTGATCCGGTTGTGGAGACTACAGCAGATCGAGTCTGTGGATGAACAGGTCAGTAACTCAAATATTGAATTTGTAGATGCATCGACATTTTTACTTTATGTCCCCTTTTCCCGATGTTTTAGACATGAGGCGCGACATGCGGAGCATCAGGCTCAACCCACGAGAAGCACTGCATGATCAACACCACCCTCAGCAAGGAGATCCGCTGGAAGTGATGTCTCTCCCATCCTTAGCTGTACTCTCTCTAGTTAATCAGTCCAGATGATTTTCGTAGGGTGTGACCTTTCCAACTCGACTTACTTCTTAATTTGAGTTCAATGATAACATTGAAGTTCCAGACACGAGGGATGATGACAGATGCCGGGATAGCAGGTAGCCTTTTGCTTAGATGTTGCTTTGCTTTGTTGTTGGCAGTTAAGTTTAAATATTGTCAATTAATCATTCCACTTAAAATGGCTGGTTAGTTGGCTAACAAACATACTGTGCAGATATATCTACAAATTCATCTGGTTAATTGATAGTTTGAGGAGGAGTGACATGATGCTGTGCTATTAACCAAAAGCAGTTTTAATTTATCCGGCTGGGACTCCGCCTTCACCAGTCCTGCTGCCTCTGTGACCAAACCTCTTACGCCTGTCACTCCCCCGACCTACGGCCCGACCTACGGAACCCCCAAGGAGCCTCCCTCCAGCATCACCTCTCCCATCGACGTCACCCTTCCTCGTCTGAAGCTGATGCATCGCAGCACCGACTGGAAGAGTGAGTTCCTGCGAGGCCTGAAGGATGAGAGGAACGGGGACGGGCCCACCTCTACCAGTCCCTCAGATCCTAAGGAGAACAGAGGAGACTTACAGGTGAATATGATCCCTCACACTCTCAGCGACTCAGACACAGATCACCTTTCCAACTCGCTGGAGGCAGAACACAGGTTGCTCAAAGCTATGGGCTGGCAGGAGTACCCAGAGAATGATGACAACTTCTTGCCCATCACTGATGCCGAGCTCCAAGAATTTCAAGCTAAAACTGAGAAGCTGAAGAGGAACGGGCTGGGCCAGAACAGTGTTCTCCTGAAGCCTCTTCTCAAGGGTGCGCCCCTGCTGTCCTGGAGAAACCCTGTTGAGCCTGAACTAGAAGAGGTCTCAGAGTCCAAGAGCACTAGCAGCAGCCAGACATCAGACGACTCAGACACCTAACATGCAGACACCCCTCCTCTTCTTCTTCCTCACGTCACGCTCCCTCGCTCATTGCACTTTTACACTTCCTCGTTCACACGAGACTGGTCATTCAGACACTGGGGTGACAGAGAGTTCAGAGGTGAGGCCTGCCTGCCTGCCTGCCTGCCTGCCTGCCTGAGGGTCATTCTGCTTGGTATTCGTTCTGCTTTTTCTGCTTTTTCTTTCCTTTCTTTTTCTTTCTTTTGACCCCCGTTTGTTTGGTATTTTACTAGAAGCTAAAATGATTATTGAAAGCAAAACACTTCGGCATTTTCCTTTTGATTTTGTGATGGAAAAAACTAACCCATGATGACATCAACCAAACCAATAATGATTTTACTTGCAAATGACTTCATCGATCAATACATTTTTTTTGAAATATGGCTTTGGCACCTGCTCTTGCTAAAACAATTTGTAGCATTTGTGTTGAGATGAAACAATCATTGTGAGCAGTTGATATTGACATTGCTTCCAGTCCCCTAAATAACCCTTCTGGATGGATTTAGGTTTGTTTTGTTTTGGTCCATTTAAAGCCGACAAATGGTAATGTCTTTGTCTTATTTGAACAGTGTAAGGCATGCGTTTGCTCATCATTATATTTTCTCCTAAGCGGTAGGAGAACAGTCATTTACAGTCTTGGACCACCATTACTTTTATTGCAATACTGATTGAATGTAGCCAGGAAGGGCATAAAGAATAATGAAACAAAGTTTTGAAGTAAAGGAAATGCCACTTTACCAAACTTATTCTGGAGAAAAACAAAATTATCCCATTGTAGCTGTTCAAGCTGAATATCTGTTCTTAGTTCACCAACCGCCATAATTTTCAGATGTGCAAAATTCCAAGTTCTGTGGTTGATAGAGTCCCCTGTAGCTCAGTTGGTAGAGCATGGCGCTTGCAATGCCAAGGTTGTGGGTTTGTTTCCCACGGGGGGCCAGTATGAAAAAATGTATGCACTCACTAACTGTAAGTCGCTCTGGATAAGAGCGTCTGCTAAATGACTAAAATGTAATGTAAATATACAATTATCAACATCTCCACCCCCAACACACACACAAACTATGAAATTTTCTATGATAACATTTATCCATTTAGATCACAATGTGTGATATTACATAGACACAGGGGAGACCTGATCCTAGATCAGAGCTGCATATTTTGCTCCAGAGACATTACCATGATGATCAGACTAAGGCACATGTTTAAGAGATGGAAATCACTAGATGTTTTCTATTGACCCTTTATTTAACGATCTGGAACTGGTGCCGGATAGGAGGGAGATGAAATACGGCACATTGTTGCTTTCTGGTGTTTTCTCATTGGCCCTAAATGAACAAAGCTCTTCCCACATATATCTATCTAAGGTTTCTCTCCAGTGTGTGTACGCTGGTGTGGATTTAGGGTCCCTGATTGACTAAAGCTCTTGCCACACTGATCACGATTGTAAGGCTTCTCTCCAGTGTGTGTTCGCTGGTGTCTAGTCAGGGAGGGAGCTAGAGCAAAGCTCTTCCCACACTGATAACAGCTATAAGGCTTCTCTCCTTTGTGTGTCAGATGGTGTGTAGTCAAGGGGCCAGACTGACTGAAGCTCTTCTCACACTGATCACAGCTAAAAGGCTTCTCTCCAGTGTGTACACGCTGGTGTATGTTTAGGGCTCCCAAATAAGCAAAGCTTTTCCAACAATCAAGGCAGGGGTAAGGCCTCTCCCCTGACTGAATTCTCAGATGATATTTTAAGGTTTGAGAAGCAGTGAAACGCTTCCCACACTGAGAGCAGCAGTACGGTTTCTCTCCGATGTGAATCCGCTGGTGGATAATGAAGCCACTCCGGCTTGTGAAACTCTTCCCACAGTCAGAGCAGCAGTGGTGAGGTTTCTTCCCTATACATCTCTGCTGGGGTTTCTTGAGATGTTCTGATCTGGAGAGACTCTCTGTCTCATCAGCAACATCATGTGGCTGAGGCTCCCCAGATGATAAGCCCCTCCCACTGAGAGAACAATGGTTAGGGGTGTCCCCTGTGAAAGACATTGAATAATTAGGTTTTGGAAATATGGGTCAATAAATACTATAAAATTAAAAATGTGTTCGTCATTTAGCAGACGCTCTTATCCAGAGCGACTTACAGGAGCAATTAGGGTCAAGTGCCTTGCTCAAGGGCACAGACAGATTTTTCACCTAGTCGGCTCAGAGATTCTAACCAGCAACCTTTCGATTAGTGTCCCAACCCTCTTAACTAATAGGCTACCTGCCACTCTTATCATCAATATACACTCAGTGGTCAGTTTATTAGGTACACCCCCCTCCGTTCACGAAATTGAATTGACAATTAACTGGCCACTCGGAGTTTTACTGTTTATCAATCAATTAACAGAATATGCAGAAGCAGATTGTAGTCTAATCCACACACCCCATTGTTCTTACTTGATGAAACCAAATCTCCATCTCCCTCCTCGTGTCCTTCTCTCACAGTTCCACTCTGCCCTGGTGTTTTCCTGCAGTCGACCAGCCACACAGACACCCTCTTCAGACCCAGCAGTAAGGCTCTACCGGGAGAGTTGTGACCCGGGGACTCCGGCAGGGTGAAGGGGGACGGGCTAGCTCTGTCCTGGTGAACGCAGGAAGTATTGTACATAGAATATCATTAGACTAACCATTTGTTTACTGTAGTCTAAATCTCTGATTGGTGCATCCTTATAATATCTAATTTCTCCTGAAGTGTGTAATTGTTCACTACTTTACTCAAATGTGTAGTTTTTTTCACTTTTGCTGATTTATCAAATGGAAGTGGTATATTTTTTCCAAATGTTTTATGTTCAGAACGTTTGATTGAGCGTTCATTGGAGATTAACAAAATCAGCCCCTCAATTTAGTTTTGGGTTCATACGTGTTAGGAGGAGGAGCTCCACCCTCTCAAGATACGGGCAGAATGTCCCCTCACCTTTCCAAAATTTGGAGGATGCCAACACCTGCTAAATCGTGATTTGTTTAAATAACCAGTGAGGACAAACCTAAACACCTGAACTACTGCTATTGGATCATGTTGAGAAAAATGTCAGTCTTATAGTTTCAGTATCCTTATACAGTACATGAATAGAATACACCATCAGATATAGGGGTATTGTGGCATGTAGCAGAAGCCTACAGTAAAAAGGTATTGGTGTATCCTGGTGCAATTTCTGCCCCATGCAACATTGCTCAAGATCCACTTTTCTATGTGACTTGTTACTATAACAGCATCCTCATCTAAAATCATCAGCTTACAGTTTATCAATGACATTCAGATAATGAGTGGAATAAACTGTAATTTACCACCCAAGTATTTCAGCAGTGCATTGTACACTACACCATCATTTCAAATGGTAGCACATAGTGACCCACTTTGCCCTACTGTATAGAAGCACACTGGCTGAAGAAGGATGATGTAGTATTTACAGCCATTCCATAAATGATTTGGTTTTACCTTCCAACCTAAATTAACGTCAATTTATACAGTTCTCAAAGTGATTGAAAAAAAAACTAACAGCATTGGATTGGTGGAAGCATGGGCTAGTGGGGTGTTCCCACCATATGTTTAATACCATCATTTCCTTTCAAATCAGTTACGTAAACAAGTAAACACTTTGGAAGGAAAGTTCATTAGGGATTCCTTAACATGGTATCTAGCCTACCAAAAAACTAACCAAACACATGATTTAACACTATAAAACGTTATGCAACACTAATGAACCTTATGCAACACTAATGAACATTATGCAACACCATAGAACATTATGCAACACTAATTAACGTTATGCAACACCATAGAATGTTATGCAACACTAATTAATGTTATGCAACACCATAGAATGTTATGCAACACTAATTAACGTTATGCAACACCATAGAATGTTATGCAACACTAATTAACGTTATGCAACACCATAGAACATTATGCAACACCATAGAACGTTACGCAACACCATAGAAACATTATTTAAATCCACTATGCACAAATTGCTCCACCATTTCCTGGTTGTTAAAATTGCCTTATGTTACAAAACAAGCAAGTATAGTGTAGAGACTCATTGTACCATCTAAACCACTGTGAAATATATTTTCCATTACCCAAACTATTGTATTTTCAGCTGGTGTACAAAACCGAAAGTAAAAGACTGAAAAACAAACTTAAAATGGGAAGCATAGAAATTGCGCACATAGAACAGATCTACTGCTTCTTAGGCTTGCTTTCAATGAGAATGCAGATCTATAACGCCAATTTCTATGTGAATTTTGTCAGGTCTCCCAAAAATAAACATATTACAGCTTTAACATTTTAAAACATTATTTAACACTATAAAACATGGCAACATTGATATACAATGCCTTTAGAAAGTATTCACACCCCTTGACCTTGTCCACATTTTGTTGTGTTTCAGCCTGAATTTACAATTGATAAAATTGAGATTTATTTTGTCACTGGCCTACACACAATACTCCGTAATGTCAAAATGGAATTATGTTTTTCCAAATGAATTAAAAATGAAAATGTCGAGTCAACCCCTTTGTTATGGCAAGCCGAAATACATTCAGTAGTAAAAATGTGCTCACCAAGTCACATATTACGCTGCATGGACTTCCTCTGTGTGCAATAATAGTGTTTAACATGATTTTTGAATGACTACCTCATCTCTGTACTCCACACATACCGTCGAGCAGTGAATTTTAAACACAAAAAACCTGGGCGTTTTTTAAATGCCTCGAAAAGAAGGGCACCAATTGGTAGATGGGTAAACATTTAAAAAAGCAGATATCCCTTTGATCATGGTGAAGTTATTAATTACACCTTGCATGGTGTATGAATACACCCAGTCACTACAAAGATACAGACGTCCTTACTAACTCAGTTGCCGGAGAGAAAGGAAAATGCTCAAGGATTTCACCAGTAAGCCAATGGTGACTTTAAAACAGTTAGTGTTTAATGGCTGTGATAGGAGAAAACTGAGGATGGATCAACAACATTGTAGTTACTCCACATTACTAACCTAAATGACAGAGTGAAAAAAAGGAAGCCTGTACAGAAGAAAAATATTCAAAACACATGTATCGTGTTTGTAACAAGGCACTACAGTATGTTTGGGGCATTTCCAATACAACACATTACTGAGTACCATTCTCCATATTTTCAAGCATAATGGTGGCTGCATCATGTTATGTTATGTTACGGACTTGTGAGTTTTTCAAGTTAAAAAAGAAACGGAATGGAGTTAGGCACAGGCAAATTCATAAAGAAAAAAATCAGTCCGCTTTCCACCAGTACAGTGAGGGGAAAAAAGTATTTGATCCCCTGCTGATTTTGTACGTTTGCCCACTGACAAAGACATGATAGACATGATCAGTCTATAATTTTAATGGTAGGTTTATTTGAACAGTGAGAGACAGCATAACAACAAAAAATGCAGAAAAGCGCATATCAAAAATGTTATAAATTGATTAGCATTTTATTGAGGAAAATAAGTATTTGACCCAACTGCAAAACATGACTTAGTACTTGGTGGCAAAACCCTTGTTGGCAATCACAGAGGTCAGACGTTTCTTGTAGTTGGCCACCAGGTTTGCACAAATCTCAGGAGGGATTTTGTCCCACTCCTCTTTGCAGATCTTCTCCAAGTCATTAAGGTTTCGAGGCTGACGTTTGACAACTTGAACCTTCAGCTCCCTCCACAGATTTTCTATGGGATTAAGGTCTGGAGACTGGCTAGGCCATTCCAGGACCTTCATGTGCATCTTCTTGAGCCACTCCATTGTTGCCTTGGCCGTTTGTTTTGGGTCATTGTCATGCTGGAATACCCATCCACGACCCATTTTCAATGCCCTGGCTGAGGGAAGGAGTTTCTCACCCAAGATTTGATGGTACATGGCCCCGTCCATCGTCACTTTGATGCGGGGCTGTTCTTCTGTCCCCTTAGCAGAAAAACACCCCCAAAGCATAATGTTTCCACCTCCATGTTTGACGGTGGGGATGGTGTTCTTGGGGTCATAGGCAGCATTCCTCCTCCTCCAAACACGGCGAGTTGAGTTGATGCCAAAGAGCTCGATTTTGGTCTCATCTGACCACAACACTTTCACCCAGTTCTCCTCTGAATCATTCAGATGTTCATTGGCAAACTTCAGACGGGCATGTATATGTGTTTTCTTGAGCAGGGGGACCTTGCGGGCGCTGCAGGATTTCAGTCCTTCACGGCGTAGTGTGTTACCAATTGTTTTCTTGGTGTCTATGGTGCCAGCTGCCTTGAGATCATTGACAAGATCCTCCCGTGTAGTTCTGGGCTGATTCCTCACCGTTCTCATGATCATTGCAACTCCATGAGGTGAGATCTTGCATGGAGCCCCAGGCCGAGGGAGATTGACAGTTATTTTGTGTTTCTTCCATTTGCAAATAATCGCACCAACTGTTGTCACCTTCTCACCAAGCTGCTTGGCGATGGTCTTGTAGCCCATTCCAGCCTTGTGTAGGTCTACAATCTTGTCCCTGACATCCTTGGAGAGCTCTTTGGTCTTGGCCATGGTGGAGAGTTTGGAATCTGATTGATTGATTGCTTCTGTGGACAGGTGTCTTTTATACAGGTAACAAGATGAGATTAGGAGCACTCCCTTTAAGAGTGTGCTCCTAATCTCAGCTCGTTACCTGTAGAAAAGACACCTGGGAGCCAGAAATCTTTTTGATTGAGAGGGGGTCAAATACTTATTTCCCTCATTAAAATGCAAATCAATTTATAAAATTTTTGACATGCGTTTTTCTGGATTGTTTTGTTATTCTGTCTCTCACTGTTCAAATAAACATACCATTAAAATTATAGACTGATCATTTCTTTGTCAGTGGGCAAATGTACAAAATCAGCAGGGGATCAAATACTTTTTTCCCTCACTGTATATGTATATATATATATATATATATACACAGTGGGGAAAAAAAGTATTTAGTCAGCCACCAATTGTGCAAGTTCTCCCACTTAAAAAGATGAGAGAGGCCTGTAATTTTCATCATAGGTACACGTCAACTATGACAGACAAATTGAGAAAAAATCACATTGTAGGATTTTTAATGAATTTATTTGCAAATTATGGTGGAAAATAAGTATTTGGTCACCTACAAACAAGCAAGCATACTGTGTCCATAATAAGTATATAGGTTGTATGTTGGGAGCTTTTGGGAAAGAGCACAGTTAGAAAGATATGGCATTTAGAAGCAAACCGGATGGACATCATGAAAATGATCGGAGAGGTTGAGAGTAGAAGAAGTTCAGGAGCAAAAAAATCAATAAATATATATATATATATATATATATAAGAATTATTGTAAAATTAACTCTGTCCATAAGGTGTAGATAGTAAGTATAGACCGGAAGTAGAGGCCTGGGCCCCCCCCCCAAAAAAAAATTTGTAAAGTGGTTATCCCACTGGCTATAGGGTGAACGCACCAATTGGTGAGTCGCTCTGGATAAGAGCGTCTGCTAAATGACGTAAATGTGCCCTTGAGCAAGGCACTTAACCCTAATTGCTCCTGTAAGTCGCTCTGGATAAGAGCGTCTGCTAAATGACTAAAATGTAAATGTAAATGTTGTTCACTAATTTACTCCAAGTAGGGAAAGGATGGTGGGGTTGAAAAGTAATAAAGGGGAATATATATATAAAAAATAAAATAAAACATGGGGGATTGGAAGTGATGCAGACAATTACATTGATAGAAGATACAATCTATCTGCAATATTAAGCTGATCCATTCAAATAATAAAAAAAATAAAAAAATTAAAATAAATAAATAAATAAAAACAAGCAAGATTTCTGGCTCTCACAGACCTGTAACTTCTTCTTTAAGAGGCTCCTCTGTCCTCCACTCGTTACCTGTATTAATGGCACCTGTTTGAACTTGTTATCAGTATAAAAGACACCTGTCCACAACCTCAAACAGTCACACTCCAAACTCCACTATGGCCAAGACCAAAGAGCTGTCAAAGGACACCAGAAACAAAATTGTAGACCTGCACCAGGCTGGGAAGACTGAATCTGCAATAGGTAAGCAGCTTGGTTTGAAGAAATCAACTGTGGGAGCAATTATTAGGAAATGGAAGACATACAAGACCACTGATAATCTCCCTCGATCTGGGGCTCCACGCAAGATCTCACCCCGTGGGGTCAAAATGATCACAAGAACGGTGAGCAAAAATCCCAGAACCACACGGGGGAACCTAGTGAATGACCTGCAGAGAGCTGGGACCAAAGTAACAAAGCCTACCATCAGTAACACACTACGCCGCCAGGGACTCAAATCCTGCAGTGCAAGACGCGTCCCCCTGCTTAAGCCAGTACATGTCCAGGCCCGTCTGAAGTTTGCTAGAGTGCATTTGGATGATCCAGAAGAGGATTGGGAGAATGTCAAATGGTCAGATGAAACCAAAATAGAACTTTTTGGTAAAAACTCAACTCGTCGTGTTTGGAGGACAAAGAATGCTGAGTTGCATCCAAAGAACACCATACCTACTGTGAAGCATGGGGGTGGAAACATCATGCTTTGGGGCTGTTTTTCTGCAAAGGGACCAGGACGACTGATCTGTGTAAAGGAAAGAATGAATGGGGCCATGTATCGTGAGATTTTGAGTGAAAACCTCCTTCCATCAGCAAGGGCATTGTAGATGAAACGTGGCTGGGTCTTTCAGCATGACAATGATCCCAAACACACCGCCCGGGCAACGAAGGAGTGGCTTCGTAAGAAGCATTTCAAGGTCCTGGAGTGGCCTAGCCAGTCTCCAGATCTCAATCCCATAGAAAATCTTTGGAGGAGTTGAAAGTCTGTGTTGCCCAGCGACAGCCCCAAAACATCACTGCTCTAGAGGAGATCTGCATGGAGGAATGGGCCAAAATACCAGCAACAGTGTGTGAAAACCTTGTGAAGACTTACAGAAAACGTTTGACCTGTGCCATTGCCAACAAAGGGTATATAACAAAGTATTGAGAAACTTTTGTTATTGACCAAATACTTATTTTCCACCATAATTTGCAAATAAATTCATTAAAAATCCTACAATGTGATTTTCAGGAATTTTTTTTCTCATTTTGTCTGTCATAGTTGACGTGTACCTATGATGAAAATTACAGGCCTCTCTCATTTTTTAAGTGGGAGAACTTGCACAATTGGTGGCTGACTAAATACTTTTTTTACCCCACTGTGTATATATATATATATATATATATATATATATATATATATATATATATATACATACACACACACACACACACACACACACAGCACCAGTCAAAAGTTTGGACACACCTACTCATTCAAGGGTTTTTCTTTATTTGTACTATTTTCTACATTGTAGAATAATGGACGACATCAAAACTATGAAATAACACATATGGAATCATGTAGTAACCAAAAAAAGTGTTAACCAAATCAAAATGTTTTCTATTTGAGATTCTTCAAATAGCCACCCTTTGCCTTGATGACAGCTTTGCACACTCTTGGCATTCTCTCAACCCGCTACACCTGGAATGCTTTTCCTACAGTCTTGAAGGAGTTCCAACATATTCTGAGCACTTGTCTGCTTTTCCTTCACTCTGCCGTCCGACTCATCCAAAACCATCTCAATTGGGTTGAGGTCGAGGGATAGTGGAGGCCAGGTCATCTGATGCAGCACTCCATCACTCTTCTTCTTGGTAAAATTGCCCTTACACAGCCTGGAGGTGTGTTGGGTCATTGTCCTGTTGAAAAACAAATTATAGTCCCACTAAGCCCAAACCTGATGGGATGGCGTATCGCTGCAGAATGTTGTGGTAGCCATGCTTTTATTTATTTAAAATTTTTTATTTAACCTTTATTTAACCAGGTAAGCCAGTTGAGAACAAGTTCTCATTTACAACTGCGACCTGGCCAGTTGGTTAACCTGCTGACACAGACAGTGTCACCAGCAAAGCACTCCCACACCATAACACCTCCTCCTCTATGCTTTACGGTGGGAACTACACAAGCGGAGATCATCCATTCACCCACACCGCGTCTCACAAAGACAATGCGGTTGGAACCAAAAATATCAAATTTCGACTCCAGACCAAAGGACACATTTCCACCTGTCTAATGTCCATTGCTCGTGTTTCTTCGCCAAAGCAGGTCTCTTATTATTATTGGTGTCCTTTAGTAGTGGTCTCTTTGCAGCAATTCGACCATGAAGGCCTGATTCACACAGTACCCTCTGAACAATTGATGTTGAGATGTGTCTGTGACTTGAACTCTGAAGCATTTATTTAGGCAGCAATTTCTGAGGCTGCAGAGGTAACTCTGGGTCTTCCATTCCTGTGGTGGTCCTCATGAGAGCCAGTTTCATCATAGCGCTTGATGGTTCTTGCGGTTGCACTTGAAGAAACTTTCAAAGTTCTTGAAATGTTCCGTATTGACTGACATGTCTTAAAGTAATGATGGACTGTTGTTTCTTTTTGCTTATTTGAGCTGTTCTTGCCATAATATGGACTTGGTATTTTACCAAATAGGGCTATCTTCTTGTCACAACACAACAGATTGGCTCAAACGCATTAAGAAGGAAAGAAATTCCACAAATTAACTTTTAAGAAGGAACACCTGTTAATTGAAATGCATTCCAGGTGACTACCTCATGAAGCTGGTTGAGAGAATGCCAAGAGTGTGCAAAGCTGTCATCAAGGCAAAGGGTGGCTATTTGAAGAATCTCAAATATAAAATATATTTTGATTTAACACTTTTTTGGTTACTACATGATTCCATGTGTTATTTCATAGTTTTGATGTCTTCACTATTATTCTACAATGTAAAAAAAATAGTAAAAATAAAGAAAGACCCTTGAATGAGTAGGTGTGTCTAAACTTTTGACTGGTAGTGTATATACACGAGCAATGGTCATTAGACCGGTGGAAATGTGTCCTTTGGTCTGGAGTCCAAATTTGAGATTTTATGTTCCAACCGACGTGTCTTTGTGTACAGGAAGGGGCTGAGCACGCAACCTTTAGGGCCCCTTTGTTGAAGATCAGAGAAGTGGAGGTGTTGTTTCCTACCTTCACCACCTGGTGGCGGCCCGTCAGGAAGTCCAGGACCCAGTTGCACAGGTCGGGGTTCAGACCCAGGGCCTCGAGCTTAATGATGAGCTTGGAGGGTACTACAGTGTTGAATGCTGAGCTATAGTCAATGAACAGCATTCTTACATACAGTGGGGAGAACAAGTATTTGATACACTGCCGATTTTGCAGGTTTTCCTACTTACAAAGCATGTAGAGGTCGGTAATTTTTTTCATAGGTACACTTCAACTGTGAGAGACGGAATCTAAAACAAAAATCCAGAAAATCACATTATATGATTTTTAAGTAATTAATTTGCATTTTATTGCATGACATAAGTATTTGATCACCTACCAACCAGTAAGAATTCTGGCTCTCACAGACCTGTTAGTTTTTCTTTAAGAAGCCCTCCTGTTCTCCACTCATTACCTGTATTAACTGCACCTGTTTGAACTCGTTACCTGTATAAAAGACACCTGTCCACACACTCAATCAAAAAGACTCCAACCTCTCCACAATGGCCAAGACCAGAGAGCTGTGTAAGGATATCAGGGATAAAATTGTACCTGCACAAGGCTGGGATGGGCTACAGGACAATAGGCAAGCAGCTTGGTGAGAAGACAACAACTGTTGGCGCAATTATTAGAAAATGGAAGAAGTTCAAGATGACGGTCAATCACCCTCGGTCTGGGGCTCCATGCAAGATCTCACTTCGTGGGGCATCAATGATCATGTGGAAGGTGAGGGATCAGCCCAGAACTACACGGCAGGACCTGGTCAATGACCTGAAGAGAGCTGGGACCACAGTCTCAAAGAAAACCATTAGTAACACACTACGCCGTCATGGATTAAAATCCTGCAGCGCACGCAAGGTCCCCCTGCTCAAGCCAGCGCATGTCCAGGCCCGTCTGAAGTTTGCCATTGACCATCTGGATGATCCAGAGGAGGAATGGGAGAAGGTCATGTGGTCTGATGAGACAAAAATAGAGCTTTTTGGTCTGAACTCCACTCGCCGTGTTTGGAGGAAGAGGAAGGATGAGTACAACCCCAAGAACACCATCCCAACCGTGAAGCATGGAGGTGGAAAAATCATTCTTTGGGGATGCTTTTCTGCAAAGGGGACAGGACGACTGCACCGTATTGAGGGGAGGATGGATGGGGCCATGTATCGCGAGATCTTGGCCAACAACCTCCTTCCCTCAGTAAGAGCATTGAAGATGGGTCGTGGCTGGGTCTTCCAGCATGACAACGAACCGAAACACACAACCAGGGCAACTAAGGAGTAGCTCCGTAAGAAGCATCTCAAGGTCCTGGAGTGGCCTAGCCAGTCTCCAGACCTGAACCCAATAGAAAATCTTTGGAGGGAGCTGAAAGTCCGTATTGCCCAGCGACAGCCCCGAAACCTGAAGGATCTGGAGAAGGTCTGTATGGAGGAGTGGGCCAAAATCCCTGCTGCAGTGTGTGCAAACCTGGTCAAGACCTACAGGAAACGTATGATCTCTGTAATGGCAAACAAAGGTTTCTGTACCAAATATAAAGTTCTGCTTTTCTGATGTATCAAATACTTATGTCATGCAATAAAATGCAAATTAATTACTTAAAAATCATACAATGTGATTTTCTGGATTTTTGTTTTAGATTCCGTCTCTCACAGTTGAAGTGTACCTATGATAAAAATTACAGACCTCTACATGCTTTGTAAGTAGGAAAACCTGCAAAATCGGCAGTGTATCAAATACTTGTTCTCCCCACTGTAGGTATTCCTATTGTCTAGATGGGATATGGCAGTGTGCTGTGCAATGCACTGTGGATGAATTTACATTCCCGTTAGTGAGCATTTCTCCTTTGCAAAGATAAAGCATACACCTGACAGGTGTGGCATATCAAAAAGCTGATTAAACAGCATGATTATTACACAGTTGCGCCTTGAGCTGGGGACAATAAAAGGCCACTCTAAAATGTTTCGTTTTTTCACACAACAATGTGCCACTGATGTCTCAAGTTGAGGGAGCGTGCATCCAGATCGGAGCTGTAAATACAATCAAGCCGGTCAAGTGGCAAAGTTGCTAGTTTGGCACTGTTGATCAACACAGATTTGGATTACAATGTCAAGAAGACAGGAGAAGGAGCATACTGGAATATATTCTGGATGTTCGGAACTGGTGAGTTTTTCCTGATGCTAGCAATCATGCACTTGCAAACTGCAGTGCACAACTTGCTGTTTACATGTGTGGTGTCGAAGCAATTTATGACTTTGCTAACGTTTGCAAATGGTATCTTAGAGGATGTTGATTCAGCTTAGGGAAGCATCTGGGGAACAGTTCTATAGGGGCACCCTAAAACAGAGGAAGTCTGTTGTGTGGAGTCATGGGATTGGTCTGTAGGGGAAACCACCCATATCATGTTAAAGATTATAAATACTTGGTTGGGACAAAGGAGGACAGACAACATATTATTTTGGGTCCGTTGTTCTCCAGATGCCTGCAGATGTCTGTAAACTTACGCTGAAATCCTTTGAAATAATAAACCTTTATAATCAAAGTACAGTGTAAGCGGACTCCTTGTTCTCACAGCATAATTAGCATCATTATTTAGATACCACAGAATGGCGACGAGGAACATTTGGGACGTGCTGCGTCTCTCCAGTGTTCCATTCTGTTACGCTATGGTTAAACCCAGCACTCAGAGAAACAAAACACGACTAAGGGAGTGGAAGAAACAAAAATGATTTTAATAAAAGTTCAATTTGTCTTAGTCCAAAAACAACTGAAGAAAAGGAACAGAGTGGGCTAGTCGGCTCCGGAGGAAGGAGAGGCTGAGGCAGGCAGGCAGGCAGGCAGGCAGGTTGGGAGGTATGTCTGAACTGAAGACAAAACAAACGACAGGTTAAGGAGAGTAAAAAGCCAGGCTAAAGACAAAGGCAATTAAACTTTACTGGTGAGCCAAGTTACCGCTCTAGTAAGAACAACGATCTGGCGCCGGTGGAGAGCCATGCCCAGGAATTAGTAGTGCAGGTTGATGAGAGAATAGGATGCAGCTGCGTAGGCAGGAATCACTGGAAACAACCCACAGCTGCACAGGAGAGGCAGATCCTGAGCACGCCCACCGATCCACTCCAGACACACCCACATAATGGGGACAAACACACATACAGATACAACAGACAAAGAGGGGACAAAACAAGGAGGAAGGGAAACAGAAAAGGGAGAGACAAGCTGCCCACATAACAGTACCCCCCCTCAATGGTCGCCACCTGGCGACCCACCAGGCCTGTCAGGGTTGTCGTGATGGAAGTCCGTGATCAGCTGAGGATCCAACACAAAACGCTTAGGGACCCAAGACCTCTCCTCTGGTCCATAACCTTCCCAATCGACTAGGTATTGGAGACCCCTACCCCGCCTCCGAGAGTCCAGTAGCCTACTGACGGTGTAGGCCGGATGGTCGTCAATGAGGCGAACAGGTGGAGGTGGATCTGCCGGCGGACACAAAAGGCTGGAGGACACAGGTTTCAGTTGGGAGACGTGGAAAGTAGGGTGTATCTTCATGGCTGAAGGCAACTTCAAACGAACCGCAGCAGGGTTAATGATGGACTCCACCACAAACGGACCCAGGTACCGAGGAGACAGCTTGCGTGATTTGTTACGAAGAGGTACGTTCTTAGATGACAGCCAAACTTCTTGACCAGGATGAAACACAGGTGCGGGAGTCCTGCTCCTATCCGCTGTCGTCTTGTTCCTGTCGGTGGTCCGAGCAACGCTTCCCGAGCGTCGCTCCACACTCTCTGGCAGCGGCGGAGGTTCTCCTGAACCGAAGGAACAGCCAATTCCTTCTCCTGAGCAGGAAACAGAGGGGGTTGATAACCCATGGTAACCTCGAAGGGTGAAAGGCCGGTGGCAGAGGTGGTGAGGGAGTTGTGGGCGTACTCTATCCAAGGCAGATGTTTGGCCCAGGATGATGGATGTTGAGCAGCCACACAACGAAGGGTTGCTTCGAGGTTTTGATTGGCTCTTTCTGTTTGACCGTTAGTCTGGGGATGAAACCCTGAGGACAGACTAACGGAAGCACCCAAAGCAGAACAGAAAACCTTCCAAACACGGGAAGTAAACTGTGGGCCTCTATCAGATACGATGTCCACAGGTATTCCATGGGGACAGAATACATGTTGGACTAGGAGGTCCGCTGTCTCACTGGCAGACGGTAATTTTGGTAATGCTATATAGTGAACAGATTTAGAGAATCTGTCCACAATGGTAAGTATAGTATCATTACCTTCAGACTTGGGTAGGCCGGTGACAAAATCCATGGCTATGTGGGACCAGGGACGGCTGGGAACTGGGAGGGGTAGCAGCAGCCCCGAAGGGGACTGATGAGAGGCTTTGCCCCGAGCACAGGTTGAACAGGCTGCCACAAAAGCCCGAACGTCAGTTTCCATTGAAGGCCACCAAAAATGTCTCCTAAGCAGCGTCAACGTGCGTCTCATCCCAGGGTGACCAGCAAAACGGGAGGTGTGAATCCACTGCAACACCTGAGACCGGACCGTCTCGGGAACAAAGAGTAGGTTGGGAGGTCCATCACCCGGTCCCGGGTCCGTGGCAAGTGCAGTCTTCACAAGAGACTCGATCTCCCACTGTACTGCCGCCACGACGCATGAGGAAGGCAGGACTGCCTCAGGCTCGCTGGTCTCCGAAGGGTCAGCAAACTGGCGGGACAAAGCATCTGGTTTAACATTTCTTGACCCCGGTCTGTATGTAAGAATAAAGTTAAACCTACTAAAAACAGGGCCCATCTGGCTTGGCGTGAGTTGAGTCTCTTAGTGGCTTGGATGTAAGCCAAGTTCTTGTGGTCTGTCCAGACCACAAACGGCAGTTCAGCTCCATCCAGCCAGTGCCGCCATTCTTCCAGTGCTAGCTTGACCGCCAGCAGTTCCCCGGTTTCCAACGTCGTAATTCCGTTCTGTGGGTGACAATTTCTTGGAGAAAAAAGCACAGGGGTGAAGCTTTTGGTCAGTGGGGAGCGCTGGGAGAGGACTGCTCCCACACCTGAGTCAGACGCGTCCACCTCCACAATAAACTGCAGAGAGGTATTGGGATGTATCAACACGGGGGAGGTGGAAAACAGTTCCTTCAAAACCCCTACCGCCTGCTCCGCCTCAGGGGACCACAGAAAAGGGACTTTAGGGGATGTGAGTCTAGTAAGGGGTGCCACCACTTTACTAAAACCCTTAATGAATCTACGGTAGAAGTTAGCAAAGCCCAAAATCGTTGAAGTTGCTTACGGGTGGTGGGTGTGGGCCACTCCGTCACTGCCCGGATCTTCTCGGGGTCCGCCTTCACCTGCCCGCTCTCAATGATGAAACCAAGGAACGATGTAGACTGTTTGTGGAACTCACACTTTTCTGCCTTGACGTACAGCTTATTCTCCAAGAGCCGTTGAAGGACTTGACGGACGTGTGACTCATGCTCCTCGGGTGACTTGGAAAAAACAAGAATATCATCCAGGTATACAAAGACAAAACGGTTCAAGAAATCCCTAAGAACATCGTTCACCATGGCTTGGAATACAGCAGGGGCGTTTGAGAGCCCAAAGGGCAAGACCAAATACTAAAAATGCCCCAGTGGAGTGTTGAAAGCGGTTTTCCACTCATCTCCCTTTCGGATTCTGACAAGGTGATAAGCGTTCCTGAGGTCGAGCTTGGAGAAAACTGTGGCGCCATGCAGAGGTTCAAAAGCTGAGTTGATGAGTGGAAGGGGATACTTGTTTTTAACAGTTATGTTGTTTAAACCCCTGAAATCGATACAGGGGCGTAACGACTTGTCTTTCTTTTCCACTAAAAAGAAACCTGCACCCAAAGGAGACGACGAGGGACGGATTATGCCCGAGGCCAGAGAATCACCAATATACTGCTCCATTGCCTCTCTTTCCGGTCGGGACAGATTGTAAAAGCGACTAGAGGGCAAGGGAGCACCAGGAAGCAGTTCAATAGGGCAATCATAAGGCCTATGTGGTGGTAGAGACAGAGCCTTGTCCTTACTGAAAACCTCCGCTAAGTCATGGTATTCTTTGGGGACAGATGACAGATCGAGAGGAGCTGAGGGATGAGTTGGGTTACACTTAGTGGGGGGAAACGCTGACCTAAGGCACTCTGAATGGCAGTTAGTGCTCCAACTGAGAATGGTGTGACGTGTCCAATCAATTTGTGGGTTGTGAAGAGCCAACCAGGGGAAGCCAAGGATTAGGGGAGGTAGCTGAGCCAGACATAACTCTTAACTGAATGCTTTCACAATGATTGCCAGAAATCACTAGGGAAACGGGGGTGGTTTGATGAGTTATCTCCGCGAGGAGGCGCCCATCAAGGGCTGTGACCCGAATGGGGGTAGGTAGTGGCTCCATGGGGATACAAGCTTGTGTAACGAACTGGTGGCTAATAAAGTTGTCTTCTGCACCTGAGTCTAAGAGAGCTGAGAGTGGCAGGGAATGACTCTGGAAACGTAAGGTTACAGGTACTTGTAATCGGGGAATGATGGGTTCAGGATCTAACTCTGGGCTCGCAAGTAGACCCACCGTTACGAGCGAGCCTTGTCTTTTGGTCGCTTAGGGCATGTAGCCAGAATGTGTGTGGCGTCTCCACAGTACAGGCACTCACCCGCCTGGAGGCGCCGTTGCCGCTCTGCTGGAGGTAGTCGAGCTCGACCCACTTGCATTGGTTCCTCCTCTGTGCTCGGGATGGGATCAGGAACAAGAAGCTGCCGGCTCCGGGGAGGCGAGACTCGAGTGGTTGAAGGCTGGGGAACTCGTCCTCCCTAGATGTGGCCGACCGCCTCTCTCCCGACGCCTCTCCCGCAACCGGTTGTCTAGCTTAATGGACAGGGAAACGAGAGAATGTAAATCATGTGGCTCATCACGAGCAGCCAGTTCATCCTTAATGGCTTCATTCAAACCGTTTAGAAATGCTCCTTGAAGTGCCACATTGTTCCACTTGGAGTCCGCTGCCAACGTCCAGAACTCAATAGAGTACTCAGCCACACTGTTAGAACCCTGCCTCAAATTAAAAAGTATCTTGGAGGGATTACCCACATGGTCAGGATGGTCAAAAACAGTCTTCAATTTAGCAGAAAAATCAGCAAAAGTCAATCCAGTCAAAGTTTGATCTGAGCACACAGCCTCAGCCCAAACCAGAGCTCTCCCTCTTAACAGCCCCAGAACATAATGTACCTTAGAGGAATCAGTAGAAAACGACAGTGGTCTCTGCCGAAAAATCAAGTCACACTGAAGCAAAAATCCCCGGCACTTGTCCAATTCTCCATTGAACGGTTCAGGCGACGTGACAGGGGGTTCCCGACGGAACGAAGCCTGCATAATGTCCGAGGAAACAACTTGGGGTGCATCAAACTGGGGTCAGAGAGAGATGGAGAACTGATAACAGACAATTTAGAGACTTGTGTAGTTAACTGAGTCACCTGGTTCAGCAGTTGATGATTATCTTCCAAAAGAGTCCGAATCAATTGGTCATGCTGTCCTAGCAACGTTCCTTGAGCCTGGATAGCTTGTTGGAAGCTGTCTTCGTTTGCCCCGTGCTGTTTCTCTGTTGGGTCCATGGCCAGATCGTTCTGTTACGCTATGGTTAAACCCAGCACTCAGAGAAACAAAACACGACTAAGGGAGTGGAAGAAACAAAAATGATTTTAATAAAAGTTCAATTTGTCTTAGTCCAAAAACAACTGAAGAAAAGGAACAGAGTGGGCTAGTCGGCTCCGGAGGAAGGAGAGGCTGAGGCAGGCAGGCAGGCAGGCAGGTTGGGAGGTATGTCTGAACTGAAGACAAAACAAACGACAGGTTAAGGAGAGTAAAAAGCCAGGCTAAAGACAAAGGCAATTAAACTTTACTGGTGAGCCAAGTTACCGCTCTAGTAAGAACAACGATCTGGCGCCGGTGGAGAGCCATGCCCAGGAATTAGTAGTGCAGGTTGATGAGAGAATAGGATGCAGCTGCGTAGGCAGGAATCACTGGAAACAACCCGCAGCTGCACAGGAGAGGCAGATCCTGAGCACGCCCACCGATCCACTCCAGACACACCCACATAATGGGGACAAACACACATACAGATACAACAGACAAAGAGGGGACAAAACAAGGAGGAAGGGAAACAGAAAAGGGAGAGACAAGCTGCCCACATAACACATTCATGAGCTGCGAAGTGACTCCCGCTCAAGACGCCGGCTCATAAGATGAGATTTCTCACAATTTTGTGCGCTGGTCGGTTCGCTTGCTTATGTGGGTGTGTGCGCTGGAAAAATGTACCGTTTAAAATACTTATGTGTGCAATTTTGCTGTTATTTGCTGTGGGATGAGAGTCCGTTCTAAATTTCTAAATTTGTTTGCGCTGGTAACAACGCAAACAGGGGGGAGTGTCTATAACTATTGAAGAATAGAATGAAGGAATAAGGCCAAGGAAAATGTATACAAATTAGGACATTGCGAATCTATGTTAAGCCCTCTAACAAGGCGATCATTAGGATGGGCCGAAAAATCCTAAAAGCACATTAGGTGAATTTAGGTCAGTCCCGGGGACTGGGGGTTGTGGTATATACATTCGGTTGCAAGTTACCGCTCAACTTATAGTTGACGAAGTATGTTTGATGTAACCGCTCATTGGATGTCCGCGAACTCGTGGTAGCATAAATTTAGGAACAATGAAAAAACGGCGCAATGGAGGTAGAATACTGCCTTAGGGGTCCGTAGGAACGGAAAAAAGCCTCTTAAACTGTGTATGTGTGTGTGTGGGAGAGAGAAAAATAATACAATAAAGACGTCTCTGTTGTGTTTAAACTGTGTGTCGACTCATGTTAGGATAAGATTTATGTTAGAGATATATACATATATATGTTTTGGTTGAGGATAGGGGTTTTTGTTTTTATAAGGAAATATGTAAATTAAGGTTAAAAATCTTATGAGTCTCTATAAAAAGAGAACGTTTACTAACTATTAGAATATCATGAGCCTACAGGGAGGAGTTTTTAACAGTGTATAGATATGTTTTGTAATGGATAAGAAAATAACTATAAATCTGCAGATTAGGATAAGTAAAGTTAAGAAGCTTCAAAGTAGGATTTGTGTTCTATGTTTTGTGTTGGTTTGTGAGCTCTGTTAAGTGTTACTGTTTATCTGTTGGGGGAAAGAACGGAGGTAAAGTTGGTCTGTCTACTTTCTGTTGTTTAGCTGGGAGAGAGCTCCTTCCACTCTGAAATCGCATTGGTGAATGAACTACGCATGCGTGGGATTTTATGAGTTTAGAGTTACGTAGAGCAAATATGCCACTCCCCTGCCTGCACTGAGCTGCTGGGAGACGCAGACTCAGAGCAGACAGAGAAGAAGGGGGAGATTTAGACACTAATAGAGTAGTCTGTTTGTTAAATCGGCTGTTGTTTAACGATGAAACTATTTGATTGAGACCTATTGAATTGATAAACTAGAGATATGTTGACGGATTAAAAATAAATAAAATAAAATGTTATTGAGCTATCTATAAATATTCCTGAGTTAAGTAGTTTGCTTATTTCTTAGCGCGAATGTGAACAGAGGAATATTGAATGGTTGAGATAACTCAGTGAGTGCATAAAATACTAAATTCTTGTCTGTCCTTTGTTCTTCTGTCATATGAGAGACGATAAGAAGGAGGAGACAGAGAGAGAGAGGAGGTGCTGACAAGTACATCACGCGACAGGGTGTGCTGCAATGGATCCAGTCAAATTAAGGCCAGTACTGTTCTATTTACAAAACTTACCTTCCCATACAGGATATTTTGTGTGCCTAGCATATTTGATGTTGTGACAATTTGACAGGGACTTGGCAACAGACTGATCAATTGATGTAATTGCATATTGGAGTTTTTGTGCATAAGTTGGTTTGATTAGAGTTGTGTTGGGAATCGAGTAATGACATTATTCCGTAAAATTAAGGTAATTGGGTGCTTATTAAGCAATTGGTTTGTGAGTGCTGTAGTGTTGCTGGATTATAGGTCTTTCTTTTTTGGATTGCTCTGAAGTTGACTACTTTCCTTTACTTTTCCTGATCGGATGTGGTAAAATGGCCACTAATTAATAAATTGGTAAAATAAAATTTTTTAATTTAAATATAAAAAAAAATAAAAATAAAAAAAATTAAAAACATTATACATATATTGATTAATTAATTAATTAATTAATTAATTGTTTAATTAAAATAAATAGAAGACAAAAAATATAAAAATTATATTAAAAAATATATAATTAAAAGGGAGGATAGTCTAAAATAATAAAATAATTCACAATAAAGGAATATAAAAGAGTCGTTACAATGGGGAAAAAGGACATCAAAACTATGAAAGTAATTACTCCTGTTGATGTAGTACAAAATAGTAATCCTCTAGTTAATGGTATTGCAAGGTTATCTGGAAAATTGAATAAACGTTGGCCTGACATTGAACAACCATGGCCAGTGGAAGGGACTCTTAACCCTGATGTCATCAACATAATGAAAGTGCTTCTGTCAATTTATAAGGCAGATCAAAAGAAGGAAAAAAAAAGGTTACATCGTAAAGAAAAGAGACAAAGAGAGCTGGGTGTTCTTAAGCTGTTTGAAAATGAAGGACAAAAACTGATGAAAGATACCAACGATAAAAGAAACAAAGGTATAGAGAAAATGGTAAAAGAAGTGAAGGTGACAGAAAAACTAATGACAGAAGTCAGTACACCTTTCTCACATACGGATTCAGCAAAAAGACCCCCACCTTATGAGAAAGAAGTAGAGTTTAAGGACGTCTATCCTCAGCTTCCAGTGATCATTCAGGAGGGTGATTATTGCATCAGAGATGAAGATGAACGAATAATAGAGAGAGGACAAGCAGAAACGACCATAAAGATGAATCCAAACTCCAAAAGTAAGAAGAAAACGAGATGTCTGGAAACTAAGGGTGGAGTGATGTTCAGGAGGATGGAACTTGAAGATGATGATGATGATGATCAGAGTGATTCAGAAGAGATCATGGGTGGATATGACCCTGTGATCAGACGGAGGTTGGCCAGAGCGGAAAGAAGGGATGATGGATGTTTGAAGAAGAAGAAAACAAGATATTCTAGTTCTGATGAAAGCGAAGATGAAGACAGCGATAAAGATTTGGAGATTAAAGATGCTTCATATTGAAGAGGATTTTATCCTACAATGACTAGCACAGAAGAAATAGAAAGAGATATAGACCGATGTGTATCATGCCTGGATAAAGCGAATAATTTAGAAGAAGTAAGAGAACTGGAAGAACAACTCAAGAAGCTGAAGATACAGAAGAAAAAACTGCTGAGAAAAGGATCCCAAGAATTGGAGAAAAAGTATACATTGAGGCCAAGGAAAGAGGGCACCTGTAAGAAGATGATGCCAGTGATCATTCGAGGACAAAACCTAGAATATAAGCCTTTGCAAAATACCGATATGTCAGATATACTTGAGAAGCTGCCTACTCTTCAAGATGGAGCATATCCTTGGATTTCAAAATTGGAAGAAATTACGGTGGGAACACAGTCAGCCATAGGAGACATTAAGAGACTTTTGGCTAATCTCCTTGGGATTCCGGATATGGAAGAACTATTTCAGAGAGCTGGACTCAATAGATATGTGGGGACAGCAGTGAATGACCCTGAATTGTTGGCTGCAAGTAGAAATCGGCTGTGGAGAGCACTGAAAGATATGTTTCCAACAAATGTGCATCCTGACAACATTCTGATTGACCCACTAGGACAACAAGAATATCCGAGAGCCTATGTGTCAAGAGTTCATCAAGTGTGGAGAAATATTACCGGAAATGATCCAGATGTGAGTCAAATTGAGCAGTCAATTTTGAGAGCTAAACTGCAGATGGGACTGCCCTCACCAGTAAGGAGCAAACTGGCAGAGGTGGTTGGACTTGGAAGCATGACAAAAGGTGTCTATACAGATCATATAGCCCATCAATTGGATCTGTACAGGAAAAAGGAACACAACCAGAAAGAACAGGACCAAGAAACTCTCAGAAAACTCAATCAAATACAACTGGTGGAGAATAAGAAGGAGAAGAAACAAGCTTTGGTTATGCAGAATCAGTGTGCACCAAATCAACAATCACTGCCACAGCTTCAACCGGACCAGTTCCAACCGCAATTGTACCAGCCACCAATAGCGGTACCAGTTGTTTCATATCCACAGCCAGTTTCTGGACAGACACAGAATTGGAGAGGAAGAGACGATAGGGCTTAGAAAGAGGAAGAGGAGGAAGATTTAAGCCATACTTCCAGCAATCTTCAGAAGTGTGTTATAATTGTGGACAGGTTGGTCACTTTGCCCGTGAGTGCAATGGGCCAGGAGGAAACATCAGAGGGAATTTCAGAGGAAGATACAGGGGTCAGTCAAGATCATCTGGAGGACCGGTGAACCCCTATAGGGGCCTGGATCAAGGATTCTAGGGGTGCCCAGAAGATCCGAAAGGGGGGTGTCAGCTGGTAGCATCAGGACCGGAAAAAGATCCAACAATTGAGGTGAAAATAAACAACCGACCATTGGAAGTGATGGCGGATAGCGGAGCTGCTTTTACCTGCGTTCGGCCTGAAGATGCTACACATCTCCCTATGTCCAATCAACTAACTAGACGGCTGTCTGGTAGAAGTGCCAAAGGAAAAGGTTTACCAATTGTTGATGATGACAGAGATGGATTCGTCTTTAGTATTCTGGATTGGAAATCTCAGTGAAGATTTTTTTAAGCAGGCTAAGATATGGGAGAAATTTATTGTGGCAAATATGCCAGATGCGAGGCTTCCAGAATATCCATTTCATTGTACGCTCAAGTATTTCAAGAATGCTGCCCAATCGAACTCAGGGGAATGGTTGAGTCATCAACCAAATAAAGTTCAACTCAGCTCATGTTGCATTATTTTAGGACCACAAAGAGCATCTATGAAGATAAACACAGACGATTATCTGAATAAAGAATTTGAGATTGAGAAGAGTGTGCCACATGTGACCTTGTTGGTTTCGGAAGGCTATGAGCAGAAGCAAATAGGAGAAATGATGACAGAAGCAGAGAAACCTGTTTTCATACCGATTAAAGAGAATTTGGCGATTTGGAGGAGCGAAGATCAGCGATTTCTCAAAATAATGATTTCGGCTCAAGGACAAGGAGAGCCACAAGTTGTACGGATGACACATGAATCTATTTGCAGTGTGCAGATGAATTCAGACCCTATGAAAGAGAAGATGTTGGAACAAGTTCCAGAATGTTTGTGGTCTCAACACAGTACCGATATTGGACAACCTGTGAAAGTTGAACTTCGACCAGGAGTCAGACCTCCTTGGAAGAATCAGTATCCATTGAAAGATGAAGCAATCCAGGGGATTGAACCACAAATTGAAGGACTTTCGAAAGCAGGTGTTTTAAGGACAACAAAAAACCCTCAGAGTAACACGCCTTTGTTGCCTGTGAAAAAAACAGATGAAACTTATTGTGTGGTTCATGATTTGAGAGCAGTGAATGAGGTAGTGCCTGACTTTCCAGCAGAAGTGCCAGACCCGCATACCTTGTTAGCCCAAATTCCTCATGATGCGACACATTTTACGGTGTTAGACTTATGTGGTGCATTTTTTAGTGTTCCACTTAGTGTGGAAAGTCAGGGTTTATTTGGGTTCACATATAAGGGACAATTCTATGAGTACAGTCGTTTGCCACAGGGGTACAAGCATAGTCCTCATATTTTCAATAAAGTACTGAAGGATGATTTGGTAGGGATAGATCAGATATTGCAAAGCACTGTCATTCAGTACGTAGATGATATAATAATTTGCTAACAGAATAAGGAAACATGTCATAGAGACTCAATTAAATTGCTACAGGTATTGGCATAAAAGGGGCATAAGGTTTCACAGAAAAAGTTGCAATATTGCCAGGAGAGGGTTGTTTATTTGGGTCAGAAAATAACGCATGAACACAGAAGCATTTCGGACAGTCAATTGGAAGCTATTCGTAAGGCTCCGAAGCCTAGAACTGTCAGAGAGATGATGACATTTCTTGGTATTGCTGGTTATTCCTCAGCTTGGGTGGAGAGCTATACTAGTTTGATGGGACCTTTGAGAGCTATGGTTAAGGATACTGGAAGTGGACAACTCCATAGCAATCTTTCCTGGACACAGGAAGGCCATGTGGCATTTGAAACGATCAAACAGAGGTTGCAGGAGGCACCTGCACTTACACTACCAGACTACTCTAAGAACTTTTTGCTATATGTGTCTACTTCTACTGGAGGTAAATATGCATGTGCAGTCCTTTGTCAGCCGACAGGCACAGGGACGAATCCTCAGCCTATTTCCTACTACTCTACTGCCTATTCAGAAGTAGAACTAGGGCTACCACTGTGCTACAGAGCAATGGTGGGAGTATATTCAATGTATGACAAAGCATCATCGGTTACGATGGGTTACCCAGTAACAATTCTTAACCATCATAGTCTCAGAAATCTTCTGAACTATGGGAAATATACATTGACTATGCCTAGGCTCAGAGACTATCATAGGCTCTTAGAGCAGGAAGATGTCACCCTAGTGAGGTGTGATACGGTAAATCCACCCGAGAATTTGCCAACTTCAGAGGATGGTGAGTCACATGATTGTGTCCAAGAAGCAGAGAAATACTAGAGGCTTAGATCAGATTTGCAAGCCTTTCCATTACGTGAGGCAGACCTGGAGTATTGGACTGATGGGTCTTGTTATCGTGTGGGAAATAAATTGTGTGCTGGCTATGCAGTAATTAAAGCCTAAGGAACTGGATTTGTTGTTGAAAAGGCTGAAGTAATACCACAGCCTGCGTCTGCACAACTTGCTGAACTTGTGGGGCTAACAGAAGCATGTTTGTTAGCAGAAGGAAAGCGAGTGACGATATACACTGATTCAGCATATGCACATAGTGTATGTCATTTGTTTGGGGCAGTATGGAAAGGTCGAGGGTTTAAGAAAACGGATGGTTCTCCGATACAACATCATGCGCAAATAATGAAACTGTTGCATGCTATGATGAAGCCTAAAGAGATAGCGATAGCTAAGTGTGCAGCTCATAAAACAGATGTGTCAAAAGTCACACAAGGGAACAAAGCTGCTGATGAAGCTGCAAAAGCCGTCACAGGAGCGGTCAAATTGGGAAAAGTTTTTCTGGTCACTCATGGAGTGGACTTGGAAGAAAAAATTACGCTTAAGGATGTGATTTTGATGCAGGAAGCTGCTTCTATGATCGACAAACAGCTATGGCTAGACCGAGGGGCGGTCAAAGATGCTACTGGTCTTTGGAGAAACCATGAGGGGTTGATAGTAGCGCCTCTAGACCTATTAGGTCTGATGATTCAGGAAGCACATGGGTTAGCTCATGTTGCAAGGGGGGAGGTTAGGAGAAAGATCACCAAGGGCAACTCTGTTACAGGAGAAGCTGGTGATTCGGTTAGACAAAGTAGGCCCAGACCAGTTAGGAGAAAAGTCAGACCAAAATGTTACGAAAACTAGGGTTGAAGCGAAATTTAGAGTTCAGTGGGAAGATAGATATGGCAGGAGTTTAGATCTGTTAGGAGCAGTTGCACTGAGAAAGTATGCGTTGCTGAATGATAAGAGAAGAATGAAGATTGAGGGTGATTGCAGTATCTATATTTACAATTCCCAGCAGGAAGATCAAGGTGATTATAAATGTATTTTTTTATAATCAACAGTTTGAAAGTGAGGGATTAGAGTTGGGACTGAGAGTTAATGTAGTGACACTAGTCGTGATAGATGGAAATACAAGTAAAGAGTTCAAAGCTTTAGGGAAAATGGATGAATCAACAACAATGACATCAACACTTCAGCCTATTATAACAACAGTGAGAAGCAATTCAACTCTTTCAACATTGACAGTTATTAAAGCTATAAATATATCACATTTGATTACAAGGGAGCCAATCGCTCCAGCACCAATTTTAGAGGAATATACTGTCATTAGGGTTAGGATGGGTGGTACAGCCCATCTTCCTTATAGATGTGAGAGATGGAGTGGGGGTGGTGACGTTCCTCCCACATGGAGAGATAATTATGGAGAAGAAGTGTTGTTATCAGGACCAGAAGTAGAAGCTGTGCCCCCTAGTCAAAGGGAGTATATTTTGTACAACGATATGAAGTGGAAGAGGGTTATGAGTGATTGCTCACGTATTTTGCGTAATGTTACATGGAAAGATCAGGGAGAATATATGTGTACTTATTTAGTGCAAGCATTAACATTTGTTCCGGTTAAGAATTATTGGTTAAAAGGCTATGTAACTCGTAAGGTGACGCTTATGATGGAAGATTTGAAGTCTGTTGAAGCTTCCACAGTCACCAAAGGAGTTCAGGAGAAGTATATTACAGTAGCCACTCCAACAGTAAATAATACTGTCACAAGCCGGGCTAGAAACTCCGGTCTCAGATGTGGAGAGCTGGGGGTACTACCCCTTAGCCACAGAGGAGGTGTTGTAGGACCCAAATGAAACACCCAAGGCAATACTCCAGGCAAGTAGATTTAATGTTCCAAAACAGGAGGCAAAACAAAACAACTCCACGAGGGGAGAAAAACAAACTAAAGATAACTTTGAACAACTTACTAGGACAGACACGGTGGGACAAAGCAGGAGACACATAGTCAGGACGCAATAACCAAGTGAGAAACAAGGGGAAAACACACAGCTAAAATACACAAGGGGAAACAAGGCACAGGTGACCTGGATCAAGCTAATTAGGACACATGAGGAAGAACTAAGGCAGAGGGGGAACACAGATGACCTCTAGAGGCCCGGAGACAAACAGGAGGCAGGAAGCTGACACACACGAGGAAGAACTAAGGCAGAGGGGAACACAGATGACCACTAGAGGCCCGGAGACAAACAGGAGGCAGGAAGCTGACAGGACCCCCTCCTCTAGGAACGACTCCTGACGTTCCTTCCAGAACACCCTGGCCCCAGGGTGCGAAAATCTCGGATCAAACCTGGGTCCAGGATGTCCCTGGCTGGAACCCAGGAGCGCTCCTCCGGCCCGTAGCCCTCCCAGTCCACCAGATACTGCAGAGAGTTCTGGACCCTCCGGGAGTCCAGTATCCGGCGGACTGTGTAGGCTGGCTGGCCGTCAATGATCCTGGGAGGTGGCGGGGGTCTGCGTGGGGGGCAAAGGGAGAAGACAAGACAGGTTTAAGGAGTGAAACATGGAAAGTGGGGTTAACTCTAAGGGAGCGAGGGAGAACCAAACGATACGACACAGGGTTAACCTTTCTAGCAATGCGGAAAGGCCCGATGTATCTCTGGGAAAGCTTCCTGGATTCGACCCGGAGGGGCAGGTTCTTAGTGGCCAACCAAACTCTCTGACCAGCTCGGAAACTAGGGGCCGTCCGGCGGTGGCGATTAGCCTGACTTTGGTATCTCTGGGAGGTCCGAAGGAGGGCACGCCTGGCCTTCTTCCAGGTCCGCCTACAGCGTTGGACAAAGCGCTGGGCCGAGGGAACACCAACTTGCGCCTCCTCCTCTGGAAACAATGGAGGGTTGTAACCGAACTGGCATTCGAAGGGGGACAATCCGGTGGCTGAGGACTGGAGGGTGTTGTGGGCATATTCAGCCCAAATGATATAGGTGGCCCAAGACGTGGGATTACTGGCCGCCATACACCGCAGGGTGGTCTCCAGATCCTGATTAATCCGTTCCGTTTGGCCATTAGACTCTGGATGGAACCCCGACGATAGGCTGGCTGTGGCCCCAACAAGCCTGCAGAAGGCCCCCAAAACCGGGACGAGAATTGGGGACCTCGGTCAGAGACCACGTCCAGGGGAATACCAAATATCCGGAAGACATGGTTCATGAGGAGCTCAGCAGTCTCCTTAGCCGAGGGCAGCTTGGGCAGGGGAATAAACCGGGCAGCCTTAGAGAACCGGTCTACCACCACTAGGATGACGGTGTTGCCCTGGGATAGAGGAAGTCCCGTAACAAAGTCCAGAGAAAGGTGTGACCATGGCCTTCGAGGAACAGGTAAGGGATGGAGCAGTCCCTGGGGTCGCTGGCGTGTCGACTTTCCCCTGGTTGCACACAGGGCAGGCCTCAACATAGACCTGCACGTCCTTCTTGATGGACGGCCACCAAAACCGCCGTCGGAGGAACTCCAGTGTGCGAGCACTGCCTGGATGGCATGTCAAGGGCGACTCATGACCCCACTGCAAGACGCGGCCCCGAACAGAGAGAGGAACGTACAGGCGACCGGCAGGACCACCGCCTGGATCGGGCTCCTGGACAAGAGCTTCTCGTACCCCTCTTTCTAGTTCCCACTGAAGAGGTGCGACGATCCTAGACCTCGGAATAATCGATGCCAAGGGCTTCTCTTGTAACTCGGGAGAATAGACTCGAGACAGAGCATCCGGCTTGACGTTCTTGGTGCCAGGTCGGTAAGTCAGGAGGAACTGGAATCGATTAAAGAAAAGGGACCATCGTGCTTGCCGAGGGTTCATCCGCTTAGCCTGTTGGAGATATTCCAGGTTCTTGTGGTCTGTGAGAACCTGGAAAGGGTGCTGAGCCCCCTCAAGCCAATGGCGCCACTCTTCCAATGCCAGTTTTACCGCAAGCAACTCTAGATCCCCCACGTGGTAGTTGCGCTCGGCCTCAGACAGGCGGCGAGACATGAAGGCACAAGGGTGTAATCTCCCATCCGCACCCCTCTGTGACAGGACGGCTCCCACCCCCACCTCTGAGGCGTCCACCTCCACCACGAAAGGTCTCTCTGGGTCAGGGGTCACCAGAATCGGAGCAGACGTGAAGCGGCGCTTGAGATCCTCGAAGGCCCCTGCTGCTTCCGGACCCCAGTGAATCTTGGTCCCTCCTCCCTTGGTAAGCGTCGTCAAGGGGGCTACCACCGAGCTGAAATTCTTAATGAACTTCCGATAGAAGTTAGAAAAGCCAATGAACCGTTGAACCTCCTTGACCGTGGCAGGTGTGGGCCAATCGTGGACCGCCTTGACCTTCTTGGGATCCATCTCTAGGTGCCCGGGAGTGACAATAAACCCGAGAAACTGAGTCTGAGAAACATGAAATTCACACTTCTCAGGCTTAACGTAGAGGTGATTGTCAAGGAGCCTCTGGAGAACCCTGCTAACATGCCCCTCGTGCTCCTTCAGTGACCTCGAGAAGATGAGGATATCGTCCAGGTACACGAAGACGAACAGATTAAGCATATCCCGGAGAACATCATTAATCAGGGCTTGGAATACTGCGGGGGCATTGGTGAGCCCGAACGGCATCACCCGATATTCATAGTGCCCCGTGGGCGTAGTTGAACGCCGTCTTCCATTCGTCTCCTTGCCGGATCCGCACGAGATGGTAAGCATTGCGGAGATCCAGCTTAGTAAAAATGGAAGCCCCTTGAAGCAGCTCAAAAGCAGTGGCCATGAGAGGAAGGGGGTATCGATTCCGAACCGTGATCTTGTTGAGTCCCCGGTAATCAATACAAGGCCTAAGACCCCGTCTTTCTTTTCAACAAAAAGAAGCCCGCCCCAGCCGGGGAAGTAGAGGCATAGATGAGGCCGGCTGCCAAGGACTCCTTAATGTAGGTGTCCATAGCTGCGTGCTCGGGGAGGACAAGGAAAAGATCCGACCTCTAGGAGGGCAGCACCCAGGGAGTAGATCAATGGCACAGTCATACGTGCGATGAGGCGGTAAGGAAGTAGCCCGGGCCTTGCTGAACACTGCCTTGAACCGATGGTAAACACTGGGGACTCGGGAGACGTCAACAGACTCTTGAAACTGGGTACTAGGGGCTGAGGGACTCTGAAGCATGCAGGTGAGTTGGCAGGCGGGACCCCAGCTTAGAATGGTGCCCGTAGGCCAGTCGATCTGGGGATTATGTCTGCATAGCCAAGGGTGACCCAGGATAATAGGATACTCGGGAGAGTCAATGAGATAGAAGGTCTCCTCCTGCTGGTGTTGAGAGATGGTAAGTCGCAGGGACTGAGTCGCCTCGGTAACCTTTCCTGGTTCCAGAGGTCTGCCATCTAAGGCTGTAACTGCCTGGGGTTGAGGAAGTAGTTGGGTAGGGATCTTAAGTTCCTTAGCCAAGGTTACATCCAGGAAATCACCTGCGGCACCGGAATCGATCATAGCCTGGACCCGATGCTGGTGGCCCCCCCAGGACAGAGTGGCTGGAATAGCCAGGACAGCGTTAGTAGGAGGCGCTCTAACTCTCCCCATCACAGCCCTCCTGTAGCTGGGCGGGGACAGGCGTTTCCCGAAAGCTCGGGGCAAGTGGAGCGGAAGTGGCCGGCAACCCCGCAGTAGAGGCACCGACGTTCCCTCATGCGACGTTCCCTTTCGTTGGGAGAAAGCCTGGAACGGCCTAACTGCATGCTCTCCGGGGAATCCTGGAGCAGTTCAGGAGCCGGGGAAGCTCTGAATGACGGAGTCCAAACAGGAGAAACAGAGCCGCTCAGAGGAACTTGGGAATGAGACACCTGACGGCGAGCCGTTCTCCGCTCTCTTAGACGATTGTCCAGGCGGATGGCCAAGGCTATGAGGGACTCGAGATCACCAGCTGGTTCTCGGGTGGCTAACTCATCTTGAAGGGGCTCAGATAACCCTCCCTGAAAGCAGACCCTCAGCGCTTCATCATTCCATCCGCTCCTTGCTGCTATGGTCCGGAAATCAATGGCAAAATCTGCCGTGCTTCGGGGCCCCTGACGGAGAGACAGTAGGCGCTTGGAAGCCTCCCGCCCACTGACAGGATGATCGAACACCCGCTTGAACTCTTCTACAAATGCAGCGTGGGAGTCACAACAGGCCTCCTGGGACTGCCACACCGCAGAAGCCCAGGCGAGCGCCTTGTCTGAAAGAAGGGTAATGATGTAGGCAATCTTGGAACGGTCTGTGGGAAAACTTGAGGGTTGGAGCTCGAAGGTGAGGGAGCATTGGGTGAGGAAACCCTGGCAAGAGCTTGGATCCCCAGAAAAGGGCTTGGGAGGTGGTAGTCGGGGCTCCGCCAACCGAGACGACCTGTCGTCACTGGGGGGTGACCTGGGGGAAGGGAGAGGACCAGGGAGGCGTTCAAAGAGCTGGCGGAGGGAACTCATCATTTCGGCCAGGAGTTGAGAATGACTAGCCATCAGCTCCTCTTGTCGGCTGAGAACGGCTTCATGGCGCTGGAAAGAAGCCTCATGTCGAGTGATCACCGCCAACAGGTCCGGGGAACTGAGTGTTTCTGGGTCCATGATTGACTTGGTTATTCTGTCACATGGCCGGGCTAGAAACTCCGGTCTCAGATGTGGAGAGCTGGGGGTACTACCCCTTAGCCACAGAGGAGGTGTTGTAGGACCCAAATGAAACACCCAAGGCAATACTCCAGGCAAGTAGATTTAATGTTCCAAAACAGGAGGCAAAACAAAACAACTCCACGAGGGGAGAAAAACAAACTAAAGATAACTTTGAACAACTTACTAGGACAGACACGGTGGGACAAAGCAGGAGACACATAGTCAGGACGCAATAACCAAGTGAGAAACAAGGGGAAAACACACAGCTAAAATACACAAGGGGAAACAAGGCACAGGTGACCTGGATCAAGCTAATTAGGACACATGAGGAAGAACTAAGGCAGAGGGGAACACAGATGACCTCTAGAGGCCCGGAGACAAACAGGAGGCAGGAAGCTGACACACACGAGGAAGAACTAAGGCAGAGGGGAACACAGATGACCACTAGAGGCCCGGAGACAAACAGGAGGCAGGAAGCTGACAAATACACAGAGGAGATCTGTAACTTTCCCACTGGAAATAGTTAAGAGTGTTAAGACATCAACTAAAGCAACTATTTTAATAGTAACTTTGAAAGAGATTAATGGTACGACGGCAATAACAAATTTAGGAAATATGACACAGACACCAACAACAACTTTTCTGAAACTAAAGGATGTAGCAAGAGTGACTCAGGAGTTTATGATACGGATGGAGAGTGTTGTCAATGGTAGTAAGGATAGTGTTGAAATAGGAGAGCAGATGGTAGTAGAGAATGGTGTAGATTCATCTGAAATAGTGCAGAATACTATCATGGAGGTACAGGATGAGTTCTTTGATTTTAATGGAAGACAAGAAGATATATCTGATCAATACCGCTCGTTAGGGAAGAGAGAAACTAAATGGAAGGCATATGGATTTGATTCTTCTGTTTTGCAAATTAAAGATGGATGGGCAGGTAGGAATCTTTGGTTCCAGCAGTTAACTCATTCTGTAAGGTCAGTGAGGAATCTTGAGGGTCCATGTCTGTTGAGAATTCCAGCACCAGGCACATGGGATTCAATCTTAGAGACGGTGGCTCATCCTCTATCAAGTACGTGTCAATCTTATGCTTTATCATGGCTGTTGTATCAGCAACAGTCATTAACAGATACAATAATGTCGTTGTCAAAGCATTTGTTTAGGCCTAGGTTTAAGTGTTCTTGGTTAAGTGAATTACCCTATGTGAAAATGTTAGATGGGAAGGAAAATCTGTTAACAGCGATTCCTGAAGCATTGGAGGTGAAACCAGTGAGGGCTAAAAGCTGTTTTTGTTCTAATAAAACATATGATGGAAAGGTTATGTTTATGGGAATATCAGATTGTGATGATTATATGATGACTTTGGGTAAGCATGAACATAAGGTTAGTAATGAGAAATATAATGTAACTTTTTATGTTCCAGTTAGTAAGAAGAGCAGGACTTTGATGGTGAAAGATCAGCTTTTGCCTGGTAATGTGACTATTGGGAATTTTAGAGATATTTGGTGGGTTTGTGGTGATAAAGCGTATATATTCTTACCCTATGGATGGACAGGATGTTGTTACATGTCGACGTTGAAGCTTCCATATGAGGTTTTTACCATTAAAAGAGGGGAAGCACCGGACACTGAGTCTAGGTTTGGAAATAGGGTGAAAAGGGACATGGCGAAATTTCATAGTCTGGAAGCCTACCATTGGAGGATAAGTCTAGGAGAGAAGTGGGGACTGGGACTTTTTCCATGGTATGGTGTAACATTTTTGGCAGATCACATTGATAATATTACCTATACTTTGCAGGGTTTTGCAAATGAAACGATAAGAGGGTTTAACCTTCTGTCGAATACTCAAAGAAGTCACAGACTGACGCTGTTGAAACATGACATGGCTCTTGACTATATTTTAGCAAAACAAGGTGGCTTATGTTTGGCTATGAATTTGACGGGGGATGATTGTTATACTTTGATCCCAGATAGTTCCGATAATATCACTAGTGTTATAGATGCATTGAAGAATATAAGGGATGCGTTTGGTAGATCTGAAGGAGCTGGATGGTCAGCGAAGGCTTGGTTGCAAGATCAGTTAGGCCCAGTGGGAGCAGTGATAGTTCAGATTTTAGTAGCAGCTCTGATAGCGCTGTGTGTGATGTTTTGCTTTTGTACTTTGTTATTGACTTTTGCGAAGGCTATGATATTGAGATGGGTTGGAGTTGTGATGCCTGGAGAAAACACTCAGATGCCATTGTTAACTGTTACTGATCTAGATGAAGATGAACAAGTGGGACTGGATGGAGTATTGATGGATAGATATCCATTTTGAATATCCGATCATTTTTCACATGTTTTTAAATATTAGTGTGATTTTAGTATTTTGTGATGAATCAAAGAGGGGAAATGGAATGTGATTCATTTTATATTTAATTTTATATATCATTTTTAGTTGATATTGATGTTTTAATTTGAATGTGTTGTTTTGCAAAAGATACTCTTTGGTCTTTTCTTTTCTTCCAGAAGCATATAGGGGAATGTGTAGAGGGGATTCAAATACTCAAACATGGACAATATGAATGGACTGGAGGAAGTGGAACAAGGAAGGTGTGGAAATGTTCAGATTCCATCATCGACGTTGCACTGGAAGTCGACACTGCTGAGGAGATGAAGTGTAGTGGACTACATTCCAGTGTCTGCAATGATATATAGACATATTTGCATGTGTAATACATAATTTGTGTCATATTCTTTCTGTATTAATTTTTGAAGAATGATATTTGCTGTTATTGGGTACATGTGGGGATCTCATATGTTTTTGTTTATTTCGTGGATGCTTAGGGATATTGGGTCTAGGCAGGGATAGAGAGAATCCACAGGAGGGTCCGATGGGTCGACCAGCCTGAATGTGGACATTTTGATTGTATTTTGTTTGCTGAGGCTTTCATGTGTATTCAAATTGCATCATAGTTTAAAATGCATTGATAAAGATTTATGAATTGATCTGGAGTACTTAGGTGGTTGCCTGGGGCAGAGGGGCCGTGAGAGAATTTTACTGTCTTGATTGATTGATGGATATTTGGAAAGAAAGCTGCCAGACAGGTTTTTCGCTCTCACACTCCATAAAGATTTGTTCATATTTCATAGAAATGTATTTACACTCCATAGAAAAATGTGTTTTTGGTTTATTGTTAAAGATACTCAATAAGAGAAATTGTTATTTGTCATAATCCTATTATTTTTGTTTTCGAGACTTAATTAGTCTCGAAGGGGGGAAATATGTGGTGTCAAAGCAATTTATGACTTTGCTAACGTTTGCAAATGGTATCTTAGAGGATGTTGATTCAGCTTAGGGAAGCATCTGGGGAACAGTTCTATAGGGGCACCCTAAAACAGAGGAAGTCTGCTGTGTGGAGTCATGGGATTGGTCTGTAGGGGAAACCACCCATATCATGTTAAAGATTATAAATACTTGGTTGGGACAAAGGAGGACAGACCAACATTTTATTTCGGGTCCGTTGTTCTCCAGATGCCTGCAGATGTCTGTAAACTTACGCTGAAATCCTTTGAAATAATAAACCTTTATAATCAAAGTACAGTGTAAGCGGACTCCTTGTTCTCACAGCATAATTAGCATCATTATTTAGATACCACACATGTGCATTTGATTTCTCAGCAACAGTTTGTTGTGTCCTGTCTGACAATGAAATATGGCTAGCTCTTACCGTACCTTCGACTATAGAGCAGCTAGCTAGTGTTGTAAAAGCCAAATTGCATTGCATGCATTGTAAGGTAGCAACGTGAAAATTTGCCCAAAGTTTGGTGTTGGATTTGAACTGCTGTAACTAACTACCTATGTTTTGTGGAAATATTTAGGACTGGCATTTGGAAGTTTACTAGTTATCATTAGTTACCTTCTGTGTTGAGGTCAGCTGTTGTTCTGGCTCTAGCTAGCTAATGGCTTTAGTTATTTGTGTAACAGACCTTCCATAAACAAATATCGCTAGCTACCTTTCTTTGCCTGTTCATTAGCTAGCTAGCTACAGAGGCTAGTTGCTGGACTTTGGACAAGCAAGCTAACGTTGCTAATAGCAGCTTTATTGTTGCAGAGCAACAGAGTTCCTGACCCGTTTAGATAGAACTCAGAAACGGCTTTAGAGATGTTATCATTGTCAGAAATGCTACAAAAAAAGGAGCTCATTGTTGGTTGTAATGGACGGAAATATTGATGAGCGACAAATTATCAAATGTAATAAAAATCTGTTGCACCTACAAATGTAGTAAATCCGACAGTTTTTAAATCAAATGATCACTTTATGGTAGCTCTATGCTCGTTTTAATCGGACTTCTAGAATTTGAGCTAAGTGGGCGCAGAAAATACTCTGAAAACTCAATTGCTAAGGACCCTGTTAGAAATCCGGTATATGGTAATCCGTAATGGCTAGACAGCTCATGATGAGAGGTGGGGAGTGTGTTGGGTATCTCCCATGAAGTTCATTTGTGAGATTTAATCGACATTGGTGTCATATTGGCTTTGATATGATGGTAGGGAGATTAATGTATTATTGAGCTTCAACCAATGCATACTCAGCGCGACTACAACATAATGGAATAATACAATAAAATAGAAAATGTAGCCAGTGCAAATGTGAGATGCAACATACATCATGCAACATGCATACTTATTTCTCCATGGATCTGACTTTACCTGCTGGTTGCGCATTGCTTGCATCGTCAACCTGTGTGCGATATCCTATTAGGTTATATCGTATATGAAGATTATGTCTTTGTTAAATGTTTTTCATGAAGAAATGGAATGTTGTTTATGTTAGTATATGTTTTAGTGTAACGTCACATACAACAGACCGGAAGTGTGTTGTAGACAGGGGAGACTGGGGATTGGCCAGAAGAGGGAGCATCATTGTTATAAATAGGGGGGAAAACGAAGAAGAAAGTCAGAACGAGCAGCCATTCTGAGGCGTCACTCTCCGGGTGTCATGTCACCTGTAACTTATGCTGTAACCTCGTGATTTTAATAAAAGCCTCTAACACGATGCAGCATAAACGGACTCTTTGTTGACAGCAATAACTGGCCACCACTCATCCGATACGACATAATGGCACCCCAGATGGGACTGGTCTGCGCCTCTTCTTTGTTTCAGTCAACCGCCAAGCTAACTCGCTTTGAAGCATGGCCAAACAAGGGTGAGTTTTTCTTACCGCTTCGGAGTTTGTTAGATTGGATACGACTTGTGTACACTGGAGAGATGTACCATTACGACCTTGCCTCGGGTGGCGTTATTGCTGTTGACTAGAGTCTGTTAAAATATATTCCATTGGTAACGGTAGGCAATGGGAAATTTAGAGCATTAAACGGTAGGATTTAAGTATTGAAAGGGTACAATTAAGGCAGATATGCGCATTCATCTTTAGGGCACTGTACCGCTTTAAGACCTCCAGGGGGGGCCATTTTAGATGTTGGGCCGGCAAATCCGTTTGAACGATAGAATGGGCAGACGGTGGGTTTTTTAAAAGGAAAACTCTGATTAATGAGGTTTATCTGATTGTGATTATGATTCGACTTTCGTCCGACGGGATGTCTGATTGGGTCTGATTTCTCGGCGTAATGGTCATTAAGTCACGGTAGCAAAAAACGGTAGGATAAATATGTTTAAAGGGAATAAGGGCAGTGCAGGGTATGTCTTTGTGTAGTAGGCCGCAGTTAGCTTAAGGCTAATTCTAAATGCTTGATTATATGTTTCAGGCCACGTGGTACATCGTGGCTAAGGCTAATGCTGAATGCTAAATGTGTTTTGTGTCACAGTGTATCTAAGGCTAATGCTAAATGTGTTTTGTGTCACAGTGTACCTAAGGCTAATGCTAAATGCTAATGCTAAATGCTAATTGTGTTGCGTGCTACATGCTAACATATCCTTAGAGACCCCATTGCGATGGATTAAAGTCTCTTAAACTTGTCTCTGTGTGTAAGTCAGGTTATATGTTTTGTGAGCTCTGTTATGTGTAATTGTGTGAGTAGAAGGTATAAAATAGTGAAGCTGTAGCGTAATGCTATCGTTCTATGGTGAAAAGCATGGGGTTAAATGGAGGTGCGCATGTGCATGATTTTACGGCGCTAAAACTACGACATGCGGTTGTGCTAAGCCTACAAAACACTGCATTATGGGTAAAGGTCATAGGTCCCATCTGGGGGCTGCAGGGGGAGACAGAGAAATGGACACAGACAAAGAGGAGAGATTTTAACACGAGTATTCTAGTTTAAACTGCGGTTGGTTAAAGATGAAACTTGTTTTGTGACCTATTGAATTTATAAATTAAATATATGTTGACGGAGTATAATGAATTAAATTAAATGACGGATTAAAATAAAATAAAAATGTTTTTGAGCGATCTATTTAGTTCTGAGGTTAGTCTTAGAGTGAATAATGGGTGAACGAAGGAATATTGAATATGGTTGAAATAACTCAGTGATTGCATTAACTACTAAAATGTGATTCTGTGTCTCTGTTTTTCTGTCATCTGAGAGGAGCAATACGATACGACAGGAGAGAGGAGGGGCTAACGTGTGACTGACGTGCGTCACGTGACAAGGTGTGACGAGGCAGAGGATCAGATATCAGGCTAGTTCACAAAATCATCCTAACAAAATATGTGATGTTATGACAATTTTACATAGGCTTGGCAAATGATTCATTAAAAATTGCATTTTGGAGGCTCTGTATCACTGGAGTTTGATGGGAGTTGTGTTGGGAATCAAGGACTGACATTATTCTGTAAATTTAAGATAATTAGGTGCCTATAGAGCAAGGGGGTTTATGGGAATTGTAGTATTGAAGGGTTAGAGGCTTTGTTTTTGGGGATTGCTTTGAAGTTGACTAACTTACTTGCATTTGATGGGTTGTGGTAAGATAGCCAACACTAATTGATAAATTGGTGACATAGAATATAGAAATAAGAAATTGGTTTTAAATTATTCATAATTTTTAATTGAGTTTTTAATTGTTTTTTATTTGTAATTAAATGGTTTTTGAATAAGGCATTTCATTGAATTTTTTAATATTCATATTTTGATTGATTGATTTAAATAAATAAATAAATATATATATATTTTTTTTTTGGAGTTGTTAGTTTTATATTAATAATTACAGGGGGGAAGCCATAGGCTATACAGTCTAAAATAAGATAATTCATAATAAAGGAATATAAAAGGGTTGATATAGGGGAAAAATAGTAATCCTTTAACTAAAGTAGTGTTAGAAAAACTAATGGCAGAAGTTAGTACACCTTTCTCACATACGGATTCAGCAAAAAGTAGAGCTTAGGGATGTTTATCCTCAGCTTCCGGTGATCATCCAGGAGGGTGATTGTTGCATCAGAGATGAAGATGAATAATAGATAGAGGACAAGCAGAAATAACGATAAAGATGAATCCAAAACTCCAGAAGGAAGAAAATGTGATGTCTGGAAGAAAAGAGGGAGGTTAAGGAGGATGGAACTTAAAGAAGATGAGGATGATGAAGATGAGTGATGATGAAGAGGTCATGGGTGGAGATGACTCTGTGATCAGAAGGAAGTTGGCAAGAGAGGAAAGAAGAAGGATACTAGAGATTTGATCTCTGATGGAAGTTGAAGGAAGAAGGATACACGAGATTTGATCTCTGATGAAAGCAAAGATGAAGAAAGCGATGAAGATTTGGAGATTAAAGGTGCTTTATGTTCAAGAGGATTTTGTCCTACAAGGACTGGCACAGAAGAAATAGAAGGAGATATAGACCGATGTTTATCATGCCTGGATAAAGCAAATAGTTTAGAAGAAGTAACACAGCTGAAGATACAGAAGAGGAGAAACTGCTGAGGGGATCCCAAGAATTGGAGAAGAAGAAAGAACAGGACGAAGAAACTCTGAGAACTCAATCATACAACGGGTGGAGAAGAGAAGCTTTGGTTATGAAGAATCAGAATGAACCAAATCAACAATCACTGTTACAGCTTCAACTGAACAATATCAAATGCAATTGTACCAGCCAAGGGGGGTACCAGATGTTCCATATCCACAGCCAGTTTCTGGACAGACACAGAATTGGAGAGGAAGAGGACGAGAAGACTTAGAAGGAGGAGGAAGATTTCAGCTACACTTCCAGCAACTTTCAGAAGACTGTTATAATTATGGACAGGTTGGTTACGTTACCTGTGATTGCAACAAGTCAGGAGGAAAAACAGAGAACATTTTTAAGGAAGATACAGGGGCAATTCAAGATCACCTGTTCTCCAGGTGAACCCTAAAGATTCTAGAGTGCCTAGAAGATCCGGAAGGGGGGTGTCAGCTGAGAGCATCGATTAGAGAAGAAGAGAAAATAGCTAACAATTGAAGTAAAAACCGACCATTAGAAGTGATGGTGAATAGTGGAAAAACTTATCTGGGTTCAGCCTAAAGAGGTTAAACATCTCACTAATTGATAACTAATTAGGATAGGGATTTGAGGTAGTAAAACAGTTAATTACTCTTAAGGTACTAATATTAGAAGATACTGTTATTGCAGTATTGGAAAGAGATGCATTGTTTATTCTGGGTTACATTCTTACACTAAGGGATTTCAGGCTAGGCTAAAAGGTGTTTAGTTTGCCAAGTCTGTGTGTAAAGAAGTCAAAGGCAGTTGGGAACTTTCCCAATCACATTTTCAAAAAATTGGTGGTAAAGGGATTTTGTGAATAAATCAGTGGAAAAGGTTTTTAAAGGTTATGAGAGAAAAGATTAGATTAAAATAAGTTAGGAGAACTAGGTTGAAGGAACTCTAAGACAGTAAGCTAAGTTTCAAAGTTAGTAGTAAGAGAGAGAGAACAATGGTGAATGACACTTTAGAGTAGGAAGATCAAGGTAATTATAGGTGTATTTTTTATAATCAAAAGTTTGAAAGTCAGGGATTAGAGAAAGGACTGAGATTTGGGGAAAAAGTGACACTAGTGGTGATAGATGGAAGTACAAGCAAAGACAACTTTTCTTTGGGGAAAACTAGAAGTAACTAAGGACATTGACACTTCAGTCTATTAAAACAACAGTGAGAAGCAATTTAACTCTTTCAACATTGATAGTTATTAAAGCCATAAATATATCGCATTTGATTATAAGGGAACCAATAGCTCCAGTACCAATTTTAGGGGAAATAATACTTTTTAGGGTTAGGATGGGGACGTTTCTCCCACATGGAGAGATAATTATGGAGAAGAAGTATACTTATCTAGTGCAAGCATTAGAATTTGTTCTGGTTAAGAATTATTGGTTAAAAGGCTATGTAATTCATAAAGTAACGCTTATGGTGGAAGATTTGAAATCTGTTGAAGTTCCACAGTCATTGAGGGAGTTCAGGAGGAGTAGGTTACAGTAGCCACTCCAACAGTAGATAATACACAGAGGATAACGGGGACTTTCGCACTAGAAGTAATTAAGGTTAATACATCAACTACTTTAATGGTAACTTTGGAAGGGATTAATGATACGATGGCAATAGCAAACGTAGGAAGTATGACACTGACAACAACTTTTCTGAAATTAAAGGGGGTAGCAAGACGAATAGGGTTAAAATAGGAGAACAGATAGTAGTAGAGAGAATAGTGATACTATCATGGAGGACAGAATGAGGTCTTTGATTTTAATGACAGACAAGGAGAGGTATCTGATCAGTACCGCTCGTTAGGGGAGAGAGAAACTAAAGGGAGTGGTTTGATTCTTCTGTTGTGAAAGTTAGAGATAGATGGGCAGGTTCCAGCAGCTCATTCTGTAAGATCAGTGAGGAATCTTGAGGGTCCATGTCTGGTGAGAATTCCAGCAACAAACATGTTAGAGACGGTCGTTCGACCTTTATCAAGGGTGTGTCAGTATTATGCTTTGTCATGACTGTGGTATCAGCAACAATCAGTAACAGATAAAATAATGTCGTTGTCAAAACATTTGTTTAAGTCTAGGGTTAGGTGGTATTGGGTTAAGTGAATTAACTTGGGTGCATTTGTTAGATGGAAAGTAAAATCAGGTAACAGCGTAACTGAAGCATTTGAGGTGTAACCATGGAGGGCTAAAAGTTGTTTTTGTTCTAATAAAACATATGAGGTAAGGGGTATGTTTATGGGAATATCAGATTGTGATGATTATATGATGACTTTGGATAAGCATGAACATAAGGTTAGAGATGACAAATATAATGTAATTTTTATGTACCAGGTAGTAAGAACAGCAGGACTTTGATGGTTAAAAGATTAGCTTTTGCCTGACAATGTGACTATGGGGAATTTTAGAGATATTTGGAGGGTTTGTGGTGATAAAGCATATATATTCTTACACTATGGATAGACAGGATGTTGTTACATGTCAACGTTGAAGCTTCCATATGAGGTTTTTACCATTATAAGAGGATAGCACCGGACACAGCTAAATCTAGGGTTAAAAGGGTGACATGGCTACATGTCATAGTCTTCAAGCCTATCATTGAAGGATAAATCTAAGGGAGAAGGGGGGACTTTTTCCATGGTATGGTGTAACATTTGGAAAGATCCTATTGATAATATTAGGTATACTTTGAGTCCAGATAGTTCGATAATGTCACGAGTGTTATATATGCATTGAAGAATATAAGGGATGCATTTGGGAGATCTGAGAGAGCAGAAGTCAATGAAATCTTGGTTGCAAGATCAGTTAGGCCCAGTAGGGGCAGTGATGGGTCAGATTTAATGGCAACTTTGATAACACTGTGTGATGTTTGTAATTTGTTACTGATCTTTGAGAAAGCTATGATATTGAGATAGGTTGGAGAGTGAGGCCTGGAGACAACACTCAGATGCCGGTGTTGACTGTTCCTGATCTGGATAAAGATGGACAAGTGGAACTGATGGATAAATATCATTTTTGATTATTTGATCATTTTTCAAAAAAAAATTCAATATTGGGGTGATGTTGGTATGATTTATGAATCAAAGGGGGGAATGGTTAATGTGATTCATGCATCATTTATATATCATTTTTATATTCTTAGTTGATATTGATGGTCAATTTGAAAGTGTTGTTTTGCAAAGGATACTGTTTGGTCTTTTTCTTTTCTTCCAGAAGCATTTGGGGGACATGTGGAGATTGAAATACTCAAACAAAGACAATATGAAGGGACAATATGACTGGAGGAGATGAAACAAGGAGGGTGTGGCCGATTCCATCATCAACAGTCCATTGGAAGAGGAGACTACGGGGAGATGAAGTGTAGTGGACTACATTCCAGTGTTTGCAATGAAATATAGACATGTGTAATACATAATTTGTGTCATATTCTTAGGTATTAATTTTTGTAGAATGATGTTTGATGTTATTGAATACATGTGAGGATCTTAGATGTTTTTGTTTATTTCGTGAATGTTTAGGGACAGAGAGGCTAGGCAGGGAGAGGTTCACTGTACGGTCCAATGGGTTGACCAGCCTTACAAGTGGATGTTTTTGGATAGGATTTTGTTTGCAGGGGCTTACATGTGTATTTAATTGCATCATAGTTTCAAATGCATTTACATGGTTTATGAGTTTATCTGGAGTACCGAAGGTGGTTGCCTGGGGCAGAGGGACCGTGAGAGAATTTTACTGTCTTGATTGATGGATGGAAGGTTGCCGGACAGTTTTTCGCTCTTACACTCCATAGAGATTTGTTCATATTTCATAGTAATGTATTCACACTTCATAAACAGTTATTTCATAGAAAGGTATTTACACTCTAGAGGAGAATGTTTTTGGTTTAATGGTAAACCTACTCAATAAGATAAATTGTTACTAGTCATAATCCTATTCTGTTTGTTTTCGAGACTGTTCGTCTCGAAGGGGGGAATATCGTATATGAAGATTATGTCTTTGTTAAATGTTTTTCATGAAGAAATGGAATGTTGTTTATGTTAGTATATGTTTTAGTGTAACGTCACATACAACAGACCGGAAGTGTGTTGTAGACAGGGGAGACTGGGGATTGGCCAGAAGAGGGAGCATCATTGTTATAAATAGGGGGGAAAACGAAGAAGAAAGTCAGAACGAGCAGCCATTCTGAGGCGTCACTCTCCGGGTGTCATGTCACCTGTAACTTATGCTGTAACCTCGTGATTTTAATAAAAGCCTCTAACACGATGCAGCATAAACGGACTCTTTGTTGACAGCAATAACTGGCCACCACTCATCCGATACGACAGTTACTTGGCTGAATTACCACCATGGTTTATTTTGTCTAGCTGTTCAAATGGAAAGCATGGATGTGGAAGATAAAAGAAAACTAGACCTACTAGACCCACAGTAGATATACTTTTCATAAAGTCAACCAAACTTACCCGATTATTTATTTTGTCAATGCGTTCAGATAAATAAAAGATAGACCACACCTTTTTAAATATCAAAAATCGATGTAAATTGTGATAAATAAACATCTCATGTAGACTAATCTTACATCGGAATAGATCCTACAAAAGCCTGTGGAATTTTATTTGGTTTGAAAACTCGATAGAGGATGGTAACAAAGAACTTCCTGTAAATGCTTTTCGGCTTCTTCTGTGGTTTTTAAGAGGTGCCGCCATCTACAGTACATAGTCTTCAACACTTTTCTTCAAGTGGGTGAGGCGGTTTAGAAAGTCATTTATTGCTAGAAAATAACTGTTTGTATTGTCTCAAATATATAGTATGTTAAATGAATGGCAACATTTTTGGCTATTTTTGCCATAATCAATATAATCTATTGAAACTATAAATTATTATTTGAATCACGTTTTTGGTGTCATCCTCAATGATTGTAAGTGCATGATGTCCATGTGTGGCAATTGTGTTTCCATTTGCTAATAAAATCTAATTAAAATCACAACAAATCTAAGGTATTTATAGAAACAATAAAAACAGCTTGCTGTTATGGGTGGAAGATGGCAAAACTACAACCTCAAGGTGGTGTATAAGCCAGGGCCAGAGATGTATGTGAGTGACACGCTCAGCAGGGCTACTGCATCAGGCACTCACACACGCTCCATGCATGAACAACACGCAGTGTGCAGCTTACAAACAGAGCAAGTGGATGTTGAACACATCAACCAGGCTGACTACCTCAATGTTACGGACCAGCGCCTTATACAAATCAGACAGTACACAGACAGGGATGAGCAACTCCAGGCATTGAGGTCTGTGATTCTGATGGGCTGGCCCGACTGCAAGGAAGAAACTGCTTTAGCCATCAGAGAATATTGGCCAGTCAAAGAAGAGCTCAGTGTTCAAAGTTGAGTAATATTCAAGGGTCAGAGAGTCGTTATTCCCCGGTCTCTGCACCCTGAGATGTTGGCGCGCGTGCACTCAAGTCACATAAAGTGGGGAAAAAAAGTATTTAGTCAGCCACCAATTGTGCAAGTTCTCCCACTTAAAAAGATGAGAGAGGCCTGTAATTTTCATCATAGGTACACGTCAACAATGACAGACAAAATGAGGAAAAAAATTCCAGAAAATCACATTGTAGGATTTTTAATGAATGTATTTGCAAATGATGGTGGAAAATAAGTATTTGGTCAATAACAAAAGTTTCTCAATACTTTTGTTATATACCCTTTGTTGGCAATGACACAGGTCAAACGTTTTCTGTAAGTCTTCACAAGGTTTTCACACACTGTTGTTGGTATTTTGGCCCATTCCTCCATGCATATCTCCTCTAGAGCAGTGATGTTTTGGGGCTGTCGCTGGGCAACACAGACTTTCAACTCCCTCCAAAGATTTTCTATGGGGTTGAGATCTGGAGACTGGCTAGGCCACTCCAGGACCTTGAAATGCTTCTTACGAAGCCACTCCTTCGTTGCCCGGGCGGTGTGTTTGGGATCATTGTCATGCTGAAAGACCCAGCCACGTTTCATCTTCAATGCCCTTGCTGATGGAAGGAGTTTTTCACTCAAAATCTCACGATACATGGCCCCATTCATTCTTTCCCTTTACACGGATCAGTCGTCCTGGTCCCTTTGCAGAAAAACAACCCCAAAGCATGATGTTTCCACCCCCATGCTTCACAGTAGGTATGGTGTTCTTTGGATGCAACTCAGCATTCTTTGTCCTCCAAACACGACGAGTTGAGTTTTTACCAAAAAGTTCTATTTTGGTTTCATCTGACCATATGACATTCTCCCAATCCTCTTCTGGATCATCCGAATGCACTCTAGCAAACTTCAGACGGGCCTGGACATGTACTGGCTTAAGCAGGGGGACACGTCTGGCACTGCAGGATTTGAGTCCCTGGCGGCGTAGTGTGTTACTGATGGTAGGCTTTGTTACTTTGGTCCCAGCTCTCTGCAGGTCATTCACTAGGTCCCCCCGTGTGGTTCTGGGATTTTTGCTCACCGTTCTTGTGATCATTTTGACCCACGGGGTGAGATCTTGCGTGGAGCCCCCAGATCGAGGGGAGATTATCAGTGGTCTTGTATGTCTTCCATTTCCTAATAATTGCTCCCACTGTTGATTTCTTCAAACCAAGCTGCTTATTTATTGCAGATTCAGTCTTCCCAGCCTGGTGCAGGTCTACAATTTTGTTTCTGGTGTCCTTTGACAGCTCTTTGGTCTTGGCCATAGTGGAGTTTGGAGTGTGACTGTTTGAGGTTGTGGACAGGTGTCTTTTATACTGATAACAAGTTCAAACAGGTGCCATTAATACAGGTAACGAGTGGAGGACAGAGGAGCCTCTTAAAGAAGAAGTTACAGGTCTGTGAGAGCCAGAAATCTTGCTTGTTTGTAGGTGACCAAATACTTATTTTCCACCATCATTTGCAAATAAATTCATTAAAAATCCTACAATGTGATTTTCTGGAATTTTTTTCCTCAATTTGTCTGTCATGGTTGACGTGTACCTATGATGAAAATTACAGGCCTCTCTCATCTTTTTAAGTGGGAGAACTTGCACAATTGGTGGCTGACTAAATACTTTTTTTCCCCACTGTAGGAGGTGAGGCCTGTTACAGACAAGCACGTGACACACTGTATTGGCCAGAAATGCAGAGTGAAATCAAAGACTGTCAGTAAATGCACAATCTGCAATGAATATGCCATTGAGCAACAGAGAGACGATGATGTCCCACGAGCTACCAATGCGCCCCTGGCAGATAGTAAGTCTAGTTCTCTTCCAGCACAGTGGCAAAGACTTTCTGCTGGTAGTTGATCATTACTCAGACTTCTGGGAGATTTACCTCCTCCCCGACCTCTCAGCAGAGACAACGATCAAATGCTGCAAGGCTCAGTTTGCCCGCTATGGCCAGCCAGATAGGGTAATTTCAGATAATGGACCCCAATTCTCCGGATGTGAGTTCCGAAAATTTGCTGCAGAATGGGAATTCGAGCACGTCACTTCATCACCACGACACCCAACAGCTAATGGGAAGGCTGAGTCGGCAGTCAAAATCGCAAAGAACCTCTGCAAAAAAGCTCTGCGAGAGGGCAAAGATGCCTGGAAAGCAATCCTGCAGTGGCGCAATACCCCGACAGAAGGCATGGATAGCAGCCCGGCCCAGCGCCTCATGGCACGACGTTTAAAAGCAGCTCTGCCAGTAGCAAGCACTCTCCTGGAGCCATGTGTGGTGACAGACGTGCTGGTGAAGCTACGTCACAGAAGACAGGTCTCCAAGTTAATCTACGACAAATCAGCAAAATACTTACCTGAACTCAGGGTGGGTGAAACGGTGCGAAAGAAGCCACTACCAGGGGACCGGACGGGCCTCTGGAGACTCGGATCCTGTGTACAGAAAGTGGCACCACGCTCCTACTTGGTCGAAGTGAATGGATTACTGTACTGTCGTAACAGGGTTGACTTTCGGATTGCTGAGCCAGCATCTACTCAGAACTCTGATGGTCATAGGGGTCGCATGACAAAAGACGGAACCCCAGCAAGTCACATGGGGCCTGAGGCACTGGGCGAAGAGCCAGGGAATCACAGGTCGGCCACTCCCTTGCCCATCAATACTCCCCTTAGACAGTCAGGTGACACGCCTGTGCGGGAGCCCGCAGTCCACGCAGACAAGCCCCATGTCTTTTCACGCTGCAAGCGTCTGTCCCAGCGACCAAAAATACTTAATCTGTAGGTTTCCCATTAGGGATTGTTGACAGACAGAGATAAAAGTGAAGAGAGTATCAAAATGTGTTAAGTGGTTAACTGAAAATAAATAAAAATAAATACTAAACTGTTCATGTTGGAAATTACTACTAGGTTTGTTTTGTTAGTGAATTGACAGCTCCTGTCCTATTTTATAAAAGGGAAGATGTTATGGGTGGAAGATGGCACAATGATTCCATCTGTTGGTACTGCAACTCCAGTGTTTTACCGGTGTACTTGAGATACCCGGATGTATTGCAATATACTGAACAAGACTGGTTACTCGCATCAATGCCTCTGTCTCGTCATTTAGGGAAAAAAGTATTTGATCCCCTGCTGATTTTGTACGTTTGCCCACTGACAAAGACATGATCAGTCTATAATTATAATGGTAGGTTTATTTGAACAGTGAGAGACAGAATAACAAAAAAAAATGTCAAATGAAAAACGCATGTCAAAAATGTTATAAATTGATTTGCATTTTAATGAGGGAAATAACTATTTGACCCCTCTGCAAAACATGACTCAGTGCTTGGTGGCAAAAACCCTTGTTGGCAATCACAGAGGTCAGACGTTTCTTGTAGTTGGCGACAAGGTTTGCACACATCTCAGGAGGGATTTGTCCCACTCCTCTTTGCAGATCTTCTCCAAGTCATTAAGATTTCAAGCCTGACGTTTGGCAACTCAAACCTTCAGCTCCCTCCACAGATTTTCTATGGGATTAAGGTCTGGAGACTGGCTAGGCCACTCCAGGACCTTAATGTGCTTCTTCTTGAGCCACTCCTTTGTTGCCTTGGCCGTGTGTTTTTGGGTCATGGTCATGCTGGAATACCCATCCACGACCCATTTTCAATGCCCTGGCTGAAGGAAAGAAGGTTCTCACCCAAGATTTGACAGTACATGGCCCTGTCCATCGTCCCTTTTATGCGGTGAAGTTGTCCTGTCCCCTTAGCAGAAAAACACCCCCAAAGCATAATGTTTCCACCTCCATGTTTGACGGTGGGGATGGTGTTCTTGGGGTCATAGGCAGCATTCCTCCTCCTCCAAACACGGCGAGTTGAGTTGATGCCAAAGAGCTCAATTTTGGTCTCATCTGACCACAACACTTTCACCCAGTTCTCCTCTGAATCATTCAGATGTTCATTGGCAAACTTCAGACGGGCCTGTATATGTGCTTTCTTGAGCAGGGGGACCTTGCGGGCGCTGCAGGATTTCAGTCCTTCACGGCATGGTGTGTTACCAATTGTTTTCTTGGTGACTATGGTCCCAGCTGCCTTGAGATCATTGACAAGATCCTCCCGTGTAGTTCTGGGCTGATTCCTCACCGTTCACATGATCATTGCAACTCCACGAGGTGAGATCTTGCATGGAGCCCCAGGCCGAGGGAGATTGACAGTTATTTTGTGTTTCTTCCATTTGCAAATAATTGCACCAACTGTTGTCACCTTCTCTCCAAGCTGCTAGGCGATGGTCTTGTAGCCAATTTCAGCCTTGTGTAGGTCTACAATCTTGTCCCTGACATCCTTGGAGAGCTCCTTGGTCTTGGCCATTGTGGAGAGTTTGGAATCTGATTGATTGATTGCTTCTGTGGACAGGTGACTTTTATACAGGTAACAAACTGAGATTCGGAGCACTCCCTTTAAGAGTGTGCTCCTAATCTCAGCTCGTTACCTGTATAAAAGACACCTGGGAGTCAGAAATCTTTCTGATTGAGAGGGGGTCAAATACTTATTTCCCTCATTAAAATGAAAATCAATTTATAACATTTTTTACATGCGTTTTTCTGGATTTTTTTGTTGTTATTCTGTCTCTCACTGTTCAAATAAACCTACCATTAAAATTATAGACTGATCATTTCTTTGTCAGTGGGCAAACGAACAAAATCAGCAGGGGATCAAATACTTTTTCCCTCACGGCTGGCTTCGGTTTGCTGGAAAGTGGCAGGCCGAATTTGAGATGAGTGTAATTCCTTGCTATTGTCTTTCAAATTAGTTCATGGCTTGATGGCTTGCCTAGGGCTTATAGCCGTCCTCTGAAAGGAAGATGCAAAAGCGGCCTGCCAAGGGCTTGTAGCAGTCCTATGAGTGCAGGCTAAGAAACTTATATTCGATCAAATTAACCTCACGTAGAAAATAAGCCATTTGTTTTCTGGATGACCAAATTCAACACTCTCATTGACCTGAAAAAACAAACAAACGCCACCACCTCCCTCGAGTTGGGCCTCTCTCTTTGCCTCTTCCTCTCTGACAATGTTCTCTTCGAGAGTCCAGATATTGTTATTGGCTGACGCCCAGTAAGAGTAGCCTCGTAAATACCAGACTGATTACCGATACACTATCCATGCAGTAAACCAGTAAAGCCCGATTTATGTTCAATCCGACCTCTGCAGTGGCCATACACAGTGGCGATTTCAGCATGTAAATCTTGGTGGGGCGAACCCCAAACATTTTTGGATGTATGGCCACTGCAGAGATGCATACCAGAAAAGTGTAGTATCTGAACAGTTTATAATTTTGGCTGACGTTTGCAAATGGTGTGTTAGATGAACTTTAATTTGCTTTGCTGAAACATCTGGAAAGCATTACTATAGGGGCCCCCTGAAACAGAGGAGACTTGGATATGTGGAAGCCAGGGATTGGTCTATTCAAAACACCCATATTATGTTACATAGGATAAATACCATGTTTGAACAAAGTCCTGGGAGAATAATCATTTTTAGATTGGGTTAGTTGTTCTCCGGATTTCTGCAGAAATCTGTAAATTGACGCTGGAACCTTTGATATAATAAACCTTTATAATCAGGTACAGTGTTCGCGGATTTCTTGTCTACACAGCATATCAGCATCGTTGTCTCGACACCACATTAATTGGCGACGAGGATTTTTGGGACGTGTTGCGTCTGTTCAACGTTTCATCATGGGCTGCGAGCTGACTCCCGCTACAGAGGCCGGCAGATAAGGTGAGCTTTCTCACAACTTTGGGCGCTGGTCAGTTTGTGTGCTGTGTGTGCGTTGAGGGGATGTACCGTTAAAGAACTTGTGTGTGCGCCTTGCTGTTATTTGCTGTGGGATGACAATCCGTTCTACGCAAACAGGGGGGAGTGTCTATAGGAATTGATAACACTGGGCACAGGGATATTTGGCTTGAATAAAATCAAAAGAGTGTCCAGGAATAGAATGAAGGAATAAGACAAGGAAATAAGGAAAAAAGTATACTGTTAGGACGTTGCTGATCTACGGAAGCCCTCAAATGAGGCGATCATTAAGATGGGCCGCAAATCCTAGGAAAGTCACTAGGTTGACTTTCGGGTCAGTTCTGGGAACTGTGAGATTGTAGAATATATATTAAATTGCATGTTACCTCTCGGAATATAGTTGATGAGGTATATGTCCGATGTAGCCTCTCATTGAATATCTGCAACTCAAGGTAGCAGAAATTTAGGAAGGAATATAAAGGAAAAAAGGAGCGACGTACGCATGCTTTAGAGTATTGTATGAACGGATGCATTCTTGTTTGATTATGTGTGTGTGTGTGAGACAAAGAGAGCCTATGCGTGTGTGTACATGGGGAGGTCTCTGCTGTGTTCCAGCTGTGTGTCGACTCATGCTATGATAAGATTTTATGTTAGAGATACAGTGGGGAGAACAAGTATTTGATACACTGCCGATTTTGCAGGTTTTCCTACTTACAAAGCATGTAGAGGTCTGTAATTGTTATCATAGGTACACTTCAACTGTGAGAGACGGAATCTAAAACAAAAATCCAGAAATTCACATTGTATGATTTTTAAGTAATTAATTTGCATTTTATTGCATGACATAAGTATTTGATCACCTACCAACCAGTAAGAATTCCGGCTCTCACAGACCTGTTAGTTTTTCTTTAAGAAGCCCTCCTGTTCTCCACTCATTACCTGTATTAACTGCACCTGTTTGAACTCGTTACCTGTATAAAGACACCTGTCCACACACTCAATCAAACAGACTCCAACCTCTCCACAATGGCCAAGACCAGAGAGCTGTGTAAGGACATCAGGGATACAATTGTAGACCTGCACAAGGCTGGGATGGGCTACAGGACAATAGGCAAGCAGCTTGGTGAGAAGGCAACAACTGTTGGCGCAATTATTAGAAAATGGAAGTTCAAGATGATGGTCAATCACCCTCGGTCTGGGGCTCCATGCAAGATCTCACCTCGTGGGGCATCAATGATCATGAGGAAGGTGAGGGATCAGCCCAGAACCTGATACAAGATGGCGTAGCAGTGCGGTCGCTTTTATTCATTGTCCCTGTGTAAATATCCCGTTTCTTGTTTTTTTGTCTATTTTGTATATATTTCTAAATTTTTACTTTTCATTCTTTAACTAAATATACTTTCCTGCAACCCGCCTCACCCAACGTGGAAAGGATTCTATTATTTCTTTATAACTTTCATCAAGAACCGTAAGCTGAAAATAGTGTAGCTGCAACTGAATGGCTACTTACTATTAGTCACCGTTAGCGTCTTCACCACTGTCCGTGGCCTACACTATCCACCAGCCAGCTCTAGCTCTAGCCTGGACAATTCGTCGGCCAGTCTGCACAGCGTGCTATCGACCCAGCGTGCTATCGACCCAGAGCTTATTGGACTTTCTGCCGGAATCACTGGACCCTAGCGCCGGATCATCGCAACCAGCTAGCTAGCTGCAACCTGTTGTTGGCTGATTACCATTGCCCTATAGCAAGCACCAGTTAGCCTTGAGCTAGCCTCAGGCCCATCTCCCGGCTATCTACCTCTCTGTCAACAGGACGGGACCTCCTAGTGTTGACACTGAGCCCCGCCGATCCAACACGACTGGTCTGCCGACGAAATAGTCTGATGTGGTTTCAACAGGCTTCCCGTTGCGACGACCACGAAGATCCATCTGCCAGCCCCCGGCCCGCTAGCACACGCAAACTACAACTGTGCTCCCTGCTAGCTGTGCTGAAGCACCAATTTGAACTGCTCTCGGACTCACATATTGCTGTTCACTGGACCTTATGATCACTCAGCTGCACAGCTGATGCCTGCTGGACTGTTCCTTTACACGGTACCCTGTCCTGTTTATTCTGTTTAGCCTTAGCCCAAACGTTATCGCTATTTCCAGTTGTTGTCTTAGCTCTCTCTAATAACACCTGTGACTGCTTTATGCCTCTCTCCCATGTCAATTATGCCTTGCCTATTGCTGTTTGGGTTAGTTCTTATTATACAATTTCACTGTAGAACCCCTAGTCCCTCTCAAACTGCCTCAAATATTTCCTTTGTTCCACCCCCCATACACGCCGAGACCGGCTCAATCGGTGCCTCTAGTGACGCTATCTCTTTCATTGTTACCCAACGCTTAGGGTTACCTGAACTGTACTCATATCCTTCCATATCCTTTTCTGTACATAATGCCCTGAATCTTTTCTACAACGCCCGGAGAACTGCCCCCTTTTTTCTATGTACCCAACGCACTAGAAGACCAGTTCTTAAAGCCTTTAGTCGTATCCTTATTCTAGTCCTCCTCTGGTGATGTAGAGGCTAACCCAGGCCCTGCAGCCCCCAGTATCACTCCTACTCCCCAGGAGCTATCATTTGTTGACTTCTGTAACCGTAAAAGTCTTGGTTTTCTGCACGTAAATATCAGAAGCCTCCTTCCTAAGTTTGAGTTATTCACTGCGTTAGCACACTCCGCCAACCCTGATGTTCTAGCAGTGTCTGAATCCTGGCTTAGGAAGGCCACCAAAAATTCTGAAATTTCCATCCCCAACTATAACATTTTCCGTCTAGATAGAACTGCCAAAGGGGGGTGGAGTTGCAATCTACTGTAGAGATAGCCTGCAGAGCTCTATCATACTATCCAGGTCTGTGCCCAAACAGTTTGAGCTTCTACTTCTAAAAATCCACCTTTCCAGAAATAAATCTCTCACTGTTGCCGCTTGCTACAGACCCCCCTCAGCCCCCCAGCTGTGCCCTGGACACCATATGTGAATTAATTGCCCCCCATCTATCCTCAGAGTTCGTACTGCTTGGTGACCTAAACTGGGATATGCTTAACACCCCGGCCATCCTACAATCTAAACTAGATGCCCTCAATCTCACACAAATTATCAACGAACCTACCAGGTACAACCCTAAATCCGTAAACATGGGTACCCTCATAGATATCATCTTGACTAACTTACCCTCTAAATACACCTCCGCTGTCTTCAACCAGGATCTCAGCGATCACTGCCTTATTGCCTGCGTCCGTAACGGGTCCGCGGTCAAACGACCACCCCTCATCACTGTCAAACGCTCCCTAAAACACTTCAGCGAGCAGGCCTTCCTAATTGACCTGGCCCAGGTATCCTGGATGGATATAGATCTCATTCCGTTAGTAGAGGATGCCTGGTTGTTCTTTACAAGTAATTTCCTCTCAATCTTAAATAAACATGCCCCATTCAAAAAATACAGAACTAAGAACAGATATAGCCCCTGGTTCTCCTCAGACTTGACTGCCCTTGACCAGCACAAAAACATCCAGTGGCGTACTGCATTAGCATCAAATAGCCCCCGCGATATGCAACTTTTCAGGGAAGTTAGGAACCAATATACACAAGCAGTTAGGAAAGCAAAGGCGAACTTTTTCAAACAGAAATTTGCATCCTGTAGCACTAACTCCAAAAAGTTTTGGGACACTGTAAAGTCCATGGAAAATAAGAGCACTTCCTCCCAGCTGCCCACTGCACTGAGGCTAGGAAACACCATGCTTTCCACCTGGCTACCACTACCCTGGCCACCAGCTCTGCACCCTCCGCTGCAACTTGCCCATGCCCCCCCCGCTTCTCCTTCACACAAATCCAGACAGCTGATGTTCTGAAAGAGCTGCAAAATCTGGACCCCTACAAATCTTCTGGGCTAGACAATCTGGACCCTTTCTTTCTAAAACTAGCCGCCGAAATTGTCGCAACCCCTATTACTAGCCTGTTCAACCTCTCTTTCGTAACGTCTGAGATCCCCAGAGATTGGAAAGCTGCCGCGGTCATCCCCCTCTTCAAAGGGGGGTGACACTCTAGATCCAAACTGTTACAGACCCATATCCATCCTGCCCTGCCTTTCAAAAAGTTTTTGAAAGCCAAGTCAACAAACAGATCACCGACCATTTCGAATCCCACCGTACCTTCTCCGCTATGCAATCCGGTTTCCGAGCTGGTCATGGGTGCACTTCAGCCACGCTCAAGGTCCTAAACGATATTATAACCGCGATCGATAATAGACAGTACTGTGCAGCCGTTTTCATTGACCTGGCCAAGGCTTTCGACTCTGTCAACCACCGCATTCTTATTGGCAGACTAAATAGCCTTGGTTTCTCAAATGACTGCCTCGCCTGGTTCACCAACTACTTCTCAGATAGAGTTCAATGTGTCAAATCGGAGGGCCTGTTGTCTGGACCTATGGCAGTCTCTATGGGGGTGCCACAGGGTTCAATTCTTGGGTCGACTCTTTTCTCTGTGTATATCAATGACGTCGCTCTTGCTGCTGGTGACTCTCAGATCCACCTCTACGCAGACGACACCATTTTGTATACATCTGGCCCTTCATTGAACACTGTGTTAACAAACCTCCAAACAAGCTTCAATGCCATACAACACTCCTTCAGTAGCCTCCAACTGCTCTTGAACACTAGTAAAACTAAATGCATGCTCTTCAACCGAACGCTGCTTGCACCCGCCCACCCGACTAGAATCACTACTCTCGACGGGTCTGACCTAGAGTATGTGGACAACTACAAATATCTAGGTGTCTGGTTAGACTGTAAACTCTCCTTCCAGACTCACATTAAGAATCTCCAATCCAAAGTTAAATCTAGAATCGGTTTCCTATTTCGCAACAAAGCCTCCTTCACTCATGCTGCCAAACATGCCCTCGTAAAACTGACTATCCTACCGATCCTTGACTTCGGCGATGTCATTTACAAAATAGCCTCCAACACTCTACTCAGCAAATTGGATGTAGTCTATCACAGTGCCATCCGTTTTGTCTCCAAAGCCCCATATAATACCCACCACTGTGACCTGTACGCTCTTGTTGGCTGGTCCTCACTACATATTCGTCGCCAAACCCACTGGCTCCAGGCCATCTATAAATCACTGCTAGGCAAATCCCCGCCTTTTCTTAGCTCATTGGTCACCATAGCAACACCCACCCGTAGTCTGCGCTCCAGCAGGTATATCTCACTGGTCATCCCCAAAGCCAACACCTCCTTTGGCCGCAATTCCTTCCAGTTCTCTTCTGCCAATGACTGGAACAAATTGCAAAAATCTCTGAAGCTGGAGACACTTATCTCCCTCACTAACTTTAAGCATCAGTTGTCAGAGCACCTTACCGATCACTGCACCTGTACACAGCCCATCTGAAATTAGCCCGCCCAACTACCTCATCCCTATATTGTTATTTATTTTGCTCATTTGTACCCCAGTATCTCTATTTGCACATCATCTCTTGCACATCTATCATTCCAGTGTTAATACTAATTGTAATTATTTTGCACTATAGCCTATTTATTGCCTTACCTCCATAACTTGCTACATTTGCACACACTGTATATATATATGTATTTCTGTTGTATTTTTTACTTTGTTTTGTTTTACCCCATATGTAACTCTGTGTTGTTGTTTTTATCGCATTGCTATGCTTTATCTTGGCCAGGTCGCAGTTGTAAATGAGAACTTGTTCTCAACTGGTTTACCTGGTTAAATAAAGGTGAAATAAAATAAAAAAATAAAAAGAACTACACGGCAGGACCTGGTCAATGACCTGAAGAGAGCTGGGACCACAGTCTCAAAGAAAACCATTAGTAACACACTACGCCGTCATGGATTAAAATCCTGCAGCGCACGCAATGTATCCCTGCTCAAGCCAGCGCATGTCCAGGCCCGTCTGAAGTTTGCCAATGACCATCTGGATGATCCAGAGGAGGAATGGGAGAAGGTCATGTGGTCTGATGAGACAAAAATATAGCTTTTTGGTCTAAACTCCACTCGCCATGTTTGGAGGAAGAAGAGGGATGAGTACAACCCCAAGAACACCATCCCAACCGTGAAGCATGGAGGTGGAAACATCATTCTTTGGGGATGCTTTTCTGCAAAGGGGACAGGACGCCTGCACCGTATTGAGGGGAGGATGGATGGGGCCATGTATCGCGAGATCTTGGCCAACAACCTCCTTCCCTCAGTAAGAGCATTGAAGATGGGTCGTGGCTGGATCTTTCAGCATGACAACGACCCGAAACACACAGCCAGGGCAACTAAGGAGTGGCTCCGTAAGAAGCATCTCAAGGTCCTGTAGTGGCCTAGCCAGTCTCCAGACCTGAACCCAATAGAAAATCTTTGGAGGGAGCTGAAATCCGTATTGCCCAGCGACAGCCCCGAAACCTGAAGGATCTGGAGAAGATCTGTATGGAGGAGTGGGCCAAAATCCCTGCTGCAGTGTGTGCAAACCTGGTCAAGACCTACAGGAAACGTATTATCTCTGTAATTGCAAACAAAGGTTTCTGTACCAAATATTACGTTCTGCTTTTCTGATGTATCAAATACTTATGTCATGCAATAAAATGCAAATGAATTACTTAAAAATCATACAATGTGATTTTCTGGATTTTTGTTTTAGATTCCGTCTCTCACAGTTGAAGTGTACCTATGATAAAAATTACAGACCTCTACATGCTTTGTAAGTAGGAAAACCTGCAAAATCGGCAGTGTATCAAATACTTGTTCTCCCCAATGTATATACATATATATGTTTTGGTTGAGAACAGGGGTTTTAGTTTTTTGTAAGGAAATATGTTAATTACGGTTAAAACCTTATGAGTCTCCATTTGAGAGAACGTTTCCAGAATTGTTAAAAATATATGAGCCCTCCGGGAGGACGTTACGGTTAAAACCTTATGAGTCTCCATTTGAAAGAACGTTTTAAACATTGTTAAAAAACGATGAGCCCCCCGGGAGGACGTTATGATTGTATAGAGATGATTTGTAATGGATAGGAAAATAACTATAAATCTGCAGATTAGAGTAGAAAAAGTGAAGATAATAAAGTTAAGAAACTTCTAAGTAGGATTTGTGTTCTATGTTTTGTGTTGGTTTGTGCGTTTTGTTCAGTGTTACTGTTTGTCTGTGTTGGAAAAAACGGAGGGACAGCTGGTCTGTCTGCTGTTTGACATAGAGAAAAGTTGCTTGCGGGAGCTCCTCTAACCATGAAATCGCACTGGTGAATGAGCTGCGCATGTGTGGGATTTTAGGAATTTTGAGTTGCGCGGAGTGAGTGTGCCACTCCCCTGCCTGCACTGAGCTGCTGTGACATGCAGACTTAGAGCTGAAAAAAAGAAAGGGGGAGACTTTGAATACACACGAGTAAAGTATTCTGTTTGTTAAGTGGCTGTTGCTGTTGCTTAATTATGAAACTATTTGATTGAGATCCATTGAATTTATAAATAAGAGTTATGTTGACGGATTAAAAAATAAAAATAAATAAATAAAATAAAATATTATTGCGCTATCTATAATATTCCTGAGTTAAGCTGTTTGCTTATTTCTTAGCGCGAATGTGAATATAGGTATGTCTAAAAGGGTATTGTATGATTGAAATAACCCAGTGAGTGCATAGAAGACTAAATTCTTGTCTGTTTCTTTTGTTCTTCTGTGATGTGAGAAATGAGAAGGAGGAGACAGAGAGAGAGGAGGTGCTGACCAGTGCGTCACGCGACAGCGTGTGCTGCCCCGAATCCAGTCCAATTAAGTACTGTTCTATCCACAAACTTACTTTCCCTTACAGGATATAATAGATACATTGTGTATGCATAGAATATTTTTTGTTTTGTGCATGAGTTGTGGCATTTGAAACGATCAAACAGAGGTTACAGGAGGCACCTGCACTCACACTACCAGACTACTCTAAGAATGTTTTGCTATATGTGTCTACTTCTACTGGAGGTAAATATGCATGTGCAGTCCTTTGTCAGCCGACAGGTACAGGGACGAATCCTCAGCCTACTATTTCCTACTACTCTACTGCCTATTCAGAAGTAGAACTAGGGCTACCACTGTGCTACAGAGCAATGATGGGAGTATATTCAATGTATGACAAAGCATAATCTGTTACGATGGGTTACCCAGTAACAATTCTTACCCATCATAGTCTCAGAAATCATCTGAACTATGGGAAATATACATTGACTATGCCTAGGCTCAGAGACTATCATAGGCTCTTAGAGCAGGAAGATGTCACCCTAGTGAGGTGTGATACGGTGAATCCAGCCGAGAACTTGTCAACTTCAGAGGATGGTGAGCCACATGATTGTGTTCAAGAAGCAGAGAAATACTCGAGGCTTAGATCAGATTTGCAAGCCTTTCCATTACGTGAGGCAGACCTGGAGTATTGGACTGATGGGTCTTGTTATCGTGTGGGAGATAAATTGTGTGCTGGCTATGCAGTAGTTAAAGCCCAAGGAACTGGATTTGTTGTTGAAAAGGCTGAAGTAATACCACAGCCTGTGTCTTCACAACTTGCTGAACTTGTGGGGCTAACAGAAGCGTGCTTGTTAGCAGAAGGAAAGCGAGTGACGATATACACTGATTCAGCATATGCACATAGTGTATGTCATTTGTTTGGAGCAGTGTGGAAAGGTCGAGGGTTTAAGAAAACGGATGGTTCTCCAATACAACATCATGCGCAAATAATGAAATTGTTGCATGCTATGATGAAGCCTAAAGATATAGTGATAGCTAAGTGTGCAGCTCATAAAACCGATGTGTCAAAAGTCACACAAGGGAACAAAGCTTCTGATGAAGCTGCAAAAGCCGTCACAGGAGCGGACAAATTGGGCAAAGTTTTTCTGGTCACTCATGGAGTGGACTTGGAAGACAAAATGACGCTTAAGGATGTGATTTTGATGCAGGAAGCTGCTTCTACGATCGACAAACAGTTATGGCTAGACCGAGGTGCCGAAAACATGAGGGGTTGATAGTAGCGCCTCTAGACCTATTAGGTCTGATAATTCTGGAAGCACATGGGTTAGCTCATGTTGCAAGGGGGGAGGTTAGGAGAAAGATCACAAAGGAGTATGGTTTTTGGGCACCATATTTGCTTGAAAAGGTTGACTATGTCATAGGCAGGTGCACAATCTGTCTGAAAAATAATGTTCGCAGGGGTGTGACTGTTCTTCCTGGTCACATTCCTACACCGAGAGGTCCTATGCGTGAGTTGGTTATCGACTTTGTTGATATGATAAAACCAGTTGAAGGGAAAAGATACATGCTGGTGGTTGTGGATAGATTTTCACGATGGCCGGAGGCCTGTTCAACCAAGTGAAAAGATGCTCAGTCGGTTGCTAAGTTCTTTTGTAAAGAAGTCATAAGCAGGTGGGGATTTCCCGATTGAAATATCCTCAGATAGTGGGAAAGAGTTTTGTGGATAAATCAGTGAAATTGATTTTTCTAAAATTGGGAAAAAAGTCAGACCAAAATGTTACGAAAACTAGGGTCGAAGTAACTCTAGGAAATGTTGAATATCCGATCATTTTTCACATCTTTACATATTATTGTGATATTTAGTATTTTCTTATGAATCAAAAGGGGGAAATGGAATGTGATTAATTTTTTATATCATTTTTATATTATTTTTGATATTGATGTTTTAATTTGCATGTGTTGTTTTTCAAAAGATACTGGTTGGTGTTTTCTTTTCTTCCAGAAGTATATGGGGATGTGTAGCGTGGGATTCAAATACTCAAACATGGACAATATGAATGGACTGGAGGAAGTGGAACAAGGAAGGTGTGGAAATGTTCAGATTCCATCATCGACGTTACATTGAAAGTCGACACTGCTGAGGAGATGCAGTGTAGTGGACTACATACCAGTGTTTGCAATGATTTATATACATATTTGCATGTGTAATACATAATTTGTGTCATATTCTTTCTGTATAAATTTTTTGAAGAATGATGTTTTCTGTTGTTGGGTACATGTGGGGACCTCAGATGTTTTAGTTTTTTTCGTGGATGCTTAGGGATATTGGGTCTAGGCAGGGACAGAGAGAATCCACAGGAGGGTCCGATGGGTCGACCAGCCTGAATGTGGACATTTTTGATTGTATTTTGTTTTCTGAGGTTTTCATGTGTATTCAATTGCATCATAGCTTAAAATACATTGATAAAGATTTATAAATTGATCTGGAGTACTTAGGTGGTCACCTGGGGCAGAGGGGCCGTGAGAGAATTTTCCTGTCTTGATTGATTGATGGATATTTGGAATAAAAGCTGCCAGACAGGTTTTTCGCTCTTACACTCCATAACAATTTGTTTACACTCCACAAAAATGTGTCTATATAAAAATGTGTTTACTCTCCATAAATTTTGTTTTATTGCTAAAGTTACTCAAGAAGAAAAATTGTTATTTGTCATAATCCTATTCTTTTTGTTTTCGAGACTTAATTAGTCTCGAAGGGGGGAAATATGTAGTATCTGAACAGTTTATAATTTTGGCTGACGTTTGCAAATGGTGTGTTAGATTAACTTTAATTTGCCTTGCTGAAACATCTGGAAAGCATTACTATAACAGAGGAGACTTGGATATGTGGAAGCCAGGGATTGGTCTATTCAAAACACCCATATTATGTTACATAGGATAAATACCATGTTTGAACAAAGGACTGGGAGAATAATCATTTTTAGATTGGGTTAGTTGTTCTCCGGATTTCTGCAGAAATCTGTAAATTGACGCTGGAACCTTTGATATAATAAACCTTTATAATCAGGTACACTGTCAGCGGTTTTCTTGTCTACACAGCATATCAGCATCGTTGTCTCGACACCACAAAAGCAACAACACAACACTAAACAATACATTAATTGCACTATAAGTTAGCGACAAACGGTGCCCACTAACTATTAGGGCCTACATAAAGCTGTCCCAACAGCAAAGCTTTATTTTCAGCACCATGGAGTGCATCCTTAATACCGCTACACCTGGCTATCAGCGGAGCCTTGTCTGGCAGCAGTGAAACAGTTCATTCAGCCTCATTTCCTGCCTTTGAAAAAAACTAGCTTAAACAAATGTGGTTTCTACTGACAAGTGAGATGTACAAACTATGGCAAAAGCAAACGATGAGCGTATAAGAGGCAATCCGTAGCAACGTAGTAGTAGTCAATATACAGTGGGGAGAACAAGTATTTGATACACTGCCGATTTTGCAGGTTTTCCTACTTACAAATCATGTAGAGGTCTGTAATTTTTATCATAGGTACACTTCAACTGTGAGAGACGGAATCTAAAACAAAAATCCAGAAAATCACATTGTATGATTTTTAAGTAATTAATTTGCATTTTATTGCATGACATAAGTATTTGATCACCTACCAACCAGTAAGAATTCCGGCTCTCACAGACCTGTTAGTTTTTCTTTAAGAAGCCCTCCTGTTCTCCACTCATTACCTGTATTAACTGCACCTGTTTGAACTCGTTACCTGTATAAAAGAAACCTGTCCACACACTCAATCAAACAGACTCCAACCTCTCCACAATGGCCAAGACCACAGAGCTGTGTAAGGACATCAGGGATAAAATTGTAGACCTGCACAAGGCTGGGATGGGCTACAGGACAATAGGCAAGCAGCTTGGTGAGAAGGCAACAACTGTTGGCGTAATTATTAGTAAATGGAAGAAGTTCAAGATGACGGTCAATCACCCTCGGTCTGGGGCTCCATGCAAGATCTCACCTCGTGGGGCATCAATGATCATGAGGAAGGTGAGGGATCAGCCCAGAACGGCAGGACCTGGTCAATGACCTGAAGAGAGCTGGGACCACAGTCTCAAAGAAAACCATTAGTAACACACTACGCCGTCATGGATTAAAATCCTGCAGCGCACGCAAGGTACCTCTGCTCAAGCCAGCGCATGTCCAGGCCCGTCTGAAGTTTGCCAATGACCATCTGGATGATCCAGAGGAGGAATGGGAGAAGGTCATGTGGTCTGATGAGACAAAAATAGAGCTTTTTGGTCTAAACTCCACTCGCCTTGTTTGGAGGAAGAAGAAGGATGAGTACAACCCCAAGAACACCATCCCAACCGTGAAGCATGGAGGTGGAAACATCATTCTTTGGGGATGCTTTTCTGTAAAGGGGACAGGACGACTGCACCGTATTGAGGGGAGGATGGATGGGGCCATGTATCGCGAGATCTTGACCAACAACCTCCTTCCCTCAGTAAGAGCATTGAAGATGGGTCGTGGCTGGGTCTTCCAGCATGACAACGACCCGAAACACACAGCCAGGGCAACTAAGGAGTGGCTCTGTAAGAGGCATCTCAAGGTCCTGGAGTGGCCTAGCCAGTCTCCAGACCTGAACCCAATAGAAAATCTTTGGAGGGAGCTGAAAGTCCGTATTGCCCAGCGACAGCCCAGAAAACTGAAGGATCTGGAGAAGATCTGTATGGAGGAGTGGGCCAAAATCCCTGCTGCAGTGTGTGCAAACCTGGTCAAGACCTACAGGAAACATATGATCTCTGTAATTGCAAACAAAGGTTTCTGTACCAAATATTAAGTTCTGCTTTTCTGATGTATCAAATACTTATGTCATGAAATAAAATGCAAATTAATTACTTAAAAATCATACAATGTGATTTTCTGGATTTTTGTTTTAGATTCCGTCTCTCACAGTTGAAGTGTACATATGATAAAAATTACAGACCTCTACATGCTTTGTAAGTAGGAAAACCTGCAAAATCGGCAGTGTATCAAATACATGTTCTCCCCACTGTAACTATTTGTTCAGCACTTTTGAAATGTAGTGACAGAATTCAGAACATGGGCCGTTATTACAGTATTGTCCCTGTACACCAAGTCAGACCTTAGGATAAATAAAGGGGGTATATAAGCAGACAATGAAAGCTCTTACAATATTTGATGATGACATTTCTCTAAAACAGGCTATAGGCTACATGTACACCACCAAGTCAGAACAGTTGGCTACGTTACGAGGGGGAAAGGACCAAATTATTAGGGAGAGGCACATGTGCTATTAACAGCTTACTGCACAACATACACTTAGTATTACTTTCTTAGCTACAGTATACATATCTCCCTGACATATTACATCATTTATGCAGCAGCATACAATACATTTTTGAACTCACCTTGTTGTGCTGAGCACTTCTAATGTAAATCTATGGCAGCACCCAAGGGGCTTGAATTTTCGATCTCTCCCCGTAGATTTTGCAGTGACGTACAGTAGTGTCCCCATGAGTGACAGAACGCTGAGCCAATCAAGGTGCAACTAGAGAACATTACCAACCCCTACGCACCGTATTATCCGTTGGCTGCCCTACCACCACAGAAAGCACGGAGCTAGGCTGAAACACCTGCCTTACTCAAGAAAGCAAAAAAAAGACCATGTTTGTATGCAGCTTTATAAACTCAATAATTATTAGATATTTTTTACATTGTTTTTAAACTGATATGTGACACGTATTAATACCAAAATAACATGCAATATTTGCCTATGGGACAACTGAATGGGTTGTAGGGATGAATAGAAATAGTGATAACACACAGAAAGCTACCATTGCTGCAATGATAGAACACATTTTCCAATTAGGGACATTTTCACCCCAAGTGAACCTGACCGACCCACTGTCTCATTGATTATAAAGCCTACAGAATAATTCAGGTATTTTATTTATCAGTGTGTGTGTGTCTGACTGTACAGATGTGTACATTTCAAGTGTGTGTGTGAGTGTGTGTGAGTACAAGTGCATAGGTTTGTGAGTGTGGGTTTGCAATTGGTGGAGGGTGGTATGTGCATTAACATTAGTGAAGTAACACATAAAACATTGGTTTAGGTGTTATTACATGATCGGTTGAAGTTATTTTATTCATCAAAAGTTGTTATTCACCTGATAATGTAACTTATTACATTAAATGGAAAAGTTATTACTATAACAATTCAACATTTTATATTACCTGACAATATATTACATTTACCGGTTTTATTACATACATCTAAAAGTTATTACATTAACCGTTGTTACAAGACACAGTATGCATAGTGCTTGCCTTGACCTCATGGATATTATTATCCAATGTATCTTTGATTCGTTTGAGGAGCATTTTAATCAATTTAGATATTATACAAATATACAATTAAAGTGATAACTTCTTAATTAGAAGATGATTGCATTTATTGATCAATTGAATACATGAATACACCTATTGTTGAAACATTATTCTACATAATGACATTTAATAATAATAGTATCATGAGTATATGAAAGAAGATACAATTATCAACATCCCCCCAACACACACAGGTTCACTATGACATTTTCTATGATAACATTTATCCATTTAGATCACAATGTGTGATATTACATAGACACAGGGGAGACCTGATCCTAGATCAGAGCTGCATATTATGATCCAGAGGTTACCATGGTGATCAGACTAAACTGTTTAAGAATGGGAGATGGATATGACTGTTCACTATTGATCCTATATTTAGGGATCTGGAACCGGTGCCGGATAGGAGGGAGATGAAATACGGCATGTTTGTGCTTTCTGGTTGTTCTCATTGGCCCTAAATGAACAAAGCTCTTCCCACATATACAATACCAATCAAAGGTTTGGACACACCTACTCATTCAAGGGTTTTTCTTTATTTTTACTATTTTCTACATTGTAGAATAATAGAGAAGACATCAAAACTATGAAATAACACATTGTAAAATAGTAGAAAATATAAAATAGTAAAAATGAAGAAAAACCCTGGAATGAGTAGGTGTGTCCAAACTTTTGACTGGTACTGTATAGGAGTGTCCGAACTGGTACTGTATCTATCTAAGGTTTCTCTCCAGCGTGTGTTCACTGGTGTGAATTCAGGGTCCCTGATTGACTGGACCTTTTCAACAATGATCACAGCTGTAAGGCTTCTCTCCTGTGTGTGTTCGCTGGTGTGTATTCAGGTGTACTGACTGACTGAAGCTCTTTCCACAATGATCACAGCTGTAAGGCTTCTCTCCTGTGTGTGTTCGCTGGTGTGTATTCAGGTGTACTGATTGACTGAAGCTCTTCCCACACTGATCACAGCTATAGGGCTTCTCTCCTGTGTGTGTTCGCTGATGTCTAGTTAGTTTTTCTGATACAGCAAAGCTCTTTCCACACTGATCACAGCTATAAGGCTTCTCTCCAGTGTGTGTTCGCTCGTGTGTAGCCAAGGTGGAAGCTAGAGCAAAGCTCTTCCCACATAGACAGACATAAGTTCTCTCTCCAGTGTGTGTTCGATGGTGTCTAATCAGGGAGGAAACTACAGCAAAACTCTTCCCACACTGATCACAGCTATAAGGCTTCTCTACAGTGTGTGTTAGCTGGTGTCTAATCAAGGTCGAAGCTACAGCAAAGCTCTTCCCACACTGATCACAGCTATAAGGCTTCTCTCCTGTGTGTGTTCGCTGGTGTATAGTTAGTTTTTCTGATACAGCAAAGGCCTTTCCACACTGATCACAGCTATAAGGCTTCTCTCCAGTGTGTGTTCGATGGTGTCTAATGAGGGAGGAAACCACAGCAAAGCTCTTCCCACACTGATCACAGCTATAAGGCTTCTCTCCTGTGTGTGTTCGCTGGTGTATAGTTAGTTTTTCTGAAACAGCAAAGGCCTTTCCACACTGATAACAGCTATAAGGCTTCTCTCCAGTGTGTGTTCGATGGTGTCTATTCAGGGAGGAAACTACAGCAAAGCTCTTCCCACACTGATCACAGCTATAAGGCTTCTCTCCAGTGTGTGTTACCTGGTGTCTATTCAGGGTGGAAGCTACAGCAAAGCTCTTCCCACACTGATCACAGCTATAAGGTCTCTCTCCAGTGTGTGTTAGCTTGTGTATGTTTATAGCTTCCAAATAAGCAAAGCTTTTCCCACAATCAAGGAAGGGGTGAGGCCTCTCCCCTGTATGAATTTGCAGATGAGATTTGAAAGTGTTAGAAGCAGTGAAACTCTTCCCACACTCTGAGCATGTGTAAGGTTTCTCTCCTGTATGGATTCTTTGGTGTACTTTAAGACCTCCTGGACAGGTGAAACTCTTCCCACACTGAAAGCAGCAGTACGGTTTCTCTCCGGTGTGAATAATGAAGTCACTCCGTCTAGTGAAACTCTTCCCACAGTCAGAGCAGCAATGGTGAGGTTTCTTCCCTATATGTCTCTGCTGGTGTTTCTTGAGATGTTCTGATCGGGAGAGACTCTTTGCTGACTCGTCAGCAACATGATGTTGTTGAGGCTCCCCAGATGATAAGCCCCTCCCACTGAGAGAATGACAGTTAATGGTGTCCCCTGTGAAACAAAGACATTGAATAACTAGGTTGTGGAAATATGGGTCCATAAACAAATACTATAAAAACATGTGTTTTTGTTTGTTATTTAGCAGACGCTCTTATCCAGAGCAACTTACAGGAGCAATTAGGGTAAGTACCTTGCTCAAGGGCACAGACAGATTTTTCACCTAGTCGGCTCAGATTCGAACCAGCAACCTTTCGATTAGTGGCCCAACGCTCTTAACCACTAGGCTACCTCCCGCCCTTATCACCAATATACACCCCCCTCCGTTCACGAAATTGGATCGACAATTTACTGGCCACTGAGTGTGTATATTGTTTATCAATCAATTAACAGAAGAAGCAGAAGCAGATTGTAGTCTAATTCACACATCCCATTGTTCTTACTTGATGAAATCAAATCTCCCTCTCCCTCTTCGTGTCCTTCTCTCACAGTTCCACTCTGCCCTGGTGTTTTCCTGCAGTCGACCAGCCGCACAGACACCCTCTTCAGACCCAGCAGTAAGGTGCTACCGGGAGAGTTGCGACCAGGGGACTCCGGCAGGGTGGAGGGGGACGGGCAAGCTCTGTCCTGGTGACCACAGCAAGTATCGTACAAAGAATATCATTAGACCAAACATTTGATTACTTTAGTCTAAACCTCTGATTGGAGCATCCTTATAATATCTCCTTTCTCCTGAAGTGTGTAATTGTTCACTACTTTCCACCACAAAATGTTCAATCACTTTGGCAAATGTTTCAAATGGAAATGGTGTATTTTTTTCAAATGTTAAAACGTATAACACTTCTAATGCCCCCTGTATTATGTTCAGAACCTTTGATTGAGCATTCTTTGGAGTTGAACATCTTTCACCCAAGTTAATCTTAGTTAACCCTGAATTTAAGTGTCACGTAATTGGTCAGCCCCTCGATTAAGATCTGTGTTCATACGTGGAGAGATGAAGAGATTCTAAAACAAGGAGCAGAACCGGAATGAGGAGCTCCTCCGTCTTTCAAGATACGGGGCGAATGTCCCCTCCCCTTCAAATATGTGAAAGATGCTAACACCTGCTAAATCGTGATTTGTTCAAATAACCAGTGAGGAAAAACCTAAACACCTGAACTACTGCTGCTCATTATCCCACTATTGGAGCATGTTGAGAAAAATGTCAGTCTTCTAGTTTCAGTATCCTTATACACTACATGAATAGAAGAAACCATCTGATATAGGGGTATTGTGGCATGTAGCAGAAGCCTACAGTAAAAAGGTATTGGTGTATCCTGGTGCAATTTCTGCCCCATGCAACATTGCTCAATATTCACTTTTCTATGTGACTTGTTACTGTAAAAGCATCCTCATCTAAAATCACCAGCTTACAGTATATCATTGACATCCAGATGAGTGGAATGAAATGTAATTTACCACCCAAGTATTTCAGCAGTGCATTGTACACTACACCATCATTTCAAATGGTAGCACAGTGACCCACTTTGCCCTACTGTATAGAAGCACACTGGCTGAAGAAGGATGTAGTATATACAGCCATATCCATAAATGATTTGGTTTTACCTTCCAACCTAAATTAAATTATTGTCAATTCATACAGTTTTCAAACTGTACGTAAACTAGACACTATACAATTCTGTCTTCGTAGTTCAGTTTTTAGCAGTTTGATTACATTATAGTTCAATGTATTGTTAACAAATGACAGGGAAATCTTTTAAAAAGTAATCAATTGAAAATGGCCTAAAATATTTTTGTGCTTAGTTGTGAAAATGTATTACACACTGGTGAAAATTGTACCAAAGAGAGAAAAATAAAACGTCATTGGATTGGTGGAGTCATGGGCTAGTGGGAGTATCCACCATATGTTTTATACCAGTCATTTCCTTTCAAATTAGTGAAGGGAAGTGAACAAGTGCACACTTTGGGAGGAAGGAAAGACAATTAGAGATTCATTAACATAGTATCTAGGCAGAAGTGGAGCTAGCGTGAGGGCCATGTGGGTGACTGTTCCAAAACGAACACACACAAAAACATGCGAAGGTATTCACCCCCCTTGGCATCTTTCCTATTTTGTTGCCTTACAACCTGGAATTAAAATTGATTTTTTGGGGGGTTTGTATCATTTGATTTACACAACATGCCTACCACTTTGAAGATGCAAAATATTTTGGGGGGTGAAACAAACAAGAAATAAGACAAAAAAACAGAACTTGGGCGTGCATAACTATTCACCCCCCCCCCCCAAAGTCAACACTTTGTAGAGCCACCTTCTGCAGCAATTACAGCTGCAAGTCTCTTGGGGTATGTCTCTATAAGCTTGGCACATCTAGCCACTTGATTTTTGCCCATTCTTCAAGGCAAAACTGCTCCAGCTCTTTCAAGTTGGATGGGTTCTGCTGGTGTACAGCAATCTTTAAGTCATACAACAGTTTCTCAATTGGATTGAGGTCTGGGCTTTGACTAGGCCATTCCAAGACATTTAAATGTTTCCCCTTCAACCACTCAAGTGTTGCTTTAGCAGTATGCTTAGGGTCATTGTCCGGCTGGAAGGTGAACCTCCGTCCCAGTCTCAAATCTCTGGAAGACTGAAACAGGTTTCGCTCAAGAATGTCCCTGTATTTAGCGCCATTCATCATTCCTTCATTCTGACCGGTTTCCCAGTCCCTGCCGATGGAAAAACATCCCCACAGCAGGATGCTGCCACTACCACGCTTCACTGTGGGGATGGTGTTCTCGGGGTGATGAAAGGTGTTGGGTTTGCGCCAGACATAGAGTTTTCCTTGATGGCCAAAAAGCTCAATTTCTGTCTCATCTGACCAGAGTACCTTCTTCCATATGTTTGGGGAGTCTCCCACATGGCTTTTGGCGAACACCAAACGTGTTTGCTTATTTTTTCTTTAAGCAATGGCTTTTTTCTGGCCACTCTTCCGTAAAGCCCAGCTCTGGAGTGTACGGCTTAAAGTGGTCCTATGGACAGATACTCCAATCTCTGCTGTAGAGCTTTGCAGGTCCTTCAGGGTTATCTTTGGTCTTTTGTTGCCTCTCTGATTAATGCCCTCCTTGCCTGGTCTGTGAGTTTGAGGACAGCCCCCTCTTGGCAGGTTTGTTGTGGTGCCATATTCTTTCAATTTTTTTATAATGGATTTAATGGTGCTCCGTGGGATGTTCAAAGTCTCTGATATTTTTTTATAACCCAACCCTGATCTGTACTTCTCCACAACTTTCAGAACAGATGTGTGTATGTGTGTATATATATATATATACATACAGTGGGGAAAAAAAGTATTTAGTCAGCCACCAATTGTGCAAGTTCTCCCACTTAAAAAGATGAGAGAGGCCTGTAATTTTCATCATAGGTACACGTCAACTATGACAGACAAAATGAGAAAAGAATATCCAGAAAATCACATTGTAGGATTTTTTATGAATTTATTTGCAAATTATGGTGGAAAATAAGTATTTGGTCAATAACAAAAGTTTCTCAATACTTTGTTATGTACCCTTTGTTGGCAATGACACAGGTCAAACGTTTTCTGTAAGTCTTCACAAGGTTTTCACACACTGTTGCTGGTATTTTAGCCCATTCCTCCATGCAGATCTCCTCTAGAGCAGTGATATTTTGGGGCTGTCGCTGGGCAACACGGACTTTCAACTCCCTCCAAAGATTTTCTATGGGGTTGAGATCTGGAGACTGGCTCGGCCACTCCAGGACCTTGAAATGCTTCTTACGAAGCCACTCCTTCGTTGCCCGGGCGGTGTGTTTGGGATCACTGTCATGCTGAAAGACCCAGCCACATTTCATCTTCAATGCCCTTGCTGATGGAAGGAGGTTTTCACTCAAAATCTCACGATACATGGCCCCATTCATTCTTTCCTTTACACGGATCAGTCGTCCTGGTCCCTTTGCAGAAAAACAGCCCCAAAGCATGATGTTTCCACCCCTATGCCTCACAGTAGGTATGGTGTTCTTTGGATGCAACTCAGCATTCTTTGTCCTCCAAACACGATGAATTGAGTTTTTACCAAAAAGTTATATTTTGGTTTCATCTGACCATATGACATTCTCCCAATCCTCTTCTGGATCATCCAAATGCACTCTAGCAAACTTCAGACGGGCCTGGACATGTACTGGCTTAAGCAGGGGGACACGTCTGGCACTGCAGGATTTGAGTCCCTGGTGGCGTAGTGTGTTACTGATGGTAGGCTTTGTTACTTTGGTCCCAGCTCTCTGCAGGTCATTCACTAGGTCCCCCCGTGTGGTTCTGGGATTTTTGCTCACCGTTCTTGTGATCATTTTGACCCCACGGGGTGAGATCTTGCGTAGAGCCCCAGATCGAGGGAGATTATCAGTGGTATTGTATGTCTTCCATTTCCTAATAATTGCTCCCACAGTTGATTTCTTCAAACCAAGCTGCTTGCCTATTGCAGATTCAGTCTTCCCAGCCTGGTGCAGGTCTACAATTTTGTTTCTGGTGTCCTTTGACAGCTCTTTGGTCTTGGCCATAGTGGAGTTTGGAGTGTGACTGTTTGAGGTTGTGGACAGGTGTCTTTTATACTGATAACAAGTTCAAACAGGTGCCATTAATACAGGTAACGAGTGGAGGACAGAGGAGCCTCTTAAAGAAGAAGTTACAGGTCTGTGAGAGCCAGAAATCTTGCTTGTTTGTAGGTGACCAAATACTTATTTTCCACCATAATTTGCAATAAATTCATTCAAAATCCTACAATGTGATTTTCTGGATTTTTTTTTCTCAATTTGTCTGTCATAGTTGACGTGTACCTATGATGAAAATTACAGGCCTCTCTCATCTTTTTAAGTGGGAGAACTTGCACAATTGGTGGCTGACTAAATACATTTTTTCCCCACTGTATACTGAGATCATGTGACACTTAGATTGCACACAGGTTGACTTTATTTAACTAGTTATGTGACTTCTGAAGGTAATTGGTTGCACCAGATCTTATTTAGGTGCTTCATAGCAAAGGGGGTGAATACATATGCACGCACCACTTTTCCGTTATTTATTTTTTGAAACAAGTTATTTTTGATTCACTTCACCAATTTGTACTATTTTGTGTATAAAAATCAATTTACATTACAGGTTGTAATGCAACAAACTAGGAAAAACGCCAAGGGGGAAGAATACTTTTGCAAGGCACTGTAGGCCTACCATTATTTAACACTATAAAACATAAATTAACATTAAAACATGTAACACTAAACGTTATTTAACACTATAAAACGTTATTTAACACTAAAATATGATGTAACATGGCAAAATGGATACAATGATTTAATTAAATCCTGGAATTGGTCTAGGTGGTTGTTGCTTATTTTATAAAGCAATGTACCCTACAACTGTCTGTCACGATGCCTCCTTGAGGGGCCCCCTGGGACTGGTGGCTGCACTGCTGGTTGGGGTAAGACCAGGGTATTCACATACTAAGTTATTTATTAAGTTAAATATTTTAAATTAAGTTAACACACTGCCGGGACTTGAGGTAGGCCAATCCAAGAAGAATCTAACAATGACGCATGTTGTCTATTTTTAAAACAGTCTAATAAATCTTTAGGCAGGAATTAAGAAACAAAAAACATCCCAAAAAACAGAACAGCATATTCTGAGTTTAAAAGGTAGACTCAGCGATATAACGAAAGCTATATGCACAAAGTAAACAGCATAGTGGGTCACTTTCCGCAATAACCAAGGAAGTTGAAGCGCAGGCTAAACTTCTCCAATATTTTGGTCCCATGGCTAGCATGCTGGAACAGCGTGAAGCGTACCCTTGCACATGCACAGATACTGTGTGTGACTGTGTGAGAGCGAAGTCTTGCATCTCGCTCATTGCAATATCTGCAGTGCTACTTGTGACATCATTTCACTGAGTCTACCTTTAATGTAGCCTATTTTAGTGTGTATGCAATTTAGTAGACACACATATTCCTGTGCCCTAATCATAGTGAAGACATCTATTTTATAGTAAGAATTAAAAACAAATAACTGTTATAAGTGAGAAGTAGGCATTGGTCTGAAGCTTCAAAAGGAAATGCCACTATTGTACATCAAACAATGTTTATTCAGGTTGCTTAGGATTCAAAATCTTCTCAAACAGCCCAATTCAGACTCTTAGAGGAGGTGCTCCCACAAAGTGATTTGTACCGGATACAAGGATTCTTCACACACCACACTAATCCCATTGTCCTACCGTTTCAAGCTTTTAAAAAAATTATACTGTACAAAAATATAAAATGCAACAATTTCAAAGATTTTTAATTCATGAGGAAATCAGTCAATTGAAATAACTTAATTAGGCCCTAATCTACGGATTTCACATGACTGAGAATACAGATCTGCATCTGTTGGTTACAGCTACCATAAAACAAAACTTAAAATAATTAGCTTCACAATGTGCCTCAAGTTGCACCTGTGTAATGATAATGATGTTTAATCAACTTCTTGATTTGTCACACCTGTCAGGTGGATGGTTTATCTTGCAAAGGAGAAATGCTCACTGACAGGGATATAAACACATTTCTAAACAAATTTGAGAGAAATAAGTTGAGCGTATGGAACATTTCTGGGAAATTTTATTTCAGCTCATGAAACATGGGACCAACACTTTACATGTTGCGTTTATATTTTTGTTCAGTGCACATGAAAGCAAGCTTTGCTTTTATACTTACAAGACCATCATGATTAATTGACTGAACGGTTTTGTCTTGTATAATGTGGTGCCTGCCTGTATTTCCTTAACTTTGTTTTAGCAATACATGTCATAGAGAAAAATATAAATAATTAATAACATTTGTTTGCCCCCATTAGCCCCCACCCCTGGCCATGCATGGCAGAGTTGTTGACAAATATCCAACACATGGGCTAGTCCAGCATCCAGATCGGAGCTGTAAAAACAATCAAGCTGGTTAAATGACAGATGTTAGTTTTGCACTGTTGATCTAACCAGATTTGGATGAAAATGTCAAGAAGACAGGAGAAGGCGCATACTTGAATTTATTCTGGATGTTTGAAACTGGTGAGTTTGTCCTGATCCTAGCCAGCATGCATTTGTTCACTGCAGTGCACAAAGTGCTGTTTACATGTGTATTTGTTTTCTCAGCTACAGTTTCAGTTGTGTCCTGTCTGACTGTGAAATATGGCTAGCTCTTACCATAGCTTGGTATATGGAATAACTAGCTAACTGGTGTTGTAAAAGTCAATTTCATTGCATGCATTGTAAGATAGCGGCGTGACAAATTGGTTTTGAACTTATGTAGCTATGTTTTGTGCAAAAATGTAAGACTGGCATTTGGACGTGAACTAGCTATCGTTAGCTAGCTTCTGTGTCGATGTTGTCTGGTTCTAACTAGCTACCTAGCTAGCTAATGGCTGAAGTTATTTGTGTAGCAAACGTTCCATAAACAATTACAGCTAGCTACCTTTCTTTACCTGTTTGTTAGCTAGCTAGCTACTTTCAGCTGACTGGTGTTAGCTAGCTAAAGAGGCTAGCTGCTGGACATTGGACAAGAAAGCTAATGTTAGCTAATAGCAGCTGTATTGTTGCCAAGCATCCAAGTTGCTGACCAGGTTAGATAGAACTCTGAGATTTGGCTAAAAAATAAGTTAGCATTGTCATAAATGCTATGAAAAGGTAGCACATTATTGGTTCTTAATGGACGGAAATGTGCACCTACAAACTTAGTCAAACATTTTTTAAGTCCAATGGTCACTTTATGGAAGCTATAGTGCCGTTTTATTCCGAAGCAAGAATTTTAGCTAAGTAGGCGCAGAAAATACTGAACACTCACGACTAGAATATAAAATAATAAAATAAACTATAGTCCAAATTATTTCGTTTTGCCAGTTACTTCTCAAAAAGAGTAATCATTTGAAAAGGGGCTATTAATTAGCTGGCCTGGCGAATCATTGCCCATGAATGGAAGTTACTAGGCTAGCGAGCAATCACCTTAGCCAGGTAGCCTTGGACAAAAAAAACCTACAAGTGTGTACTGTATGACAGACTGATAGACCGTTTAGGGAACATGAAAGAGGAGGATGGCATTGGCATTTCTCTACAAGTCGGGTGAGAACATGATTTTTTCTACTTGCACGCACACAAATCAGTACCATGGATAGACACATCATATTTAGCTTAGGTTGATCGGACTAAATCATTTTTGGCAGGGGCGCAACTTTGGTTTTAGAAGTGGATGGGGTTATATATATATATATATATATATATATATACACACTCTACAAGTTAAAAGTTTGGACACACCTAAACATTCAAGGGTTTTTCTAATAGTGAAGACATACAACTATGAAATAACACATATGGAATCATGTAGTAACCAAAAAAGTGTTAAACAAATCAAAATATATTTTATATTTGAGCTTCTTCAAATAGCCACCCTTTGCCTTGATGACAGCTTTGCACACTCTTGGCATTCTCTCAACCAGCTTCATGAGATAGTCACCTGGAATGCATTTAAATTAACAGGTGTGCCTTCTTAAAAGTTAATTTGTAGAATTTATTTCCTTCTTAAAGCGTTTGAGCCAATCAGTTGTGTTGTGGCAAGGTATACAGAAGACATCCCTATTTGGTAAAAGACCAAGTCCATATTAAGGCAAGAACAGCTCAAATAAGCAAAGAGAAACTGGCTCTCATGAGGACCACCACAGGAATGGAAGACCCGGAGTTACCTTTGCTGCAGAGGATAAGGTCATTAGAGTTAACAGCCTCATAAACTGCAGCCCTTCATGGTCGAATTGCTGTAAAAAAAAACAACACTACTAAAGGACATCAATAAGAAGAAGAGACTTGCTTTGGCCAAGAAACAAGAGCAATGGACATTAGACCGGTGGAAAAGTGTCCTTTGGACTGGTCTCCAAATTGGAGATTTTTGGTCCCAACTGCCGTGGCATTGTGAGACGCGGTGTGGGTGAACGGATGCATGTGTATTTCCCACCGTAAAGCATGGAGGAGGAGGTGTTATGGTGTGGGGGTGCTTTGCTGGTGACACTCAGTGATTTATTTAGAATTCAAGGCACACTTAACCAGCATGGCTACCACAGCATTCTGCAGCGATACGCCATCCCATCTGGTTTGGGCTAAATTGGACTATCATTTGATTTCAACAGGACAATGACCCAACACACCTCCAGGCTGTGTAAGGGCTATTTTACCAAGAAGGAGCGTGATGGAGTGCTGCATCAGATGACCTGGACTCCACAATCCCCCGACCTCAACCCAATTGAGATGGTTTGGGATGAGTCGGACGGCAGATTGACGGAAAAGCAGCCAACGAGTGCTCAGCATATGATCCCCTGCTGATTTTGTACGTTTGCCCACTGACAAAGACATGATCAGTCTATAATTTTAATGGTATGTTTATTTGAACAGTGAGAGACAGAATAAAAAAAATATCCAGAAAAACACATGTCAAAAATGTTAAGAATTCATTTGCATTTTAATGAGGGAAATAAGTATTTGACCCCTCTGCAAAACATGACTTAGTACTTAGCAATCACAGAGGACACTCGTTTCTTGTAGTTGGCCACCAGGTTTGCACACATATCAGGAGGGATTTTGATCCACTCCTCTTTGCAGATCTTCTCCAAGTCATGAAGGTTTCGAGGCGGACGTCGAACCTTCAGCTCCCTCCACAGATTTTCTATGGGATTAAGGTCTGGAGACTGGCTAGGCCACTCCAGGAGCTTAATGTGCTTCTTCTTGAGCCACTCCTTTGTTGCCTTGGCCGTGTGTTTTGGGTCATTGTCATGCTGGAATACCCATCCACAACCCATTTTCAATGCCCTGGCTGAGGGAAGGAGGTTCTCACCCAAGATTTGATGGTACATGGCCCCGTCCATCGTCCCTTTGATACGGTGAAGTTGTCCTGTCCCCTTAGCAGAAAAACACCCCCAAAGCATAATGTTTCCACCTCCATGTTTGACGGTGGGGATGGTGTTCTTGGGGTCATAGGCAGCATTCCTCCTCCCCCTCCAAACACGGCGAGTTGAGTTGATGCAAAGAGCTCGATTTTGGTCTCATCTGACCACAACACTTTCACCCAGTTCTCCTCTGAATCTTTCAGATGTTCATTGGCAAACTTCAGACTGCCCTATATACAGTGGGGGAAAAAAGTATTTAGTCCAATCAAATCAAATCAATTGTGCAAGTTCTCCCACTTAAAAAGATGAGAGAGGCCTGTAATTTTCATCATAGGTACACGTCAACTATGACAGACAAAATGAGATTTTTTTTTCCAGAAAATCACATTGTAGGATTTTTTATGAATTTATTTGCAAATTATGGTGGAAAATAAGTATTTGGTCAATAACAAAAGTTTCTCAATACTTTGTTATATACCCTTTGTTGGCAATGACACAGGTCAAACGTTTTCTGTAAGTCTTCACAAGGTTTTCACACACTGTTGCTGGTATTTTGGCCCATTCCTCCATGCAGATCTCCTCTAGAGCAGTGATGTTTTGGGGCTGTCGCTGGGCAACATGGACTTTCAACTCCCTCCAAAGATTTTCTATGGGGTTGAGATCTGGAGACTGGCTAGGCCACTCCAGGACCTTGAAATGCTTCTTACGAAGCCACTCCTTCGTTGCCCGGGCGGTGTGTTTGCGATCATTGTCATGCTGAAAGACCCAGCCACGTTTCATCTTCAATGCCCTTGCTGATGGAAGGAGTTTTTCACTCAAAATCTCACGATACATGGCCCCATTCATTCTTTCCTTTACACGGATCAGTCGTCCTGGTCCCTTTTCAGAAAAACAGTCCCAAAGCATGATGTTTCCACACCCATGCTTCACAGTAGGTATGGTGTTCTTTGGATGCAACTCAGCATTATTTGTCCTCCAAACACGACGAGTTGAGTTTTTACCAAAAAGTTATTTTTGATTTCATCTGACCATATGACATTCTCCCAATCCTCTTATGGATCATCCAAATGCACTCTAGCAAACTTCAGACGGGCCTGGACATGTACTGGCTTAAGCAGGGGGACACGTCTGGCACTGCAGGATTTGAGTCCCTGGCGGCGTAGTGTGTTACTGATGGTAGGCTTTGTTACTTTGGTCCCAGCTCTCTGCAGGTAATTCACTAGGTCCCCCCCGTGTGGTTCTGGGATTTTTGCTCACCGTTCTTGTGATCATTTTGACCCCACGGGGTGAGATCTTGCGTGGAGCCCCAGATCGAGGGAGATTATCAGTGGTCTTGTCTGTCTTCCATTTCCTAATAATTGCTCCCACAGTTGATTTCTTCAAACCAAGCTGCTTACCTATTGCAGATTCAGTCTTCCCAGCCTGGTGCAGGTCTACAATTTTGTTTCTGGTGTCCTTTGACAGCTCTTTGGTCTTGGCCATAGTGGAGTTTGGAGTGTGACTGTTTGAGGTTGTGGACAGGTGTCTTTTATACTGATAAGTTCAAACAGGTGCCATTAATACAGGTAATGAGTGGAGGACAGAGGAGCCTCTTAAAGAAGAAGTTACAGGTCTGTGAGAGCCAGAATTCTTGTTTGTTTGTAGGTGACCAAATACTTATTTTCCACCATAATTTGCAAATAAATTCATAAAAAATCCTACAATGTGATTTTCTGGGGAAAAAATTCTCAATTTGTCTGTCATAGTTGACGTGTACCTATGATGAAAATTACAGTCCTCTCTTATCTTTTTAAGTGGGAGAACTTACACAATTGGTGGCTGACTAAATACTTTTTTCCCCCACTGTATGTGCTTTCTTGAGCAGGGGACCTTGCGGGCGCTGCAGGATTTCAGTCCTTCATGGCGTAGTGTGTTACCAATTGTTTTCTTGGTGGCTATGGTCCCAGCTGCCTTGAGATCATTGACAAGATCCTCCTGTGTAATTCTGGGCTGATTCCTCACCGTTCTCATGATCATTGCAACTCCACGAGGTGAGATCTTGCATGGAGCCCCAGGCCGAGGGAGATTGACAGTTATTTTGTGTTTCTTCCATTTGCGAATAATCGCACCAACTGTTGTCACCTTCTCACCAAGCTGCTTGGCGATGGTCTTGTAGCCCATTACAGCCTTGTGTAGGTCTACAATCTTGTCCCTTACATCCTTGGAGAGCTCTTTGGTCTTGGCCATGGTGGAGAGTTTGGAATCTGATTGATTGATTGCTTCTGTGGACAGGCGTCTTTTATACAGGTAACAAGCTGAGATTAGGAGCACTCCCTTTAAGAGTGTGCTCCTAATCTCAGCTCGATGCCTGTATAAAAGACACATGGGAGCCAGAAATCTTTTTGATTGAGAGGGGGTCAAATACTTATTTCCCTCATTGAAATGCAAATCAATTTATAAAATTGTTGACATGCGTTTTTCTGGATTTGTTGTTGTTGTTATTCTGTCTCTCACTGTTCAAATAACCCTACCATTAAAATTATAGACTGATAATTTCATTTTCAGTGTGCAAACGTACAAAATCAGCAGGGGATCAAATACTTTTTTCCCCTCACTGTGTGTGTGTGTGTATATATTTAATTTTTTTATCCAGTCGGATCAACACTCCTAACAGCCTACCCGACTGCTTGGAGGCATCCGCATGGTCCTAAAGCACACCATTGTCTCGTTTTATATCACATTCCAATAATAAAACTGGTGGGGACAAAAATGCAATTTCATAATGTGTGGGGGGTCCAGTCCTCAGTGAAAGTTGCGCCCCTGGTTTTTGGTATCTTTTACTTGTCACTGTAGTAGACTAAGCATAGGTGATTCGATGATGTTCAACAGCTCAGACACGAGACGTATGTGGCAGGGTCTACAGACAATCACAGACTACAAAAGGAAAACCAGCCACATCGCCGACACCGATGTCTCGCTTCCAGACAAGCTAAACACCTTCTTCACCCGCTTTGAGGATAACACAGTGCCACTGACGAGGCCCACTACCAAGGACTGTGGCCTCTACTTCTCCGTGGCCGACGTGATTAAGACATTTAAGCATGTTAACCCCCGCAAGGCTGCCGGCCCAGACGGCATCCCTAGCCACGTCCTCAGAGCATGCGCAGACCAGCTGGCTGGTGTGTTTATGAACATATTCAATCTCTCCCTTTCCCAGTCTGCTGTTCCCACATGTTTCAAGATGGCTACCATTGTTCCTGTACCCAAGAAAGCAAAAGGTAACTGAACTAAATTACTATCGCCCTGTAGCACTCACCTCTGTCATCATGAAGTGCTTTGAGAGACTAGTCAAGGATCATATCACCTCTACCTTACCTGTCACCCTAGACCCACTTCAATTTGCTTACCGCCCCAATAGATCCACAGACGATGCAATCGCCTGCACACTGGCCTATCCCATCTGGACAAGAGGAATACCCATGTCAATGAACAGCATTCTTACTACAGCTCAGCATTCAACACCATAGTACCCTCCAAACTCATCATTAAGCTTGAGGCCCTGGGTCTGAACCCCACCCTGTGCCACTGGGTCCTAGACTTCCTGACGGGCCGCCCCCAGGTGGTGAAGGTAGGAAACAACATCTCCACTTCGCTGATCCTCAACACTGGGGCCCCACAAGGGTGCGTGCTCAGCCCCCTCCTGTACTCCCTGTTCACCCATGACTGCATGGCCAAGCATGCCTCCAACTCAATCATCAAGTTTGCAGACGACACAACAGTATTAGGCTTGATTACCAACAATGACGAGACCGCCTACAGGGAGGATGTGAGGGCTCTGGGAGTGTGCCACTTTAAGAAATGGAACACTAGTCACTTTAATAATGTTTACATATCTTGCACTACTCATCTCATGTAGATACTGCATTCTATTCTATAATATTATACTGTATCTTAGTCCATACTGCGCTGTCATTGCTTGTCCATATATGTATATATTCTTAAATTCCATTCCTTACTAGTTTTGTGTGTATTGGGTATATGTTGTGAAATTGTTAGATATTACTACACTGTCGGAGCTAGAAGCACAAGCATTTCGCTACACCATCTGCTAAACACGTATGTGACAAATACAATTTGATTTGAAATTGAAATGGTAATTGAATAGTGGAAGCAGCACCTGTTTTCTTTCTAAATCAATAGTTGTTTAGTAGTCCGAAAACGTTGGAAACATTAACTTGCTTGACCATTCTGTAGGGCATGTAACTATTTGTTACATGCAACATGTTTTGTGAACTTAACCTGACAGATGTTGCTCTCCGGTTTTATGATTGAACAAAGGTGTGGTTGAATTTATTCTGCCACTGTCGTCTTGTCTCGGCTGTGTCAAGGCGTATGAAGTAACAGGTTATAGAGCAAACAACGCAATTATCACAACACATAGGTGGCAATATAGCTATTTTTCTGGATTGGCTTCCCAGTGATTTTACCCACGCACCCCTACTGCAAGGTGTAGACTTGGCCTCATTATTTCTCCATGGTTCTGACTTTAGCTGCTCGTTGCGCATTGCCTTGTATCAATATGTGTGCTTTAGGCTAGTAGGCTACTTTGCTGAAGGACAAAATATCCGAAGTGTTTATTACCACCATTGTTTTTTTTTTTTACCAGCTGTTCAAATGGAACGAATGGATATAGAAATCAAATGATGAAAACTAGGCCTAGACATGTTATACACCACAGTAAGCATATTGTTAATAAAAATACTTACCCGATCCATCATGGAATCTATTTTCTTCAGCGTTTCTTCGAATAAAAAAACGTGACAGTAAATCTGTAGCTAGCCTACACTACAGTTACTTTATCACAGCGTTCAGATAAAGAACAGCTAGACCAGAGCAATCAAACGTTCTTTTAAATATCAAAACTCGATTTAAGTTGTAACAAATAAAACGTCTAATGTAGGCTAATCTTACTTCAGAAATATCCTGGATGAGATTTTAACTGATCTATTAGTCAATAAAACGTTCAACACCCTATTCACCAAGAATCCTATAGTCTGTTATAATCTACCTCCACCCAAGAGCCACTTGGAACAACATCCTCGTCGAGAGTCCAGACAGTTTTAATTGTCTGAGGCCCAGTAAGGGTAGCCTATAAAATACCAGACTGATTACAGCAGCGCTATCCGTGCAGCGAACCAGTAAAAACCAATGTATGTTCAATCCGACGTCTGCAATGGCCATGCAGCAGTCGTAGCAATGCAACCTCCACAGTAGTAAATGCATTCATACTCCTTCCGCTTCGCAGAGCAGACTCAGAGCTGTTGTGAAGGAAGTGGGCTTCTTCTTTGGTATTATGGCAGTTCGCAAACATTTGTTATAGGTGCATGCCGCCACCTATTGCTTTGTCTGTTTATCAGCCCACTATTCTGTAGTATGAATTCATTACACTTTGTGAAAAAATTGCCCAACCAACTAACCCTACACCCATTTAAACATCATCATTATTATTCCACTACTTTGGCCCTCTGATCCTACACCAGGCCAGCAGACTTGGAGGACGGGATATCGTTCAAAACACCTTGTAACTCTGCAGTAAAATATTGTACACCCAAGTACTTCTCTGCAGCTGCCACCACAACATCTATCCACTGTGATTTATGTTCTATTCCTGCGGTACAGTTTACACCCATGGCCATGAATGCAGAAAAAAGACAACCTTACTGAAGCATGTTATTCCTATCACTCTCTATTGACCTCGGCCTAATCACAGTGATCCTCTCAGGATCCCTCACCCTGGAGCCATCTTCCTCTAATACTCTCTTCACTGCCTCAGCATATGGCACCTTCTGCACTACTCTGATCCTGGCAACCTCAACCTGTCTTTCTCTCACCAAACACGTTTGATCTCCAGCACCATGGGTACCCCTACAGTTTACACACACAACTTTTTCCATCAATACTATACATTCCTTTGTCTCATGTCCTCCTGCACACTTCTCACATCTAGGAATCTCCCTGCTACACACTGCTGGAAGGAAGTAGTCAAGGAAGGTAGTTTGTGTTTATAGAGGAAGTACCGCCCCCACTTACCGTCAACTAATATTGTAAATGTCGACCTATACGAGCTCGCCAGCTTGTAGTCTTAAAACTCGGAAATGAGTCATCTCTGGCTCGTTCAGCCATCCCTACGGGAAAATTAATGGGGAAAAATTTGGATTTTGGTATAAACGCCGTAAAGAAATGTAGCACTGGCTTAGGAGATCTTAAATGTTTTGTTATTTGAGATGATAGCAGTCAGTTAATATGACCTTTATGAATTATGAAGCCTTTATGTGATTTATGTGCTTTTTATTACATAAATTCTTACAAATTCACAAGAAATGATGTTAGCTGATAAAGATTGTAGAACAAAACATATAAGATCTCCTAAACCTGTGTTTAGAGCAGACCTTGTTTTCGGCATTTATCCAAACACCCTACAAAAAAGCCATTACTTTTCACCATAGGCTTTGTCCAACGAACAATGGCAAAATTAGTGCCTATAAAAAGATGCCATTACTATTTCTCTCTTTAGAGCCCCACAGAACAAGCTCCCTCACGACGCCAGGACAGCGGAGTCACTCACCACCTTCCGGAGACATTTGAAACCCCACCTCTTTAAGGAATACCTGGGATAGGATAAAGTAATCCTTCTACCCCCCCAAAAAAAAGTGTAAAGTGGTTTTCCCACTGGCTATAGGGTGAATGCACCAATTTGTAAGTCGCTCTGGATAAGAGCGTCTGCTAAATGACGTAAATGTGCCCTTGAGAAAGGCACTTAACCCTAATTGCTCCTGTAAGTCGCTCTGGATAAGAGCGTCTGCTAAATGACTAAAATGTAAAATGTAAAATGTAATAATACCCATAAAACCTAGTGGTCAAACAGGGAAATGGTTCCAATTATTTTCTACCATTCATTTTTCCCATAGGGGATTTCCCAAAGGCTTACCCTGGCGAGACATTTTGATAACCGTGTAAATCTCTCTCGGACAAGGTGACTTCCATCAATATAGTCGCTCTATTTACTCTTTAATTTCGCTAACGCTAATTAGCATGAAAGTAGACATCGTGAAAGACTACAAATCCCTGCAAGCTCCTGCACATCATCTCTAGATAACACCTTTGCTAACAGGTATTGTGTCATTTTAAAACTTGCCCATGACAGGTCACAGAATTGTCAATTTAAAGAAATGTAGCCAATATATTCATTACTACATTTAGCTAACATTAGATAGTTAATCCAGAGATTCTTACCTTTAATTCTAGGTCATTGATTGCAAGATATTAGCTCTTGTCCCTTAGTCTTTTAAAAAATGACTAAAGAAATGGTAAACCTAGACACTTGCATGTTATAGTATTCTGAGTGATGACGCAAGGCTTGCTATCTTGGTTAGATTCATTGATACAATTATGGGCCTTCAGCATTCACATAATATTGTCAGAGTCAAAATATTATTTACTCTTCACCTTCTTCTGGCAACGGTCCATACTTGGTCCCTTACTCTTTAATTTACATTAATGATCTTTTCCAAATGTGTATGTTGGTCCTGTTTCATCCAACTGACAATACATTACATTAGCAAAGTATGTTTGTCTATTTTATGTTTCTATCTGAAAATATTTTTCACTCTTACCGTCTTCTGAAGTTGACATCTGAGTCCTTTGAGTCGTGTAGTGACCTCTCCGAGGAGTGGTGGTCGGGGTGGAGGTGGTAGACCATGATGGGGTGGGGGTGGTGGTCCGGTCGGGGTCTGGCCACGTTTTAAAGGTCATTTTTATGACGTTTCAGAACCACTTGTCAAACAAAGTTTAAAATGTATCATTTTCTTGTTAAAGCAATGGCCGGCTATAAAGCAATCGACTATAAGGCCTACAGATTAGTTCAGTTTTTTTTTTTTATAAATGTGTGGATCTGTGTGTGTGTATGATTGTATAGGTGTGTACATTTCAAGAATTCCATTACTTTACTTTTAGTTGTATGTGCATTAACATTAGTGAAGTAACACATAAAACATTGGTTTAGATGTTATTACATGATCGGTTGAAGTCATTGTTATTCATCAAAAAAGTTGTTACTCACCTGATAACGTAACTTATTACATTAAGTGGAAAAAGTTATTACTATAACAATTCAACATTTTATCATATTAACCAACAATATATTACATTTACTGGTTTTATTACGTTATAAATCTAAAAGTTATTTCATAAACCGTTGTTACAAGACACAGTATGCATAGTTCTTGCCTTGACCTCATGGATATTATTATCCGATGTGTCATTGATTAGTTGTAGGAGCATTTAAAAATATATATATCTTTTTTTTAATCATTTATTTTTTAGGGGTCTCAGCTCTGAAGTCAAACCCCTCACACCTGAGAGAGCTGGATCTGAGTAACAATGACCTGAAGGATTCAGGAGTGAAGCTTCTCTCTGCTGGACTGGGGAATCCCCACTGTAAACTGGAGACTCTGAGGTCAGTATTCCTGTAGTTCGAGAACAAGTGATAACTGTTCACCAGATCCACATGTGTTTACCAGGCACACATAGTCCACACCATATGTGTTTGGACAGTGAAGCTTACAGTTTTAAATTTGGAGGTATGCTCCAGCATTTTGGATTTGAGATAGAATGTTTCATATTAGGCGACAGTACAGAATGTCCCCTTTTATTTGAAGGTATTCATACATATCTGTTTTACCATTTAGAAATGAAAGCACTTCATATGTCCAGTTCTCCCATTTGAAAACTTTTTAATTATTTGGACAAATTCACTTATAGTGTATTAAAGTAGTCAAAAGTGTAGTATTTGGTCCCATATTCCTTGCCTGTAGTGATTACATCAAGCTTGTGATTCTACAAACTTGTTGAATGCATTTGCAGTTTGTTTTGGTTGTGTTTTGGATTATGTTTTTCCCAATAGAAACTGAATGGTGAATAATGTCCTGTCATTTTGGAGTCACTTCACTTGTATTTTAATTAAGAATAGAAGATGTTTCTGAACACTTCTACGTTCATGTGGATGCTACCATGATTATGAATAATCACGAATGAATCGTGAATGATGATGAATGAGAAAGTTACAGAGGCACAAAATCATACCCCCTCTGGTATTGGTAATATTGAGAGGTTAGCATGTTTTGTTGCAGCCTCTGTAACTTTCTCACTCATTATTATTCATTCATGAGTTTTATCATGGAATCATCAGGATTAATTTAGTAGTGTTTAGAAACATGTTTTTCTACTCACTTACTCCAGTCATCATCCACCATGCAGTTACTATTGGGCAAAACATAACCCAAAACACAACCAAACAAATGCAAATGCAACCAACGAGTTTGGGACCAAATACTAAACTTTTGACTACTTTAATACACTATAAGTGAATTGGTCAGAATACTTATGACTTCTTCAAATGGGGGGACTAGATACATAAAGTACTTTCATTTCTAAACGGTGTAAGAGATATGTATGAAAATACTTTCAAAATAAAAGGTGACATTATATACTGTCACCTCATATGAAACATTTGATCTCAAATCCAAAATGCTGGAGTATAGAGCCACATTTAAAATCTTAGCTTCACTGTCAAAATAGATATGGTGTGGACTGTATACTCAAAACAATCTAAATCTGATACCTCACTGTCTGTCTTTTGACTGATACTGCTTTTTAAACTGGTCTGGTCAGTCTACTCAAATATTTGTACTATACATGTTTCTATCTACAAGCAGTACTTCGATCATCTGGTATTGTTAATAATGATACATTCCTTTATACAGTGAGGGAAAAAATATTTGATCCCCTGCTGATTTTGTACGTTTGCCCACTGACAAAGAAATTATCACTCTATAATTTTAATGGTAGGTTTAATGGAACAGTGAGAGACAGAATAACAACAACAAAAATCCAGAAAAACGCATGTCAAAAATGTTATAAATTGATTTGCATTTTAATGAGGGAAATAAGTATTTGACCCCTCTGCAAAACATGACTTAGTACTTGGTGGCAAAACCCTTGCTGGCAATCACAGAGGTCAGACGTTTCTTGTAGTTGGCCACCAGGTTTGCACACATCTCAGGAGGGATTTTGTCCCACTCCTCTTTGCAGATCTTCTCCAAGTCATTAAGGTTTCGAGGCTGTTTGGCAACTCGAACATTCAGCTCCCTCCACAGATTTTCTATGAGATTAAGGTCTGGAGACTGGCTAGGCCACTCCATGACCTTAATGTGCTTCTTCTTGAGCCACTCCTTTGTTGCCTTGGCCATGTGTTTTGGGTCATTGTCATGCTGGAAGACCCAGCCACGACCCATTTTCAATGCCCTGGCTGAGGGAAGGAGGTTCTCACCCAAGATTTGACGGTACATGGCCCCGTCCATCGTCCTTTTGATGCAGTGAAGTTGTCCTGTCCCTTAGCAGAAAAACACCCCCAAAGCATAATGTTTCCACCTCCATGTTTGACGGTGGGGATGGTGTTCTTGGGGTCATAGGCAGCATTCCTCCTCCTCCAAACACGACGAGTTGAGTTGATGCCAAAGAGCTCGATTTTGGTCTCATCTGACCAGAACACTTTCACCCAGTTCTCCTCTGAATCATTCAGATGTTCATTGGCAAACTTCAGACGGGCCTGTATATGTGCTTTCTTGAGCAGGGGGACCTTGCGGGCGCTGCAGGATTTCATTCCTTCACGGTGTAGAGTGTTACCAATTGTTTTCTTGGTGACTAGGGTCCCAGCTGCCTTGAGATCATTGACAAGATCCTCCCGTGTAGTTCTGGGCTGATTCCTCACCGTTCTCATGATCATTGCAACTCCACGAGGTGAGATCTTGCATGGAGCCCCAGGCCGAGGGAGATTGACAGTTATTTTGTGTTTCTTCCATTTGCGAATAATCGCACCAACTGTTGTCACCTTCTCACCAAGCTGCTTGGCGATGGTCTTGTAGCCCATTCCAGCCTTGTGTAGGTCTACAATCTTGTCCCTGACATCCTTGGAGAGCTCTTTGGTCTTGGCCATGGTGGAGAGTTTGGAATCTGATTGATTGATTGCTTCTGTGGACAGGGGTCTTTTATACAGGTAACAAGCTGAGATTAGGAGCACTCCCTTTAAGAGTGTGCTCCTAATCACAGCTCGTTACTTGTATAAAAGACGCCTGGGAGCCAGAAATCTTTCTGATTGAGAGGGGGTCAAATACTTATTTCCCTCATCAAAATGCAAATCAATTTATAACATTTTTGACATGCGTTTTTATGGATTTTTTTGTTGTTATTCTGTCTCTCACTGTTCAAATAAACCTACCATTAAAATTATAGACTGATCATTTCTTTGTCAGTGGGCAAACGTACAAAATCAGCAGGGGATCAAATACTTTTTTCCCTCACTGTAAATATACATGGCAGGTTTCAGGACACTGATATATCTGAATATGTTGAAAATATACTGCCACTATTTTCACCACCAAAGAATAGCAGTGTGGTTTTAATATGATTTGACTCTTTGCAGGCTGTCAGGCTGTCTAGTCACAGAGGAATGCTGTGCTTCTCTGGTCTCAGCTCTGAAGTCAAACCCCTCAGACCTGAGAGAGCTGGACCTGAGCTACAATCACCCAGGAGACTCAGGAGTCAGACTGCTCTCTGCTGTACTGGAGGATCCACACTGCAGACAGGAGAAACTCAAGTATGTAGAGGGTTTATGTCAATGTTCATATCAGACATGTTTCAGTTATCAGGCTAGTTAAGACAAACATTCTTACAACCACTTGGACAAAGTTATATGCTGACCGTGTGTGTGTGTGAGTTCACATTTATCACTCAATGACTGTCTGTTGTTCTGTTTACCGCACAGTGTGGAACATGGTGGAGAGAACACAATGAAACCTGGGCTTAGAAAATGTGAGTGTTGACTGCTGTGAAGAATATGACTAAGAATAAGTCTTAATTCAAGTTAAGTCAAAGACCACCATCATTACTTAATTGGTCATATTAAATATAAGCTGTAGTTCTACAGAAGCAGAAATCAGGGACACCAACGTTTAGAAGGTGTTGCTTTGACAATGTTTGTCTGTGTATGTGTGTGGCGTGTTCGTGTTACATTAGAAATGTGTGTGTGTGTTCATATATGCATGAGTGAGTGTGTGTGTAATTAATGGGAATAAGTGTGTTTTATATTACCATACAGTATAACATATGATCATTCAACAAGTCTCTCAAGTTGCCTTAACTTCTCATTTTGATAACTAGAAACATCTACATTAAATGAATTAGTGAAAAGTGAGTTAACATTCTAATGTGAATGATGACGATTTCTAATATCGTGTCTGGTTTCATTCATCAGATGTCTGTGATCTCACACTGGACCCAAACACAGCAAACAGACTCGTCTCTCTATCTGAGGAGAACAGAAAGGTGACACATAGGACAGAGGAGCAGCCGTATCCTGATCACCCAGAGAGATTTGAGGACAGGGAACAGGTGCTGTGTAGAGAAGATCTGACTGGGCGCTGTTACTGGGAGGTAGAGTGGAGTGGGAGTGGGGCTGGTATAGGAGTGACATATAACGAAATCAGCAGGAGAGGAGGGGGTAGTGACTGTGTGATTGGATACAATGACAAGTCCTGGAGTCTGTTCTGCTCTGACAACAGTTACAGAGCCAGGCACAATAATAATCTCTACCATAGACGTCCCCTCCTCCAGCTCCCACAGAGTAGATGTGTATCTGGACTGGCCAGCCTGCACTCTGTCCTTCTACAGAGTCTCCTCTGACACACTGACCCACCTGTACACATTCCAAACTACATATATGGTAAATAATAACCATGGTAACTCTGTGTCTGTCTCTTTCCGTGATCCTGCGCCCTGTGAGATCGGTGCAGATGCACCACACACACTGGACACAAATACACACTGGACACACACACACACACACACACACACAGGACACACACGTTTATACTACCTACTGATAGTAGGAAACAACATCTCCACTTCGCTGATCCTCAACACTGGGGCCCCACAAGGGTGCGTGCTCAGCCCCCTCCTGTACTCCCTGTTCACCCATGACTGCGTGGCCATAAGCCTCCAACTCAATCATCAAGTTTGCAGACGACATAACAGTAGTAGGCTTGATTACCAACAATTAATCAATCAATAATATAATAATACTTTTTGCAAAAATGTTTATTTTCAATTTACAATCTGTAGAAACAATGAGAATAGACAGATTCAGAACTTTTGTAAAACATCACAGTACAGTTGAAAAATATATGGCAAATAGAAATCCTATATGGATGGTGTTAAGAGATAAATGTGTGGTGTTTAATGGAGTTGAAAGATGGGACTAATAACAACTAACAACAACTAATAACAACAAGATAACTAATGTAAAGCATACTGTGTCCATAATAAGTATGTAGGTTACAGGTTGATAGCTTTTGAGAAAGAGCACAGTTAGAAAGATTTGGCATATAGAAGCAAACCGGATGGACATCATGAAAATGATCGGATAGGTTGAGGGTAGAGGAAGTTCAGGAGTAAAAACAAACAAACAAAATATAATTATTGTAAAATTGACTGTGTCCATGTGTCACGCCCTGACATTGATCTCTAGTTGAGTTGGTCAGGGTGTGAAATCTAGTTTTTATATATTTCTATGTTGGCCGGGTGTGGTTCCCAATCAGAGGCAGCTGTCGGTCGTTGTCTCTGATTGGGGATCATACTTAGGCAGCCATGTTGCCTACCTTAGTGGTGGGATCTTGTTTCTGTTTGATGTTTAGCCTCTTGAACTTGTTATTTTGTCTGTGTATATTAAAATAAACAACTACGTACGCATACCACGCTGCACCTTGGTCCGATCCTTTACACAACGGACGTGACACCATGAAATTTATTTAGTATGTATAAGCTGGAAGTAGAGGCCTAAGCATTGTTGTTCACTAGTTTACTCCAATTAGGGAAGGGGTGGTGGGGTTGGAAAGTAATAAAGGGAAATATAAAAAAAAAAAAAAGGATATGTACAGTTGAAGTCGGAAGTTTACATACACCTTAGCCAAATACATTTAAACTCAGTTTTTCACAATTCCTGACATTTAATCCTAGTATAAATTCCCTGTTTTAGGTCAGTTAGGATCACCACTTTATTTTAAGAATGTGAAATGTCAGAATAACAGTAGAGTGATTTATTTCAGCTTTTATTTCTTTCATCACATTCCCAGTGGGTCAGAAGTATACATACACTCAATTAGTATTTGGTAGCATTGCCTTTAAATTGTTTAACTTGGGTCAAACGTTTCGGGTAGCCTTCCACAAGCTTCCCACAATAAGTTGGGTGAATTTTGGCCCATTCCTCCTGACAGAGCTGGTGTAACTGAGTCAGGTTTGTAAGCCTCCTTGCTCGCACACACTTTTTCAGTTCTGCACACACATTTTCTATAGGATTGAGGTCAGGGCTTTGTGATGGCCACTCCAATACCTTGACTTTGTTGTCCTTAAGCCATTTTGCCACAATTTTGGAAGTATGCTTGGGGTCATTGTCCATTTGGAAGACCCATTTGCAACCAAGCTTTAACTTCCTGACTGATGTCTTGAGATGTTGCTTCAATATATCCACATAATTTTCCTTCCTCATGATGCCATCTATTTTGTGAAGTGCACCAGTCCCTCCTGCAGCAAAGCACCCCCACAGCATGATGCTGCCACCCCCGTGCTTCACGGTTGGGATGGTGTTCTTCGGCTTGCAAGTGACCCCCTCCTTCAAACATAACGATGGTCATGATGGCCAAACAGTTCTATTTTTGTTTCATCAGACCAGAGGACATTTCTCCAAAAAGTACGATATTTGTCCCCATGTGCAGTTGCAAACCGTAGTCAGGCTTTGTTATGGCGGTTTTGGAGCAGTGGCTTCTTCCTTGCTGAGCGGCCTTTCAGGTTATGTGGATATAGGACTCGTTTTACTGTGGATATAGATACTTTTGTAACTGTTTCCTCCAGCATCTTCACAAGGTCCTTTGCTGTTGTTGTGGGATTGATTTGCACTTTTTGCACCAAAGTACATTCATCTCTAGGAGACAGAACTGATCTCCTTCCTGAGCGGTATGACGGCTGCGTGGTCCCATGGTGTTTATACTTGCATACTATTGTTTGTACAGATGAACGTGGTACCTTCGGGCATTTGGAAATTGCTCCCAAGGATGAACCAGACTTGTGGAGGTCTACAATTTTGTTTCTGAGGTCTTGACTGATTTCTTTTGATATTACCATGATGTCAAGCAAAGAGGCACTGAGTTTGAAGGTAGGCCTTGAAATACATCCACAGGTACACCTCCAATTGACTCAAATGATGTCAATTAGCCTATCAGAAGCTTCTAAAGCCATGATATCATTTTCTGGAAATTTCCAAACTGTTTAAAGGCACAGTCAACTTAGTGTATGTAAACTTCTGACCCACTGGAATTGTGATTCAGAAATTATAAGTGAAATAATCTGTCTGTAAACAATTGTTGGAAAAATTACTTGTGTCATGCACAAAGTAGATGTCCTAACCGACTTGCCAAAACTATAGTTTGTTAACAAGAAATGTGTGGAGTGGTTGAAATACGAGTTTTAATGACTCCAACCTGTGTAACTAAACTTCCAACTTCAACTGTACATTTTATAGACACAATTTTATAATAATTATATTTTGTTTGTTTTTACTCCTGAAGTTCCTCTACCCTCAACCTATCCGATCATTTTCATGATGTCCATCTGGTTTGCTTCTATATGCCATATCTTTCTAACTGTGCTCTTTCACAAAAGCCCTCAACCTATAACCTATATACTTATTATGGACACAGTATGCTTTACATTAGTTATCTTGTTGTAATTAGTTGTTGTTAGTTGTTATTAGTCCCATCCTTCAACTCCATTTAACACCATCCATCTATCTCTTAACACATCCATATTGGATTTCTATTTGCCATATATTTTTCAACTGTACTGTGATGTTTTACAAAGGTTCTGAACCCTTCTATTGTCATTGTTTCTACAGATTGTAAATTGAAAATAAACATTTTTGCAAAAAGTATTATTATATTATTGATCGATTGACTATGACTTTTCAGATCACCCAGTAGTGCTATCTGCAGGGTTAGCTCCAGGTAAATATTGCAATCCTTTACCCATTCCTGGACCTGTGTCCAGAAACAACCTACAAATGGACATTACCAAAACAAATGATCTAATGATTCTGTCTCTTCGCAGCAAAATCTGCAGAACTGGGAAGATTGTATCCCCCATATAAATAACATTCTATTGGTAGAATTTCGTTTAATAATTTACATTGAAAAATTCTAAGTTTTGAATCCGGCGCGGTTTTGCGTATCAGTTCATAAACAATATGGCATGGAATCAGTACGTCATAAATCTCTTCCCAACTATTTTGCAATCTATATGGGACGGCTGTCAATCCTTTGGTCCTTAAATGAAACTGGTATACTTTTTTATTTATCACAATTTTCTTTAACCAATTATGTTCTTGAATGCAGGGCCGACAGACAAGTTCCTTACTTTTCCCCCTTCCACTTTCCTCTTCCATTTCTGCAGCAATGGTGCAAATAGTTGGTTGTAATTTTGGGTAGAGCAGACATTTCCATTTGTTTTTGTTAGCTGCATGTGCGACATAACTCCACCAGTCCTACCTATGATATAATTTACAAAGATTATACCTGTAGGAGCATTTTAATCAATTTAGATATTATTAATATAAAAATATAAAACTAAAGTGATAACTTCTTGTTTAGAAGATAATGGATTTAATTTATTGATCATTATTCTACATAATGACATTTAATAATAATAGTATCATGAGTATATAAAAGAAGATACAATTATCAACATCCCCAACACACACAGGTTCACTATGACATTTTCTAGAACATTTATCCATTTAGATCACAATGTGTGACATTACATAGACACAGGGGAGACCTGATCCTAGATCAGAGCTGAATATTATGCTCCACAGAGGTTACCATGGTGATCAGACTAAGTCAACTGTTTAAGAAAGGGAGATGGATATGACTGTTCACTAGATGTTTTCTATTGATCCTTTATTTAGGGATCTGGAACCGGTGTCGGACAGGTGGGAGATGAAATACGTCAGCTTTGTACTTTCTGGTGTTTTCTCATTGGCCCTAAATGAACAAACTCTTCCCACATACAGTGCTGCTTGAAAGTATGTGAACCCTACAGGGCTTGTCATTATTATGCTATAAAATATTAAAATAAACAAATACAATCCTTATTTAAACCCCAATTCGTAAAATAAAGCGATTCCAAGTAAATGACAGAAACAAAAAAAATATATTTAACAAAAGTGGTTTATTTAACAAACTCAGATTTGATGTGTGCAAAAATATGTGAACCCCCTTCAATAAATAGCTTGTGGCACCTCCATTGGCAGCAATAACTTGGACTAAACGTCTCCTATAGCCAGTAATCAGTCTCTGACATCTGCTTTGAGGGATTTTTGCCCACTCCTCCTTACAGAACTACGCCAATTGAGTGAGGTTTGAGGGGTGTCTGGCATGAACTGCCTGCTTCAGGTCTTGCCACAGCATCTCGATTGGATTCAGGTCAGGACTTTGACTTAGCCAATCCAAAACACAAATCTTCTTTCTCCTGAGCCATTCTTTGGTAGATGCTTTGGGTCGTTGTCTTGTTGGAAGACACATTTTCGGCCCCGCTTTAGCTCCTTGACTGATGGCCTGACGTTCAAGAATCACCTGGTATACCTCAGAATTCATGGTTCCCTCAATGATGTGGAGTCGTCCAGGTCCAGAGGAGGAAAAGCATCCCCTGATCTTGACATTCCCACCACCATGCTTGACTGTTGGGATAAGGTTATTTTGGTGGTAGGCAGTGTTGGGTTTTAGCCAAACATAGCAGTGTTGATTGTGACCAAAAAGGTCTAGAGAATGGACTTCCAGAAACCTTTAGGTTTGTCCAGGTGTTCTCTGGCAAAGTTAAGACGGGCAGTTTGGTTATTTTTTGACAGCAGAGGCTTCTTCCTAGCAACCCTCCCATGAATGGCATTTCGATTCAGTGTTCTTCTTATTGTTGAAGCATACACAGTTACCTGAGATGCAGCAAGGGAGGTCTGCAAATCTCTAGATGTTATGTTTGGGTTGGCTTTTACCTGATTTTATTATTGTTCTTGTGGCTCGAGGAAATATTTTGGAAGGGCGTCTCATCCTTTGATTGGTTCATTTGGTAGGTAATTTATTTACCCACCTGATTCTACTTACCGACTTGATTTAACCAATGCACTTATTTGTTTTTCTACTACACGCATGATTTCCTCTACACCAACATATGGTATTGGTAAATATAAACCTGTTATGTCAGATCAAAAAGACTGGTTCTGATTAAATGAAGATTTCATGGTAAAAATGAAAAAAATCTGTAATTGCACAAGGGGTTCACATACAGTGGGCTCCAAAATTACTGGCACCCCTGACTGGCAATGCACAAACAATACTGTAAAAAATATCAACAATATAATTATAGAGAAACTCAAAATACCAACATGTGAGCAATACTGTACTATATTAATGTTCCATTGGAACCCACCAAAATCATTTATTGATTTAATTAAAAACCAATGTCCTCCAAATCAATGTTTCACAATTAATGGCACACTTAAAGATTATTGTAAATAACATCTACCAAAATTAAACCAGGAATTAAATTCCACTTATTTAAGTTTATCTGTCTTAAGGAATTATATTGAGCCATTACATCACTTCCTGTTTCACTAGGGTATAAAAATGAGGTAACACGCTTGCAATATCCCTTTGTCATCCAACACCATGAAGAAAACAAAAGAACTGGCAGTTCAAAAGAGACAGATGGTCGTAGACCTTCATAAATCTGGTAATGGCTACAAGAAGATCCACAAACGATCGAATATACCACTGAGCACTGTCAGGGCAATTATTAACAAATTAAAAAGATATGGAACAGTTAAACCTCGCAGGTAGAGGACGGAAATGCATTTTGCCCCACAGGAAAGGGAGGAGGATGGTGAGAGAAGCAACAAAATCCCCATGAATCACTGTGAAAGAATTGCAGGCCTTGGTGGCATCTAGGGGTCACCAGGTTTCAAAAAGCACCATCAGACGCCACCTCCACAACCACAGGCTCTTTGGAAGGGTTGCCAGAAGAAAGCCCTTTCTGACCCCAAGACACAAACGCAAGCGCTTGGAGTTTGCCAAACGTCATTTAAATTATAACTGGAAGAAGTTGCTCTGGTCAGATGAGACCAAAATTGAACGTTTTGGTCAGATACAGCATCAGCATGTTCGGCGTCGAAACAGAGATGCATACAAGGATAGGCACCTCATACCCACGGTGAAATATGGTGGTGGGTCAGTGATGTTTTGGGGCTGTTTTAATTCCAGAGGTCCAGGGGCACTGGTTAAGATTTATGGCATAATGAATTCCACCAAGTATCAGGCAATTTTGGCTGACAATCTGGTTGCCTCTGCCACAAGGCTGGGACTTGGCCGTAGGTGGAATTTCCAACAAGACAATGACCCAAAACATGCCTCAAGATCCACACAGAAATGGTGAAAACAAAATCAATGTTCTGCCATGGCCATCTGTTGCCTCAATCCAATCGAAAATCTGTGGGCTGAGTTGAAGAGGGCAGTTGATAAGCGCAAACCCAAGAATGTGAAGGATCTTGAAAGTATCTGCATAGAGGAATGGTCCAAAATCCCTCCAAATGTGTTCCTTAACCTTGTCAAACGTTACAGGAAAATACTCCATGCTGTTATCCTTGCCAGAGGTGGTTGCACTAAATACTAAATGAGGGGTGCCTATAATTATGAAACCTTGATTTTGGTGACATTTATTTTGTATTAAATAATTGTATGATTTTGGTTGGTTCCATTGAAACATTAATAAAGTACAGTATTTCTCACATGTTGGTATTGTTTATATTTTTTAAAGTATTGTTTGTGCATTGCCAGTCAGGGGTGCCAGTAATTTTGGAGCTTGTAACACCTTCAAATCTCATCTAATAATTCACACAGGGGAGAAGCCTTACCCCTGCCTTGATTGTGGGAAAAGCTTTGCTAACTCGGGAGCTCTAACCATACACCAGCGTGTACACACTGGAGAGAAGCCTTATAGCTGTGATCATTGTGGAAAGAGCTTCAATAAGTCAAGCAACCTGACTACACACAGGCTAACACACACTGGAGTTTAGCCATATACCTGTGATCAGTGTGGGAAGAGCTTTGCTGTAGTTTACTCCCTGATTAGACACCATCAAACACACACTGGAGAGAGAACTTATGTATGTCTATGTGGGAAGAGCTTTGCTCTAGCTTCCACCCTGACTACACACCAGCAAACACACACAGGAGAGAAGCCTTACAGCTGTGATCATTGTGGAAAGAGCTTCAGTCAATTAGGGAATCTGAATTCACAGCAGCGAACACACACTGGAGAGAAACCTTAGATATATATACAGTGCTCCTTGAAAGTATTCGTTCGGAATAGGGATTGTGGTGCTCATATGAATTTCCTTTGTTTTTCGGTTTCACAACAATACCTACTTCTCACTTAAAACAGTTTTTTTTTGTTTTACATTTCCATGATTTTTACACTGGAAGGTTATTTTCTGTTAAAGCTGCATTATACAACATTTCCACATGCAAAGCCAGATTTTCTTTGAGCAACCAAGTCTGCCATTGGCAGTGCATTTGTAACCTTTAATTTGGCCTCTGCCAAAGGTCTGGACCTTAATGGCACTCCCCAAATACAGGTGTGCCAAGCTTGTAGTGTCATAACCAAGAACATTCAAGGCTGTAATCACTGCCAAAGGTGCTTTGACAAAGTACTGAGTAAAGGGTCAGAATACTTATACAAATAAGGTATCTGTTTTTTTATTTTCAATATCTAAAAACCTGTTTTCGCTTTGTCATTATGGGGTATTGTGTGTAGATTGTTGAGGCAAAACATGTATTTAATCCATTTTAGAATAAAATGTGGAAAACGTGAAGAGGTCTGAATACTTTCCAAATGCATAAAGTGACCATTTGATTAAAAAAATTCCGGATTGACTAAGTTTGTAGCTGCAACAGATTTGATAATTTATCACTCTCACATGCACATTTCCATCCATTAGGAACCAACGATTTCTGACAATGCTAACATCTTTTCAGCCGTATCTCAGAGTTCTATCTAAACGGGTCAGCAACTCTGTTTCTCTGTAACAATACAGCTGCTATTAGCTAACGTTAGCTTGCTTGTCCAAAGTCCAGCAACTAGCTTCTGTAGCTAGCTAGCTAACACCAGTCAGCTGAAAGCTAGCTAGTTAATGAACAGGCAAAGAAAGGTAGCTAGCTATACAGTGAGGGAAAAAAGTATTTGATCCCCTGCTGATTTTGTATGACAGTTTGCCCACTGACAAAGAAATGATCAGTCTATAATTTTAATGGTAGGTTTATTTGAACAGTGAGAGACAGAATAACAAAACAATCCAGAAAAACGCATGTCAAAAATGTTATAAATTGATTTGCATTTTAATGAGAGTATTTGACCCCCTCTCAATCAAAGATTTCTGTCTCCCAGGTGTCTTTTATACAGGTAACGAGCTGAGATTAGGAGCACACACTTAAAGGGAGTGCTCCTAATCTCAGCTTGTTACCTGTATAAAAGACACCTGTCCACAGAAGCAATCAATCAGATTCCAAACTATCCACCATGGCCAAGACCAAAGAGCTCTCCAAGGATGTCAGGGATAAGATTGTAGACCTACACAAGGCTGGAATGGGCTACAAGACCATCGCCAAGCAGCTTGGTGAGAAGGTGACAACAGTTGGTGCGATTATTCGCAAATGGAAGAAACACACAATAACTGTCAATCTCCCTCGGCCTGGGGCTCCATGCAAGATCTCACCTCGTGGAGTTGCAATGATCATGAGAACGGTGAGGAATCAGCCCAGAACTACACGGGAGGATCTTGTCAATGATCTCAAGGCAGCTGGGACCATAGTCACCAAGAAAACAATTGGAAACACACTACGCCATGAAGGACTGAAATCCTGCAGCGCCCGCAAGGTTCCCCTGCTCAAGAAAGCACATACAGTGGGGAGAACAAGTATTTGATACACTGCCGATTTTGCAGGTTTTCCTACTTACAAAGCATGTAGAGGTCTGTAATTTTTATCAAAACAAAAATCCAGAAAATCACATTGTATGATTTTTAAGTAATTAATTTGCATTTTATTGCATGACATAAGTATTTGATACATCAGAAAAACAGAACTGAAGATTTGGTACAGAAACTTTTGTTTGCAATTACAGAGATCATACGTTTCCTGTAGGTCTTGACCAGGTTTGCACACACTGCGGCAGGGATTTTGGCCCACTCCTCCATACAGACCTTCTCCAGATCCTTCAGGTTTCGGGGCTGTCGCTGGGCAATACGGACTTTCAGCTCCCTCCAAAGATTTTCTATTGGGTTCAGGTCTGGAGACTGGCTAGGCCACTCCAGGACCTTGAGATGCTTCTTACGGAGCCACTCCTTAGTTGCCCTGGCTGTGTGTTTCGGGTCGTTGTCATGCTGGAAGACCCAGCCACGACCCATCTTCAATGCTCTTACTGAGGGAAGGAGGTTGTTGGCCAAGATCTCGCGATACATGTCCCCATCCATCCTCCCCTCAATACGGTGCAGTCGTCCTGTCCCCTTTGCAGAAAATCATCCCCAAAGAATGATGTTTCCACCTCCATGCTTCACAGTTGGGATGGTGTTCTTGGGGTTGTACTCATCCTTCTTCTTCCTCCAAACACGGCGAGTGGAGTTTAGACCAAAAAGCTCTATTTTTGTCTCATCAGACCACATGACCTTCTCCCATTCCTCCTCTGGATCATCCAGATGGTCATTGGCAAACTTCAGACGGGCCTGGACATGCGCTGGCTTGAGCAGGGGGACCTTGCGTGCGCTGCAGAATTTTAATCCATGACGGCGTAGTGTGTTACTAATGGTTTTCTTTGAGACTGTGGTCCCAGCTCTCTTCAGGTCATTGACCAGGTCCTGCCATGTAGTTCTGGGCTGATCCCTCACCTTCCTCATGATCATTGATGCCCCACGAGGTGAGATCTTGCATGGAGCCCCAGACCGAGGGTGATTGACCGTCATCTTGAACTTCTTCCATTTTCTAATAATTGCGCCAACAGTTGTTGCCTTCTCACCAAGCTGCTTGCCTATTGTCCTGTAGCCCATCCCAGCCTTGTGCAGGTCTACAATTTTATCCCTGATGTCCTTACACAGCTCTGTGGTCTTGGCCATTGTGGAGAGGTTGGAGTCTGTTTGATTGAGTGTGTGGACAGGTGTCTTTTATACAGGTAACGAGTTCAAACAGGTGCAGTTAATACAGGTAATGAGTGGAGAACAGGAGGGCTTCTTAAAGAAAAACTAACAGGTCTGTGAGAGCCGGAATTCTTACTGGTTGGTAGGTGATCAAATACTTATGTCATGCAATAAAATGCAAATTAATTACTTAAAAATCATACAATGTGATTTTCTGGATTTTTGTTTTAGATTCCGTCTCTCACAGTTGAAGTGTACCTATGATAAAAATTACAGACCTCTACATGCTTTGTAAGTAGGAATACCTGCAAAATCGGCAGTGTATCAAATACTTGTTCTCCCCACTGTATACAGGTCCGTCTGAAGTTTGCCAATGTACATCTGAATGATTCAGAGGAGAACTGGGTGAAAGTGTTGTGGTCAGATGAGACCAAAATCGAGCTCTTTGGCATCAACTCAACTCGCCGTGTTTGGAGGAGGAGGAATGCTGCCTAGGACCCCAAGAACACCATCCCCACCGTCAAACATGGAGGTGGAAACATTATGCTTTGGGGGTGTTTTTCTGCTAAGGGGACAGGACAACTTCACGCATCAAAGGGACGATGGACGGGGTCATGTACCATCAAATCGTGGGTGAGAACCTCCTTCCCTCAGCCAAGGCATTGAAAATGGGTCATGGATGGGTATTCCAGCATGACAATGACCCAAAACACATGGCCAAGGCAACAAAGGAGTAGCTCAAGAAGAAGCACATTAAGGTCCTGGAGTGGCCTAGCCAGTCTCCAGACCATAATCCCATAGAAAATATGTGGAGGGAGCTGAAGGTTTGAGTTGCCAAACATCAGCCTCGAAACCTTAATGACTTGGAGAAGATCTGCAAAGAGGAGTGGGACAAAATCCCTCCTGAGATGTGTGCAAACCTGGTGGCCAACTACAAGAAACGTCTGACCTCTGTGATTGCCAACAAGGGTTTTGCCACGAAGTACTAAGTCATGTTTTGCAGAGGGGTCAAATACTTATTTCCCTCATTCAAATGCAAAATCAATTTATAACATTTTTGACATGCGTTTTTCTGGATTTTTGTTGTTGTTATTCTGTCTCTCACTGTTCAAATAAACCTACCATTAAAAGTATAGACTGATAATTTCTTTGTCAGTGGGCAAACGTACAAAATCAGCAGGGGATCAAATACTTTTTTCCCTCACTGTATATGTTTTTGAAGGTTTGTTACACAAATAACAAAGTCATTAGGTAGTTAGAGCCAGACAACACCAGATGACCTCGACACTGAAGGTAGCTAACGATAACTAGTTCACTTCCAAATGCCAGTCCTACATTTTTCCATGAAACATAGCTAGCTAGCTAACTAAATTACATCAGTTCAAAACCAACATCAAACTTTGGGCAAACTGTCACTCTGCTACTTTACAATGCATACAATGCAATTGGCTTTTGCAACACTAGCTAGCTCTATAGTCCAAGCTATGGTAAGAGCTAGCCATATTTCACTGTCAGACAGGACACAACTCAAACTGTAGCTGAGAAAACAAATGCACATGTAAACAGCATGTTGTGCACTGCAGTGAGCAAATGCATGCCTGCTAGCATCAGGAAAAACTCACAATTTTCGAACATCCAGAATACATTCCAGTATGCTCCTTCTCCCGTCATTGTAATCCAAATCTGTTTAGATCAACAGTGCCAAACTAACAAATCTGCCATTTGACAGGCTTGATTGTTTTTACAGCTCTGATCTAAAATGGTGGACTAGCCCATGTGTTGGAAATGTGTCAACAACTCTGCAGTACACGCTATTCCAGTGGTGTGGCGCTTGGGGTGGGAGACGGGGCTAATATCCCCCAAACCCAGATTATATAAATGTATAGGATGCATAACTGCAATGGTTTAGGCTAGAAACAAGCTGTAAACGGCACAAGAAAGACCTGGCTCTATTGTACATGGGGATATCTTTGTTTAGTTTCTATGGCTGAGTTATATGACCTTCAGGTATACAACCTTTAATTAAATGACAACCATTTTCCTTTACTTAGCTTTTAATGGGAATTGATTAATATTTTACAATGCAAGACCGTCACAATCAACTGAGCTATTCACCTTCTGAAAACTGTAGACAATTACCTTTGACTATCCATGGTCAATTCTAAAAACATACTTTAATATTTAGTTTAAAACTGATTTGAGCTATTAGAGGACAACAGCCAATAGACTGTATATTCCCATTTTAATCTGACATCTAGAATTTGAGCTAGATAGGCGCAGAAAATACTCTGAAAACTCAATTGCTAAGGACCCTGTTAGAAATCCGGTATATGGTACTCCGTAACGGCTGGACAGCTCATGACGAGAGGTGGGGAGTGTGTTGTGTATCTCCAATCAAGTTGATTTGCGAGTTTTCATCAACGTTGGAGTCATAATGGCTTGGATATGATGGTAGGGAGATTTGAATTTAACAGAAATTCTGAATCCAGATGTGTCTTTTAGACATATATGATATTGTGATTACTCCAAATATCACACATGGACATTTCCTATGGTCGGATATGGACTCATTCAATATCCTGAGATATGTGACATCCTATTTTCTCTCTTCATGTTTACAAATACTGACTGTATACATTGCATCTTTTTTTTTCTCAGTACATTCAAGAAATGAAACTTCTCTTGGTTGAGGTCCATATATGGATCTTGATATGCTGAAAATAAGGAGGATTTCTGAAGCATTTCTGAGTTTTCAGCAAAGGCTCAATAATTAGACACATATGAAATCCATAATTTTTATTTTATGCACAAATCATTTTGGGATTCCCTCCAGATATCATACATGGTTTGGCCGGATATTAACTCATTATATATCCTGAGATAGGCCTATGTGGACACCTTACTTTCTCAATATGATAACAAATACTGATGGTAGGGCTACATAGTATATTTTCTCAGCACATACAATGCATATTCTCTTGACTGAGGTCCACATCAGGATCTTGATATGCTAAATAAGGACAATTTCTGATTCTTACTTGAGTTGAGGACATGCTCAATAATTTGACAAATTTTACATCTTTAACATTAGCTATAATTGTTGTATTCCCTCTGCATAAAGGCGGGAGCAAACACAAGCTAAAAGCGCTGTAACTGGTAGCCTAGCAACAAGCATCAAGTATTTTCAACTTGCGCCACAAATGAGTGTGTAAACGGTGTGTGGTCGAACTGACATCTGGAGAAACGAAGTGAGGTGGTGTTCAAAATCAAATCAAATCAAATGTATTGGTCAAATACACATGGTTAGCAGATGTTATTGCGAGTTGTAGCGAAATGCTTGTGCTTCTAGTTCCGACAGTGCAGTAATATCTAGCAAGTAACATCTAACAGTTCCACAACAATTATCTAATACACACAAATTTAAGTAAAGGAATGGAATAAGAATATATAAATATATGGATGAGCAATATCGTTGTCAGAGCGGCATAGGCTAAGATGCAATAGATAGTATAGAATACAGTATTGTATATGAGACGAGTAATGCAAGATATGTAAACATGATTAAAGTGGCATTATTGAAGTGACTAGTGTTCCATTTATTAAAGTGGCCAGTGATTTTCAAGTCTGTATGTAGGTAGCAGCGCCTTTGTGCTAGTGATGGCTGTTTAACAGTCTGATGGCCTTGAGATAGAAGCTGTTTTTCATTCTCTCGGTCCCAGCTTTGATGCACCTGTACTGACCTCGCCTTCTGGGTGAATGCGGGTGAACAGGCAGTGGCTCGGGTGGTAGTTGTCCTTGATGATCTTTTTGGCCTTCCTGTAACATCGGGTGCTGTAGGTGTCCTGGAGGGCAGGTAGTTTACCCCCAGGTGATGCGTTGTGCAGACCGCACCACCCTCTGGAGAAACCCTGTGGTTGTGGGCGGTGCAGTTGCCGTACCATGCGGTGATACAGCCCGACAGGATGCTTTCAATTGTGCATCTGTAAAAGTTTGTGAGGGTTTTAGGTGCCAAGACAAATTTCTTCAGCCTCCTGAGGATGCAGAGGCTCTGTTGCGCCTTCTTCACCACACTGCGTGGGTGGACCATTTCAGTTTGTCGGTGATATGTACGCCGAGGAACTTAAAACCTTCCACCTTCTCCACTGCTGTCCCGTCAATGTGGATAGGGGGGTACTCCCTCTGCTGTTTCCTGAAGTCCACGATCATCTCCTTTGTTTTGTTGACGTTGAGTGATTGGTTATTTTCCTGACACCACACTTAAGAAAGTACCTCAAAGAAGTTAACAATGGCCAATACATAACATCAGCAATCCAGGGTTTATATACATCATTGGTGTAGCCTATGCTTAATTATTTCTCCCTGGTTCTGACTTTACCTGCTGGTTGCGCATTGCTTGTATCATCAATCTGTGTGCGATAGGCTAGTAGGCTACTTGGCTGAAATTACCACCATGGTTTATTTTGTCTAGCTGTTCAAATCAAATGCATGGATGTGGAAGATCAAAGATGATGAAGCTAGACCTAGACATTTTATACACCACAGTAAGCATACTGTTCTTAAAAATCAACCCAATTTACCCGATCCATCGTGGAGGCTACTGTATTCTTTCTTCAACGTTTCTTCAAATAAAAAAACATGACAGTAAATGTTTATGCTGCAGTTACTTTCTTTGTCACAGCGTTCAGATAAATAAAAAGCTAGACCACACCTTTTTAAATATCCAAACTCTATCAAAATTAACATCTCATGTAGACTAGTCTTACATCAGAAAGATCCTGCAAAAACCTGTGGAATTTTATTTGGTTTGAAACCTCGATTTAGGATGGTAACAAAGAACTTCCTGTTGATGCTTTTTGTCTTCTTCTGTGGTGTTTAAGAGGTGCCGCCACCTACTGTACATAGTCTTCAACACTTCTCTTCAAGTGGGTGAGGCGGTTTAGGGAGTGTCATTTATTGCTAGAAAATAACTGTATTGCCTCAAATATATAGCATGTTAAATGAATCGCAAAATGTTGGCTATTTTTGGCATAGTCAATATATCATTAATATTTTTTAAGTGTAAATTATTAGATGTATCACATTTTTGTGTCATTCTCAATTATTGTAAATGCATTTTGTCCACATGTCCACATGTGGTTGTATTGTGTTTTTAAAATTGGCAAATAAAATAAAATAAAAATCACAACAAATCTTAAGGTATTTATAGAAACAACAAAAACTGCTTGGCTGGCTTCGGTTTGCTGGAAGGTGGCAGGCCGAATTTGAGATGAGAGTAATTCCTTGCTATTGTCTTTCAAATTAGTTCATGGCTAGATGGCTTGCCTAGGGCTTATAGCCGTCAAGGGCTTGTAGCAGTCCTATGAGTGCAGGCTAAGAAACTTCTATTCGATCAAATAAACCTCACGTAGAAAATAAGCCATTTGTTTTCTGGATGACCAAATTCAACACTCTCATTGACCTCCATACAAAAACTCCTTGCTTGGTGGGGAAAAAACTAACAAACGCCACCACCTCCCTCGAGTTGGGCCTCTCTCTTTGCCTCTTCCTCTCTGACAACGTTCTCTTCGAGAGTCCAGATATTGTTATTGGCTGATGCCCAGTAAGAGTAGCCTCGTAAATACCAGACTGATTACCGATACACTATCCATGCAGTAAACCAGTAAAGCCCGATTTATGTTCAATCCGACCTCTGCAGTGGCCATACACAGTGGCGATTTTAACATGTAAATCTTGGTGGGGCGAACCCCAAAATTTTTTGGATGTATGGCCACTGCAGAGATGCATACCAGAAAAGCAACAACACAACACTAAACCATACATTAATTGCACTATAAGTTAGTGACAAACGGTGCCCACTAACTATTAGGGCCTACATAAAGCTGTCCCAACAGCAAAGCTTTATTTTCAGCACCATGGAGTGCATCCTCAATACTGCTACACCTGGCTATCAGCGGAGCCTTGTCTGGCAGCAGTGAAACAGTTCATTCAGCCTCATTTCCTGCCTTTGAAAAAAACTAGCTTAAACAAATGTGGTTTCTACTGACAAGTGAGATGTACAAACTATGGCAAAAGCAAACGATGAGCATATAAGAGGCAATCCGTAATTTTTATTAAGACAATGAGCAACGTAGTAGTAGTCAATATAACTATTTGTTCAGCACTTTTGAAATGTAGTGACAGAATTCAGAACATGGGCCGTTCTTACAGTATTCTCCCTGTACACCAAGTCAGACCGTAGGATAAATAAAGGGGGTATATAAGCAGACAATGAAAGCTCTTACAATATTTGATGATGACATTTCTCTAAAACAGGCTATAGGCTACATGTACACCACCAAGTCAGAACAGTTGGCTACGTTATGAGGGGGAAAGGACCAAATTATTAGGGAGAGGCACATGGGCTATTAACAGCTTACTACACAACATACAGTTAGTATTACTTTCTTAGCTACAGTATACATATCTCGCTGACATATTCCATCATTTATGCAGCAGCATACAATACATTTTTGGACTCACCTTCTTGTGCTGTGCTCACTTGAACAGGAAGGTGGCGCAACGGTCCTTCTTGTGGGCAAATTTTGTCATCAAAGTCTGTCATTCTCTGGATTTATGATGCTATCAAGACAACTGAAAAAACTTGGAAAAAAACAATGTTGAATCATGACGTCAGTGATCTTCAGGTCGGAGCTATAGAAAGAGACCCGAGTTGGATGACCGTTCAAAACTAATTTTCATAGTTCACAGTTGTTTTGAACTCACTGAAATCAAAATGTTCGCAGTTCCGTGTTTCCAGTTGTTTTGAACGCGGCAGAAGTCGTGCTGGATTGACAGCATGGCCAATGTATTCAACAGTTTCTGGCCCATGGTGTTATAATAATATAAATAATAATATAATAAGTGAATGTTTATCCTTTTAAGCTTGGAAAATAGACTCTTAAACCCAGACTTGGACCACACACCCTCTCCACTGAATAGCAGGCTAGTGATTGCTTTGCAGTGCTTGCAGTTATCCGCTGATACCTTACAAACCACTCATAGTTGAAGTTGCGATTTCCAACTTGTTGTGTAATGTCCAATAGCCATTGAGCACCAATACGTTTTATCTATAATTTCCCTTCATATGATAAGGATTGAAAAGGATTTGCCAGTAGATTGTTCACCTGACTGATAACGTAACTTATTACATTGAATGGAAAAGTTATTCCGATAACAATTCAACATTTTATTATATTAACCGACAAGTTATTACATTGTATATCTAAAATTATTACATTAACCGTTGTTACAAGACACAGCATACACAGTTCTTGCCTTGACCTCATGGATATTATTATCCATTGTATAATATATTCGTTTTAGGAACACACACACAAACACACACACGTTCACTATGACATCTTCTATGATAACATTTATCCATTTAGATCACAACGTGTGATATTACACAGACACAGGGGACCTGATCCTAGATCAGAGCTGCATATTATGCGACACAGAGGTTACCATGGTGATCAGACTAAGTCAACTGTTTAAGAATGGGAGATGGATATGACTGTTCACTAGATGTTTTCTGTTGATCCTTTATTTAGGGATCTGGAACTGGTGCCGGATAGGAGGGAGATAAAATACCACATGTTTTTGATTTCTGGTGTTTTTTCATTGACCCTAACTGAGCAAAGCTCTTTCCACATAGACAAACATAAGGTTTCTCTCCTATGTGGGTTCGCTGGTGTGAATTCAGGGTCCCTGATTGACTGAAGCTCTTTCCACACTGATTACAGCTATAAGGCTTCTCTCCAGTGTGTATCCGCTTGTGTATGGTTAGGGCTCCTGCACTAACAAAGCTTTTCCCACAACCAAGGCAAGGGTAAGGCCTCTCGCCTGTATGAATTCTCAGATTATATTTTAAGGTGTTAAATGCAGCAAAACTCTTCCCACATTGTGAACATTTGTAAGGTTGCTCTCCTGTATGGATTATTTGGTGTACTTCAAGACCCCCTGTAGAGATGTAACCCTTCCCACACTGAGAGCAGCGGTACGGTCTCTCGCCGTTGTGAATCCGCTGTTGAATAATGAAGCTACTCCGGCTAGTGAAACTCTTCCCACAGTCGTAGCAGCAGTGTTGAGGTTTCTTCCCTATACGTCTCTGCTGGTGTTTCTTGAAGTGTTCTGATCTGGAGAAACTTCTCTGTCTCATCAGCAATGTGGTTGAAGTTCCCCAGATGATAAGCCCCTCCCACCGAGATAACGTTTAGGGGTGTCCCCTGTGAAACAAAGACATTGAATAACTAGGTTTATGAAATATGGGTCCATAAACACAAATTATCAACAAAATACAGTTCACTCAGTGGCCAGTTTATTAGGTACACCTACAGACAGTGAGTCACATGGCTGTGGCTTGCTACATAAAGCCGGCAGACAGGTATTGAGACATTCAGTTACTGTTTGATTGAATGTTAGAACAGGAAAAAGGAGTGACAAACAAAAGACAACGTCAGCAGCAGTCCTGTGGGTGAAAACAGCTCGTTGATAAGAGAGGTCGAAGGAGAATGGCAAGAATCGTGCAAGCTAACAGGCGGGCCACAAACATACAAATAACAGCACAGTACAACAGTGGTGTGCAGAACGGCACCTCGTCATGCATAACTAGTCGATCCTCGTCACGGATGGGCTACTGCTGCAGACGACCACACCGGGTTCCACTCCTATCAGCTAAAAACAAGAAGAAGTGGCTCCAGTGGGCACGCAATCAACACTGGACAATTGCGGATTGGAAAACGTTACCTGGTCTGACAAATCCCGGTTTCTGTTGCGTCATGCTGATGGCAGTCAGGATTTGGCGTACCGAGCATGAGCCCATGGACCCATCCAGCCTGGTGTCAACAGTACAGGCTGGTGGCGGTGGTGTACTGGTGTGGGGAATGTTTTCCTGGCACACGTTAGGTCCCTTGATAACAATTGAGCAACGATTAAACGCCACAGCGTATCTGAACATTGTTGCTGACCAAACCCAATAGAGTTTATTTGAGATGAAATAGAGAGGGCTGTTGGCAGCATGAATGTGCCGCCGTCCAATCTGCAGCAACTGCGTGATGCCATTGCGTCAGCATGGACCAACATCCCTGTGGAACGTTTCCAACACCTTGTAGAATCCATGCCCCGAAGAACTCAGGCTGTTCTGGAGGCAAAGGGGGGTCCGGTCCGGTACTGTTATGATGAGTTTTCTGGTATTGAGAAGTTCAGGATGCAAGAGAATAGCTAAACACTTAGATTGAGAGTTGATTCAGAGTTGATTTAATATTGACAGTACTGGAATCGAATGACAAGCGGTAAGGGCGTAGCCTATTGTCATCCAAATTACTTACATAGAAAACCTCTCAGTTTATATAATGCTTTTCGAGCTAATTCCATCCAACAGTTGCCAACCATTATTGAGTGTCACTCATCTCCTGCAATAGGATCCCCCTACATGGTATCGTGTGGCACCCTAGCCAGGCTATTCCATCACGTACTCCTTCTAAGATTAGCACAAGTGGCCCCCAATCTATCTTGGCATGCAGACCTTCTGGCACCCACCAGAGACATAAATAACACATGGCGTGTCCTTATCCTCTCTCCCACATACAGCTCATGAGTTTAAAGACATTAACAAATACTATATAAAAAGATGTTATATCAGGTACCAGATTGGGTGTACCTAATAAACTTGCCACTGAGTGTATATTGTTTATCAATCAATTAACAGACGTTTCAGAAGCAGATTGTAGTCTAATCCACATACAACATTGTTCTTACTTGATGAAATCAAATCTCCATCTCCCTCTTCCTCGTGTCCCACTCTCGAAGTTCCACTCTGCCCTGGTGTTTTCCTGCATTTGACCAGCCACAAAGACACCCTCTTCAGACCCAGCAGTAAGGGGCTACCGGGAGAGTTGTGACCAGGGGACTCCAGCAGGGTGGAGGAGGACGGGCTAGCTCTGTCCTGGTGACCACAGGAAGTATTGTACATATAATATTATTAGACCAAATATTTCTGATTGATTGGGTGCATCCTTATAATATCTCCTTTCTCTTATGGACTTGCCAAGGTTATTTTCCATGAATGCAGAGCTATGATAGTCAATTAATTAACACTGCTTTTAATTAACACTGCTTTTTTACCAACCATTTCCATGAGCAGCAGCACTTAAGAGCTCCTCAAATATAATTGTTTATACAAAAAACAATATATTGTATGTGAACAGTTTTGTTATTTTTGTGCATTGCTGTGTTCTACCCAGTGGTGAAAAAAGAACCCAATTGTCATAGTAAAGATACCTTAATAGAAAATGATTCAAGTGAAAGTCACCCAGTAAAATCATACTTTAGTAAAATTCTAAAAGTATTTGGTTTTAAATATAGTATGTAATTGCTAAAACATCCTTAAGTATCAACAGTAAAAGTTAAAGTATAAATAATTTCAAAATCCTTAAGTCCGCCAGATCAGAGACAGTAGAGATGACCAGGGATGTTATTTTGATAAGTGTGTGAATTATACAATTTTCCTGTCCTGCTAAGCATTCAAAACTACATCATTTTTTTTAGGACTGTAGTAAAGTAAAAGTAGAAAAAAATATAAATAGTAAAGTAAAGTACAGATACCCCAAAAAAACTACTTAGTAGTTCTTGCAAGTATTTTTACACCACTGGTTGTGCCCTTCTAGAGGAATTGGAAGATACTTTTCTTTTGTGGAAATAGTTTGGAGAGATTAACCGACTTGGTTCTTGCAAGACTCCTCTGCTGAATCATCTGGCAACACAAGGAAGGAATGGGATAGGAGGACTATAAACCCAACCAGGACAACAACAAGAATTATGGCATAGATAAACACAAAACCAACAGAGGGAGAAAGAGGTAGGATTTCTGAGGGATTTCTGGAGGATAGTTCAGGCCTTGATATGGAAACAAGCATACATATGAACAGACAAAGCGAAAGAGCACTTGGAAAAGAGGTAGAAACATTCTGAACATTGAGAGAGTATCTTCATTTATGTGTAATGTGTTGTTTAATTGAAAAACATTGAATATATTTATTTGTATTGTTCATTCATTGTTTAAAAAGTCTATAGGTGCATTTTTTAAATAAGTGCTTTCATCAAGAGGCACATGCACATCATTCTAGAGCAGAGTGCATTGTTTAAAGAGGCCACCATGGAGATACATTCTCTATTAATTGTTTCAGAGTCCTTGCCTTCACATATCCTGAAAATGCTACAAGTGAGTCAGGAAAAAATCAATTAGAAAATCAATTGCTAAGAAAATCCCCAGAGACTCTGAGGGCAGACGTCATCCTAAAAGCGAACAAGGAAATATTAGGAGACCTTCTGTTCTACACAGATGATCCTAAAGCTTGGCACACAGCTCTCCACAAGACCAACATGATGGTCCTAAAGCTTGGCACACAGCTCTCCACAAGACCAACATGATGGTCCTAATGCTTGGCACACAGCTCTCCACAAGACCAACATGATGGTCCTAATGCTTGGCACACAGCTCTCCACAAGACCAACATGATGGTCCTAATGCTTGGCACACAGCTCTCCACAAGACCAACATGATGGTCCTAATGCTTGGCATACAGCTCTCCACAAGACCAACATGATGGTCCTAATGCTTGGCATACAGCTCTCCACAAGACCAACATGATGGTCCTAATGCTTGGCACACAGCTCTCCACAAGACCAACATGATGATACTAATGCTTGGCACACAGCTCTCCACAAGACCAACATGATGATACTAATGCTTGGCACACAGCTCTCCACAAGACCAACATGATGGTCCTAATGCTTGGCATACAGCTCTCCACAAGACCAACATGATGGTCCTAATGCTTGGCACACAGCTCTCCACAAGACCAACATGATGGTCCTAATGCTTGGCATACAGCTCTCCACAAGACCAACATGATGGTCCTAATGCTTGGCACACAGCTCTCCACAAGACCAACATGATGGTCCTAATTCTTGGCACACAGCTCTCCACAAGACCAACAATGAACTTCAAATGTCAGAAAATAGAACAACGAGTTAACTGTACGTTAAAAATCCTACAATGTGATTTTCTGGATTTATTTTTCTCAATTTGTCTGTCATAGTTGACGTGTACCTATGATGAAAATTACAGGCCTCTCTCATCTTTTTAAGTGGGAGAACTTGCACAATTGTTGGCTGACTAAATACTTTTTTTCCCCACTGTATGTGGCATTGTGTTGTGTGACAGAACTGCACATTTTAGATTCACCTTCTATTGTCCCCAGCTCAAGGTGCACCTGTGTAATGATCATGCTGTTTAATCAGCTTCTTGATATGCCACACCTGTCAGGTGGATGGATTATCTTGCAAAGGAGAATTGCTCACTAACAGGGATGTAAACAAATTTGTGCAAAACATTTGAGAGTAATAAGCATTTTGTGCGAATGGAACATTTCTGGGATTTTTTATTTCAGCTCATGAAACATGGCACCAACACTTTACATGTTGCGTTCATATTTTTGTTCAGTGTATATTAAAGCAAGCTTTGCTTTTATCCTTACACAGACCTTCATGATTAATTGACCGAGCGGTTTTGTCTTGTGGTAATGTGGTGCCTGCATGTATTTCCTTAAACCTTCCTTAATTCATAATGTATTTTTTGCCCCCATTAGCCCCACCCCTAGCGCCGCACCACTGGAATGGCCGTGCATGGCAGAGTTGTTAACAAATATCCAACAGATGGGCTAGTCCAGCATCCAGATCGGAGCTGTAAAAACAATCAAGCCTGTCAATTGTCAGATCTAAACAGATTTTGATTAAAATGTCAAGAAGACAGGAGAAGGCACATACTTGAATTTATTCTGGATATTTGAAACTCGTGAGTTTGTCCTGATGCTAGCCAGCATGCATTTTCTCAATGCAGTGCACAACGTGCTAACTAGCTAGCTAGCTAATGGCTGAAGTTATTTGTGTAACAAACCTTCCATAAACAATTACAGCTAGCTACCTTTCTTTTCCTGTTTGTTACCTAGCTACTTTCAGCTGACTGGTGTTAGCTAGCTAAAGAGGCTAGCTGCTAGACATTGCGAGACACAAGCAAGCTAACGTTAGCTAATAGCAGCTGTATTGTTGCCAAGCATCCAAGTTGCTGACCAGGTTAGATAGAACTTGGCTAAAACGAAATTGTCATTGTCAGAAATGCTACAAAAAGGTAGCACATCATTGGTTCTTAATGGACAGAAATGTGCACGTGAGAGTGATAAATTATAAATTTGGGGCCCCGTGTAGCTCAGTTGCAACGCCAGGGTTGTAGGTTGATTCCCACGGGGGGACAGTATGAAAAAAATGTTATGCAATCACCAACTGTAAGTCACTCTGGATAAGAGCATCTGCTAAATGACTAAAATGTAAAAAAAACTGTTGCACCTACAAACAGTCAAACATTTTAAGTCCAATGGCAACTTTATGGAAGCTATAGTGCCATTTTAAATCAGACACAAGACGTTTAGCGAAGTAGGCGCAGAAAATACTGAACACTAACGACTAGAATATAATGGAATTTAAAACATTAAAATAGAATATAATCTTAAAAAATTGGTGGGGCAGTGTGTAGTGAGATCAGCATCTCACAGTTACTTCTCAAAATGAGTAATAATTTGAAAAGGGGCTATTAATTAGCTGGCCTGGCGCATCGTTGCCCATGAATGGAAGTTACTAGGCTATCGTGCAAGCATCTTAGCCAGGTAGCCTAGGCCAAAAAAACTAAAACATTTTACATTTACATTTTAGTCATTTAGCAGACGCTCTTATCCAGAGCGACTTACAGTTAGTGAATACATATATATATTTTTTTATATATACTGGCCCCCTGTGGGAATCAAACCCACAACCCTGGCGTTGCAAACACCATGCTCTACCAACTGAGCTACATCCCTCCTGGCCATTCCCTCCCCTACCCTGGACGATGCTGGGCCAATTGTGCGCCGCCCATGAGTCTCCCGGTCGCGGCCGGCTGCGACAGAGCCTGGATTCGAACCAGGATCTCTAGTGGCACAGTTAGCACTGCGCCACTCAGGCGTGTACAATATGACAGAGGAGGGTGGAATTTGCTTTCTTTACAAGTTGGGTGAGTCAACAAGTTTTTTTCTACTTGCACGCACACATAGACGCATCATATTAAGCTTAGGTTGATCGGACTAAATCGTTTTTTGGCAGGGGTGCAACATTGGTTTTAGAAGTGGGGGGCCCATAATGATTTAATTGTTTTATCCAGTCGGATAAACACTCCAAACAGCCTACCCGACCGTTCGGAGGCGTCCGCATGGTCCTAAAACACACCGTTGCAGGTTTTTATCACATTCCAACGATAAAACTTGTGGGGGGGGGATGCAATTTAAGAAAGTTGGGGGCACATGTCCACCCTGTCCCCAGTGAAAGTTGCACCCCTGTTTTTTGGTATCTTTTAGTTGTCACTGTAGTAGACAAAGCGTAGGTGATTAGATGATGATGAAGTTGAAATGGTGCTTGTATAGTGAAGGCAGCGTCTGTTTTCTTTGCGACTTGCGGTAACTCTAAATCAATAGTTGTTTAGAAGGCCGAAAACATTAACTTGCTTGACCATTCTGTAGGTCATGTAACTGTTTGTTACATGCAACATGTTTTGTGAACTGAACCGGACAGATGTTCCTCTCCGGTTTTATGATTGAAAAAAAGATGTGGTTGAATTTATTCTGCCACTGTCTTCTTGTCTCGGCTGTGTCAAGGCATATGAAGTAACAGGTTACAGAATAAAAAACGCAATTATCACAACAAATAGGTTGTAATATGGCAATTTTTCTGGATTGTCTTCCCCTGTGATTTTACCCACCCACCCCTACTGCAAGGTGTAGACTTGGCCTCATTATTTCTCCATGGTTCTGACTTTACCTGCTCGTTGCGAATTGCCTTGTATCAATCTGTGTGCTTTAGGCTAGTAGGCTACTTTGCTGAAGGCCAAAATATACCAAGTGTTTATTACCACCATCGTGGATGATATTCTTTCTTCAGCGTTTCTTTAAAAAAAAGACGTCAAGAGTAAATCTGTAGCTAGCCTACACTACAGTTCCTTTCATTGTCACAGCTAGACCAGAGCAATCAAACGTCCTTTTAAATATCAAAACTGGATTTAAGTTGTGACAAATAAACATCTAATGTAGGCTAATCTTACTTCAGAAAGATCCTGGATAAGATTTTACCTGATCTATTAGTCAATAAAACGTTCAACACCCTATTCACCAAGAATCCTGATGTCTGTTATCGTCTACCTCTACCCGAGAGCCACTTGGAACAACATCCTCGTCGAGAGTCCAGATAGTAATAATTTACTGAGGCCCAGTAAGGGAAGCCTATAAAATACCAGTGTAACGATCCCGGCAGTCTGAGTCGGGTCCTGTCTGTGGACTAGTTTTTCTGTTCGTGATCTCCAGTTTCCCGAGGGTTCGGGAACGCTCCGGGGAGCTCTCTTGATTTCCGCACCTGCATCCCATCAGCAATCTGCACACCTGGTCCTGATCATCACCCTTCTTAGGCTCTGGCCTAACATCCATTCCCTGCCGGATCGTTAGCCATGAACAGTAGGTTTACCAGAGTATCAGTCTTAGAGCCTAGCGTAAGTTTTGTTGTTTTTGCACCTTGTTGGTTTGTTGCTTACTTACCCCGTTTTGTTCCATCTGCAGTCACCCGTCCGGAACCTTCATCCAACCTCTGCCTGGTGGTCGGCGGCTGCCGACCCAGGATGGGATCAACCACTGCACCCCCAACAACTAATCAACGCCGCCCGCTCTGTTCCCTGGATTATTCAGCATCACTCTTGAATTTGTAAATAAACACTCACCTTCGTTTCAACTTACCTTGTCCTGGTCTGCTTCTGGGTTCTGGCTTAGCAACTCGTGACAGAACGATCCGGCCAGTAATGAACCCAGCGGACCTGGACTCTGTTCGCCATGCCATTACCCAGCAGGAGAAGATGTTGGGCCATCATAGCACGGTACTACAGGAGATCGCGTTGTCAGTTCGGAACCTTTCTACCGGTCTGACGGAGGTCCAGAACCAACGCAAGTGTCCGGTGGAGGATCCACTACCGGTTTCACCCATCTCGCCTGCCGCTTCTGAAGCTGTGTCCTTCCGTGAGCCCAAGGTTCCGACGCCGGATAAATATGAGGGGAGCTGGGAAGATGCCGTTCCTTCCTTATGCAGTGTGGATTAGTGTTCGATCTACAGCCCTACTCTTATGCCACAGACAAGGCTAGGATAGCCTTTGTGATTGAGTTGCTGCGTGGTCGAGCGCTGGAGTGGGCTTCAGCCGTTTGGGGAACGACAGGATCCCTGCATGGCTTCATACCAGGGGTTCACGGCCGAGATGAGGAAGCTCTTCGACCATTCCGTCCGAGGGAGGGACGCAGCTAGGCGCCTGTTTCGCTTCGCCAAGGAACTCGCAGCGTGGCCGACTTCGTGATCGAGTTCAAGACGTTGGCTGTGGAGAGTGGGTGGAATGAGGAGGCTCTGCAAGCGGCCTTTTACCAGGGTCTGTCGGAGCAGCTCAAGGATGAGTTGATCTCCTATCCGGAGCCTAGTGACCTGGACAGCTTGGTAGCCTTGTCTATTCGGGTGGATAATCGAGTCCGAGAGCGAAGGAGGGAGAAGCAATGGGTTCCGTCCAACCGATCAGCTTCTCAGGTTCCAGTCGGGTCGTCAAACTGCGCGGCTCGCTAAAGTTGGGAGGACTTTTAGCGAGCCAGTTTCGACCTCTCAATACCTCTGTCAGACCCCGTTTCCGGCTACCCTTATGAACAGGAATCAGAGCTTAGCGATTAACGCTTTATCGATTCAGGTGCCGATGGAAGCTTTCTAGATGCCGAGTTGGTGGAACAGCTGGGGCTTTCCAAGGAGCAATTGCCGGAAGCCATTGAAGCTACCACTCTGGACGGCAGTAGTCTGGCACGTATCACGATGAGGACTGAACCGGTTAAGATGCGGTTGTCGGGGAATCATTCTGAGATGATTTCATTCTTCATTCTGCCGTCTTCCCATGTTCCTCTGGTCCTTGGATACCCCTGGCTGAAGGAACACAATCCCACGTTCGATTGGGTGACGGGCAAGGTAACGAGTTGGAGCCTTGATTGTCATGCTAACTGTCTCAAGACTGCCTGCCCCCATTCGGTTCCCAGTCAGGTGATTGAGGCTAAACCCCAGATTTGTCCCTGGTTCCCGAGACATATCACGATTTGGGGAAGTTTTCAGTAAGCAGAAGGCTCTGTCACTCCCTCCCCACCGACCATATGATTGTGCCATCAACCTGTTCCCTGGAGCTGTCTACCCCAAGGGAAGGTTATACAGTATCTCCCGACCTGAACGTGAGGCTTTGGAGACCTACATCAAGGAGTCCCTAGCTGCTGGTCTCGTTCGTCCCTCGTCATCACCCCTGGGGGCAGGATTCTTCTTTGTGGGTAAGAAGGATGGCTCTCTTCGACCGTGTATTGATTATCGGGGGGTTGAATGACATCACGGTCAAGAACAAGTATCCCCTGCCCTTGATGAGTTCTGCCTTCGACTCCTTACAGGGTGCTACGGTGTTCACCAAGCTAGACCTACGCAATGCGTATCACATGGTCCGGATCAGAGAGGGGGACGAGTGGTTGACGGGTTTCAATACACCGATGGGTCACTTCGAGTATCAGGTGATGCCGTTTGGACTGACCAATGCTCCAGCGGTATTCCAGAGTATGGTGAACGACGTCCTGAGAGATATGATCGGTCTCTTTGTGTTTGTTTACCTGGATGACATTCTGATCTTCTCGAAGGAACCTTCCCGACCACGTCCAGCATGTCCGGCAGGTTCTGCAGCGATTGTTGGAGAATCGCCTGTTCGTGAAGGCCGAGAAGTGCGAGTTTCACGCCCACACGACATCCTTTTCTCGGGTACATCATCTCCAGGGGAGAGATTAGGATGGACCAGGAGAAGGTTAGAGCGGTTCTGGAATGGGCCCAGCCCGGTACGAGATTGCAGCTCCAGAGATTTTTGGGGTTTGCGAATTTCTACCGCAGATTCATCCGGGATTACAGCCGTGTGGCCGCTCCGTTAACTGCCTTGACTTCCAGTATCAGGACCTTCAAGTGGAATCCGGAGGCGGATCGAGCGTTTCTGGATTTGAAGAGGCGATTCACCAACGCACCGATTCTCTCTCAACCGGACACGGCCCGTCAGTTCGTCGTTGAAGTGGACGCGTCTGATGTGGGAGTTGGCGCCATCCTGTCGCAGCGATGCTCCACGGACAGTAAACTCCATCCCTGCGCCTACTACTCTCGCCGCCTTTCGCCTGCGGAGAGGAATTACGATGTGGGTAACCGGGAGCTTCTCGCGGTGAAACTTGCCTTGGAGGAGTGGCGCCACTGGTTGGAGGGGGCGGAGCAACCGTTTATTGTCTGGACTGACCACAAGAATCTTGCTTACGTGCAATCGAGCTAAACGTTCTCAACTCCCGGTCAGGCCAGGTGGGCGTTGTTTTTCGGACGATTCAAGTTTTCCCCTGACGTTCCGACCTGGATCTAAGAACGGCAAGGCGGACGCCTTGTCCCGGATGTTCTCCAAGACGGAGGAGAGTGGGTCCAAGACCGAGACAATTCTCCCCCGGAACTGCGTCGTGGGAGCAGTTATGTGGAAGATTGAGGAGGAGGTGCTGGCGGCCCTTCGGACTCAGCCCGGTCCCGGTAACGGTCCACCCGGTCGGTTGTTTGTGCCTGAGTCGGTTCGTCCTGCTGTCCTCAAATGGTCCCACGCCAGCAAGATGGCTTGTCACCCTGGCGTGGCTCGGACAATGGCGTTTCTTCGCAGACGTTTTTGGTGGCCTGCCATGGCCGAGGATACTCGGGGTTTTGTTGCTGCCTGTCCAGTGTGTGCGCAGAATAAGAGTACCAATCGGCCCAGCTCTGGACTACTTCACCCCCTTCCTATTCCCCGGCGACCATGGTCGCATCTGGCCCTGGACTTCGTCACTGGGTTGCCCGCTTCTGAGGGGAACACGGTCGTTCTGACTATCGTGGACAGATTCAGCAAGTTCGCCCACTTTGTGCCAATTGCCAAGCTTCCCTCTGCCTCGGAGACGTCCGAGATCCTGGTTAGGGAGGTTTTCAGGGTCCACGGTTTGCCCAGTGATATCGTTTCCGACCGTGGCCCTCAGTTTACCTCTGCTGTCTGGAAGTCCTTCTGTTTGGCCATTGGAGCTACAGTCAGTCTCACATCTGGTTTTCACCCCCAATCCAATGGTCAGGCGGAGAGAGCCAACCAGAAGATGGAATCCACGCTACGCTGCCTGGTCTCTTCCAACCCCACCTCCTGGGTCTCTCAGTTGCCTTGGGTTGAGTATGCCCACAATACTCTCCCTACATCTGCCACTGGGATGTCTCCCTTCCAGTGCCTGTATGGCTACCAACCTCCCCTGTTCCCTTCTCAGGAGAAGGAGCTCTCAGTGCCTTCTGTTCAGGCCCATATTCGCGTTGCCACCGGACCTGGCATCGGGCCAGAAAGGCACTCCTTAGAGTTTCGGACCGGTATCAGCTCCAGGCGAACGTCGCCGGATCCCCGCTCCCACCTATACCATCGGAGATAGGGTCTGGTTGGCCACACGGGATCTTCCGTTACGGACTGAGTCTAGGAAGTTGTTACCGAAGTTCATTGGTCCGTTTGTGGTGGAGAAGGTGATCAATCCAGTGGCAGTTCGACTCAAACTACCGAGGACGCTCAGAGTCCATCCCACCTTTCATGTCTCCTGCCTCAAGCCTGTTTTCCTCAGTCCTCTGTTGCCTCCTCCGCCTCCTCCTCCTCCTCCTCGGATGATCGGAGGTGGTCCTGCCTACACGGTGCGACGCATCATGGATTCCAGACGGCGGGGCCGGGGTTTCCAGTATCTCGTGGACTGGGAGGGGTATGGTCCTGAAGAGAGGAGTTGGATTCCGCGGCGACAGATCCTAGATGCTGACCTCATCCGTGACTTCTACCGCCTCCATCCTGGCGCTCCGGGGAGTCCGCCCGGTGGCGTCTGTCGGAGGGGGGGTACTGTAACGATCCCGGCAGTCTGAGTCGGGTCCTGTCTGTGGACTAGTTTTTCTGTTCGTGATCTCCAGTTTCCAGAGGGTTCGGGAACGCTCCGGGAGCTCTCTTGATTTCCGCACCTGCATCCCATCAGCAATCTGCACACCTGGTCCTGATCATCACCCTTCTTAGGCTCTGGCCTAACATCCATTCCCTGCCGGATCGTTAGCCATGAACAGTAGGTTTACCAGAGTATCAGTCTTAGAGCCTAGCGTTAGTTTTGTTGTTTTTGCACCTTGTTGGTTTGTTGCTTACTTACCCCCGTTTTGTTCCATCTGCAGTCACCCGTCCGGAACCTTCATCCAACCTCTGCCTGGTGGTCGGCGGCTGCCGACCCAGGATGGGATCAACCACTGCACCCCCAACAACTAATCAACGCCGCCCGCTCTGTTCCCTGGATTATTCAGCATCACTCTTGAATTTGTAAATAAACACTCACCTTCGTTTCAACTTACCTTGTCCTGGTCTGCTTCTGGGTTCTGGCTTAGCAACTCGTGACAACCAGACTGATTACAGCAGCGCTATCTGTGCTGCGAAGCAGTAAAACCTGGTGTATGTTCAATCCGACGTCTGCAGTGGCCATGAAGCATTTACAGCAATACAACCTCCGCAGTAGTCAGTGGCAGTGGCGGCTCCTGAAAAAATTCTCAGGGGGGGCAATTTTTCTGATGATTTAGGTGACCTACACACATTTAAAAAAAGATATGTCCAGCAACAACATGAAGACAGGGGCAGCATATAAGTCAATGCCAGAAGCATTTATTGACTGATCTCAAAAGTGTTGGCTTACAAAAATAAGTTATCACAGTAAAAATAATCAAGGGTGTTCTTTCACATTCCTCAACACTGCATAAACAATATGCATTTCCATAAACAAATGAAATATCAGCTGAAAATACAGCATCTTGGTATTTGTTCAGATTGCAGGATCAACAAGAGCTTTTACCACATTTTTTGCCTCATGGTTGAATTGGAAATATGTGCACCTGAGCATAATTCACAACAAGCAAGCAGGAGCTTTTGATAGAGGCTACTGAAAACATTGATGCAAGTTATTGGTAATAAGACATTTTTATAGACTTCCATATTCTGCCCTCTTGTATAGATTTGTGAAAATGAACAGTGATAGACATTTTGCCTGAAAACAGAATTTGAAAATAATTTCTAGAAAAGGTAAACACAGCTATCTGTATGGCTTTGTAAAAATGAACAACCATATTCTGGCCAATTGTATAGATTTGTAAATATGAACAACCATATTCTGGCCAATTGTATAGATTTGTAAAAATGAACATGAACAGATTATTTTATTTTTTTAAACTTTTTTTAAAATGAAAAATAACTATTTTAAACAACATCAACTGTGAACTGATTTGGGCGTGTGTGTGTTAAAGAGACAGACAGGGAGGGACAAAGAGAGAGAGAGGCTACATTACTTGTACTGAAACTGTTCTCTTCTCTCTTTCAATGCAGCAAAGTGGTCAATGACTTTCTCATTGAAATCAGGCATGCTGAGGACTAGTTCCCTCTCCATGGAAAGCATGGCCAGTGCATTCAGACGTTCCTGGCCCATTGAATTTTGCAGGAATGTCTTAACTCGTGTCAAAGTTGAGAAACATCTCTCAGCTTCAGCTGTTGTCATGGGAGTAGTTATGAGGATGTTCAACAGAGTCACAGTCTCAGAGAACGTCTCCTGGAGGTTGTAGCTCATGAGAACCTGGTACAGTGCCAGTGCACCACAGTTTGACTTTCTCGTCGTCGGCAAAAAGACCGTTCAGTCTCTCCAAAAGCACACTGGCGATTGAGACTGAGGTTGATTCCGAGATGGGAAGGAACTCAAAAAGCGCTCCTGCACTTTGTGGTTGCTATCTATGTACCTCAGCACAAGCACCAGCTGTGTCTGTGTAGAAACGTCCGTGGTCTCGTCAGCTTGGATAGCTACGAAGTTCGCCGACTTCACCTCCTCCACAATATGTTCCCTCATGACCGCTAGCATACACTCCAGTAGCTCGTTTTGAATGGTCTTTGATGTGAACTTCTTTCAAAGAGACAATCGAGTTGCACTGAACGCTAGCCATCTTTTGATAGTAGTACGTGAATTGATTGACGCTGCTACCCGCTCTTTACTTAGTTACGTTCATGGTTATGTTACGTATGACGAAAGCGCGTAAGTGCAAGCCCTCAGAAACCCATAGAGATTGTATTGAAAGCTCTGATATTTGAAAAAAAAAGATTTTACATGAGAGGCTATGACAGACTTCTGGGGCGATTTTCAACCTGACTGAAATCGCCCCAAAAGGGGCGGGGCCATTTGAAGCACGACTTTAGCCTGATTGGACATTTAGTGGCAGATCAGACGTCTAGATTAGAACACTGATAACTACTGTTGCCGTGATATAATTGATTAGAAAAAAAATCCCTTCCTTTTCCCGTTTGGCAGTGCGTCGCCCATATCGCCCTAATGAACACACCGCCCCTGGTCAGTGGATGTATACTTCTTACGCTTCACCGAACAGAGCAGACTGAAGGAAGTGGGCTTCTTCTTTGGTATTATGGCGGTCGGCAAACAATTGTTATAGGTGCATGCCGCTACGAATTGAATTGGGCTGTGTGTCAGCCTACTGTGCTGTAGTATGAATTAATTACACTTTATGAAAAACCAACTAATCGTACATCCATTAAAACCTCATTATAATTCCACTACTTTGGCCATCTGATCCTACACCAGGCCAGTAGCCTGAGCGGACAGGATATTATCGTTCAAAACCCCTTGGAACTCTGCAGTAAAATATTGTACACCCAAGTACTTCTCTGCAGCTGCCACCACAACATTTATCCACTGTGATTTCCGTTCTATTCCTGCTGGTCAGTTGACAACCATGGCATGTTATTCTTATCACTCTCTGTTGACCTCTGCCTAATTTTAATCTTGTAAAAATAGCCTCCTCTCTTCTGTCCCTTCCTGCTGTCCTCCCCGACTTTCCTCTGTACTTGAAATAAATGCCTTCCCTTATTATCTCTATTCCACTGCTCCTGCCATCTCTGCACCATCACTGTATATATCAGTCTTTTTGCCTCTGCCTTGCTCATTGAAACTTCAACATCAACATCCCCACTACTAAGAGCTTGTTTAGCCTGTTCATCTACTGCCTCATTCCCCTCCACATGGGCTGGGACCCAAGTAAATCTTATCTGTATACCCATCTGTTTAATCGTGCCATGGGTTTGTAGCACCTCATAAAGCAGGTATTGTCTGCTACGTGAGCTAAAGGACAGGAGACTCATTAACACTGCACATGAATCAGAGCAAATAACTCCTCTGTCTTGTGTGACTTCCTCCACCCACTGCAAGGCCAACAGTATGGCCATCAGCTCCGCCGTATATACAGCCAGATGATCTGTAATACGTTTCCTGACTTCCACCCCACATTCCTGCATTACAAATGCTGACCCAGTATGTCCTGTCCTTGGATCTTTTGAACCATCTGTGTAAATGGCCACAAAATCCTGATACACAGTTTCCAGACGTCTCTTAAAGAAATCAGATGGATCAACACCCTCCGTATCTTTCTGTAGTCTCTCCAACACTTCTAGATCAACTACTGGAGGCGGGAGTAGCCATGGTGGATTTACAGGAATAACTACCATTGGACTAAACTCCCTTCCATACAGTCACCATTTCCTTCACCTGGGTTTTACCCACCTACCCAAAGCTCGTGTTCTGTCTTCGCTCATGTTCCCAGCATGCCTGTAAAATCCCTTTTGCAGGATGAGACACCCCATGTCCTTGTAGGTTGACCCAATAATTAATTGCCAGCTGCTGTCTCCTAATCTGCAATGGCATATCCCCCATCTCCACCTGTAATGCAGCAACTAGGGATGTCCGAAACGCCCCACTACATATTCTGAGTCCTTGCCCCTGTATGACATCTAGCCTTTCCAGTGAGGTCTGGGCTGCCGAACCATATGCTATACTGCCATAGTCTATTACAGATCAGATCAATGCTACATACATGGTCTTCAATGAGGAACGCCCAGTCCCCCACTCGTTCCCCGTCAGAAAGCGCATCACATTTAGCACCTTCTTACACTTTCCCACCACTCTCTCAATGTGTTCTGCCCAGGTCAGTCTAGTGTCAAAGTATACCCCAAGGAACCTGACAGCCCCCACCCTTTCCAAGTTTCTCCCATATAACCTCAAGCATACCTCATCTCCCAACTTCCTCCTGGTAAAGAACACTGTTTGAGTTCTCTACAGAGAACCTGAATCCCCACATTAATGCCCACCGCTCTACCTCAATTGCTTGCTATACCTTCCTGACTATGTATGGCACATTTCTTCCCCTCTTCCATAAGGCCCCATCATCTGCAAATAACAACCTCCCTATATCCGGCTGTACCTGAGAGTAAACATCATTGATCATGATTGAGAACAACAGAGGACTAATCACGCTCCCCTGTGTTGTACCATTATCCACCAAGTAGCTGCCTGATAAAATACTTCCCCACCTTCACCTGGATAGGACTTCCAAACAGAAAATCCTTTATCCAGTTGTACGTTCTTCCTCCTACCCCCATAATATCAAGCTTGATTAACAACCCCTCCTTCCACATCATATCAGTCGCCTTCTCCACATCAAAAAAGACAGCTACAACAGTCTCCTTGTTCACCTGAGCCTTCATGACCTCTGCTTCTAAGCAGAACACTGGATCCATAGTTGCCGTACCCTTCCTGAACCCACTCTGATGTGGCGATACTAGCGCTCTGCTCTCCAGGAAGTAAGTTAGCCTCTCCCTAATCATACGTTCCATAATCTTACATACATGTGATGTTAAAGCCATTGGCCGATAGCTTGTTGTTTCGTTGGATAGGAAGTAGTCAAGGATTGGAGTTTGTGTTTATACAGGAAGTACCGCCCCCAATCATGTCAATGTTGAGCTATACGAGCTCGCCAGTCTTAAAACTCGGAAATGAGTTACCTTTGGCTCGTTCAGCCATCCCTATGGGACAAAATGAATGGGGGAAAATGTGGGTTTTGGAATAAGCGCCGAAAATAAGGTTACCACAGGCTTAGGAGATCTTATACGTTTTGTTCTATTAAATAATAGCAGTCTGTTAATATGACCTTTAGGAATTATGAAGCCTTTATGTGATTTATATGCTTTCTATTTTACATAAATTCTTCAAAATTCACAAGAAGTGACATTAGCTGATAAAGATTATAGAACAAAACGAATAAGATCTCCTAAACCTGTGTTTACAACAGACCTTATTATCGGCATTTATCCAAACACCTTACAAAAACACCATTAATTTTCCCTATAGGCTTTGTCCAACGAACCATGTGCCTCTCAAAAGATGCCATTACTATTTCTCTCTATAGAGCCCCCCCAGTGGATGAGTCATAATACCCATAAAACGTAGTGGTCAAGCAGGCAAATGGTTCCATTTGTTTTCCACCATTCATTTTTCCCCATAGGCTTACCCCGGCGAGACATTTTGATAACCGTGTAAATCTCTCCCGGACAAGGTGACTTTTATCAACATAGTCGCTCTATTTACTCACAAATTTTGCAAATTCTAATTAGCATGAAAGCAGACATCATGCTAGAATACAAATCCCTGCAAGCTCGTGGACATCATCTGTAGCTGACACCTTTCCTAACAGGTAGTGTAATTTTAAAACTTGCCCATGACAGGTCACAGATTTGTCAATTTAAAGAAATGTATTCATTACTACATTTACAACATTTTCCAAAAGTATTCACGCCCCCTTGGCATTTTTCCTATTTTGTTGCCTTACAACCTGGAATTAAAATGGATTTTTTGGAGGTTTGTATAATTTGATGGGGTGAAACAAACAAGAAATAAGACAGAAAAACAGAAAACTTGGGCATGCATAACTATTCCCCCCAAAGTCAATACTCTGTAGAGCCACCTTTGGCAGCAATTACAGCTGCAAGTCTCTTGGGGTATGTCTCTATAAGCTTGGCACATCTAGCCACTGGGATTTTTGCCCATTCTTCAAGGTAAAACTGCTCCAGCTCCTTCAAGTTGGATGGGTTCCGCTGGTGTACAGCAATCTTTAAGTCATACCACAGATTCTCAATTGGAGAGAGGTCTGGGCTTTGACTAGGCCATTCCAAGACATTTAAATGTTTCCCCTTAAACCACATGAGTGTTGCTTCAGGGTTATCTTTGGTCTCTTTGTTGCCTCTCTGATTAATGCCCTCCTTGCCTGGTCCTTGAGTTTTGGTGGGCAGCCCTCTCTTGGCAGGTTTGTTGTGGTGCCATATTCTTTCCATTTTTTAATAATGGATTTAATGGTGCTCCGTGGGATGTTCAAAGTTTCTGATATTTTTTTATAACCCAACCCTGATCTGTACTTCTCCACAACTTTGTCCCTGACCTGTTCGGAGCGCTCCTTGGTCTTCATGGTGCCGCTTGCTTGGTGGTGACCCTTGCTTAGTGGTGTTGCAGACTCTGGGGCCTTTCAGAACAGGTGTAGATATACTGAGATCTTGTGACAGATCATGTGACACTTAGATTGCACAAAGGTGGACTTTATTTAACTAATTATGTGACTTCTGAAGGTAATTGGTTGCACCAGATCTTTAGGGGCTTCATAGCAAAGGGGATGAATACATACGCACGCACCACTTTTTCGTTATTTATTTTTTGACATTTTTTTAACAAGTTATTTTTTTCCATTTCACTTCACCAATTTCGACTATTTTGTGTATGTCAATTACATGAAATCCAAATAAAAATCCATTTAAATTACAGGTTGTAATGCAACAAAATAGGAAAAATGCCAATGGGGATGAATACTTTTGCAAGGCACTGTAGATAACATTAGATAGTTAATCCAGAGATTCTTACCTTTAATTCTAGGTAATTGATTGCAAGATATTACCTCTTGTCCCTTAGTCTTTTAATAAATGACTAAATCAAATACTCATTTTCCAAATGTGTATGTTGGTCCTGTTTCATCCAACTGACAATACATTACATTATCAAAGTATGTTTGTCTATTTTATGTTTCCATCTGAAAATATTTTTCACTCTTACCGTCTTCTGACGTTGACATCAGAGTCATCTGAGGCATGTAGTGACCTCTCCGAGGAGTGGTTGTCGGGGTGGAGGTGGTAGCCCATGATGGGGTGTGGGTGGGGGTCCGGTCAGGGCCTGGCCACTTTTTAAAGGTAATTTTTATGACATTTCAGAACCACTTGTCAAACAAAGTTTAAAATGTAGAATTGTCTTTTTAAAGCAATGACAGGCAATTCTGACATGTATCCTAGAGGTCAAAGATCACATTTCTGTCGATCTGAACATTCTGAAAATGTGTCTGATGGATGGCTATGAATCAAATATTTCCAATGATATATGAGTAAAGGGTATACATGAGCAATAACCTGATGTACTGTATGCTGACATTGTCATAGGGTAAAACTGAATAAAATGGAGGGATGGATAGAAATAGTGATAACACAGAGAAATCTACCATTGCTTCAATGATAGAACACATTTACAACTCTAGGGACATAGATCTTTAAAAATAATCACTATGGGCCATTTTCACCCTAAGTGAGCCCCCTGGCTCATTGACTATAAGGTCTACAGATTGATTCAGTAAATGTTTTATCAATGTGTGTGTATGATTGTACAGGTGTGTACATGTTAGATGTGCGTGTATTGTTGTGTATTGTTAGACATTACTGCACTGTTGGAGCTAGGAGCACAAGCATTTCTACACCCGCAATAACAACTGCTAAATACAGTACCAATCAAAAGTTTGGACACACCTGCTCATTCAAAGGTTTTTCTTTATTTGTACTATTTTCTACATTGTAGAATAATAGTGAAGACATCAAAACTATAATTTGTTTTCAACAGGACAATGACCCAAAACACACCTCCAGGGTGTGTAAGGGCTATATGACCAAGAAGGATAGTGATGGAGTGCTGCATCAGATGACCTGGCCTCCACAATCACACGACCTCAAACCAATTGAGATGGTTTGGGATGAGTTGGACCGCAGAGTGAAGGAAAAGCAGCCAACAAGTGCTCAGAACTACTTCAAGACTGTTGGAAAAGCATTCCAGGTGAAGCTGGTTGAGAGAATGCCACGTGTGCAAAGCTGTCATCAAGGCAAAGGGTGGCTACTTTGAAGAACCTCAAATATAAAATATATTTTGATTTGTTTAACACTTTTTTGGTCACTACATGATTCCATGTGTTATTTCATAGTTTTGATGTCTTCACTATTATTATACAATATATAAAAGATCAAAAATAAATAAAAACCCTGGAATGAGTAGGTGTGTCCAAACTTTTGACTGGTACTGTATGTGTATGCGAGCAATACAATTTGATGATTAGAGTGTGTGTTTGTGTGTGAGTACAACTGCATTGGTTTGTGTGTGTGTGTGTGTGTGGGTTTGCAATTGGTGGTGTGTGGTATGTGCATTAACATTAGTGAAGTAACACATAAAACATTGGTTTAGGTGTTATTACATGATCGGTTGAAGTCATTATGTTAGTTATTCATCAAAAAAGTTGTTACTCACCTGATAATGTAACTTATTACATTAAATGGAAAAGTGATTACTATAACAATTTAACATTTTATATAACCTGACAAGATATTACATTTACCGGTTTTATTACATTACCAATCTAAAAGTTATTACATTAACCGTTGTTACAAGACACAGTATGCATAGTTCTTGCCTTGACCTCATGGATATTATTATCCAATGTATCATTGATTAGTTTTAGGGTCATTTTAATCAATTTAGATCATTATTATAAAAATATCAAATTAAAGTGATAACTTCTTGTTTAGAAGATAATGGATGAATTTATTGATGAATTGAATACATGAATATACACCTATTGTTGAAACATTACTCTACATAATGACATTTAATAATAATAGTATCATGAGTATATGAAAGAAGATACAATTATCAACATCCCCAACACACACAGGTTCACTATGACATTTTCTATGATAACATTTATCCATTTAGATCACAATGTGTGATATTACACAGACACAGGGGAGACCTGATCCTAGATCAGAGCTGCATATTATGATCCAGAGGTTACCATGGTGATCAGAATCAGTCAACTGTTTAAGAATGGGAGATGGATATGACTGTTCACTAGATGATTTCTATTGATCCTTTATTTAGGGATCTGGAACCGGTGCCCGATAGGAGGGAGATGAAATACGGCACATTTTTACTTTTTGGTGTTTTCTCATTGGCCCTAAATGAACAAAGCTCTTCCCACACATATCTATCTAAGGTTTCTCTCTAGTGTGTGTTCGCTGGTGTGAATTCAGATTCCCTGATTGACTGAAGCTCTTCCCACACTGACCACAGCTATAAGGCTTCTCTCCTGTGTGTATGCGCTGGTGTGAATTCAGATTCCCTGATCGAGCAAAGCCCTTCCCACACTGATCACAGCTATAAGGCTTCTCTCCAGTGTGTATGCGCTTGTGTCTAGTCAGAGTTACTGATCGAGCAAAGCTCTTCCCACACTGATCACAGCTAAAAGGTTTCTCTCCAGTGTGTGTTAGCTGGTGTGAATTCCGGTTCCCTGAATGACTGAAGCTCTTCCCACACTGACCACAGATATAAGGCTTCTCTCCTGTGTGTATGCGCTGGTGTCTATTCAGGAATACTGATCGAGAAAAGCTCTTCCCACACTGATCACAGCTATAAGGCTTCTCTCCTGTGTGTGATCGCATGTGTCTAGTCAGCTCTCCTGAGCAAGCAAAGCTCTTCCCACACTGATCACAGCTATAAGGCTTCTCTCCAGTGTGTGTTCGCAGGTGTATAGTCAGTTGGCCTGAATGTTTGAAGCTTTTTCCACACTGATCACAGCTAAAAGGTTTCTCTCCAGTGTGTGTTCGCTTGTGTGAAATCAGGTTCCCTGAATGACTGAAGCTCTTCCCACAATGACCACAGATATAAGGCTTCTCTCCTGTGTGTGTTCGCAGGTGTATGGTCAGCTCTCCTGAGCAAGCAAAGCTCTTCCCACACTGATCACAGTTATAAGGCTTCTCTCCAGTGTGTGTTCGCAGGTGTATAGTCAGTTGGCCTGACTGATTGAAGCTTTTTCCACACTGATCACAGCTATAAGGCTTCTCTCCAGTGTGTGTTCGCAGGTGTATAGTCAGTTGGCCTGACTGATTGAAGCTTTTTCCACACTGATCACAGCTAAAAGGTTTCTCTCTAGTGTGTGTTCGCTGATGTGAATTCAGGTTCCCTGAATGACTGAAGCTCTTCCCACAATGACCACAGATATAAGGCTTCTCTCCTGTGTGTGTTCGCAGGTGTATAGTCAGCTCTCCTGAGCAAGCAAAGCTCTTCCCACACTGATCACAGCTAAAAGGTTTCTCTCCAGTGTGTGTTCGCTGGTGTGAATTCAGGTTCCCTGATTGCCTGAAGCTCTTCCCACAATGACCACAGATATAAGGCTTCTCTCCTGTGTGTATGCGCTGGTGTATAGTCAGCTGGCCTGACTGAGCAAAGCTCTTCCCACAATGACCACAGATATAAGGCTTCTCTCCTGTGTGTATGCGCTGGTGTATAGTCAGGGAAAAAGCTACAGCAAAGATCTTCCCACAATGATCACAGCTAAAAGGTTTCTTTCCAGTGTGTGTTCGCTGGTGTGAATTCAGGTTCCCTGATTGGCTGAAGCTCTTCCCACAATGACCACAGATATAAGGCTTCTCTCCTGTGTGTATGTGCTGGTGTGTAGTCAGATGTGCTGATCGAGCAAAGCCCTTCCCACACAGATGACAGCTATAAGATTTCTCTCCAGTGTGTGTTAGCTTGTGTATGTTTAGGGCTCCCAAAAAAGCAAAGCTTTTCCCACAATCAAGGCAGGGGTAAGGCCTCTCCCCTGTATGAATTCGCTGATGAAATTTTAAGGTTTGAGAGGCAGTGAAACTCTTCCCACACTGAGAGCAGCAGTACGGTTTCTCTCTGTTGTTAATCCGCTGTTGAATAATGATTCCACTCCGGCTTCTGAAACTCTTCCCACAGTCAGAGGACCAGTGGTGAGGTTTCTTCCTTGAACGTATCTGCTGGTGTTTCTTGAGATGTTCTGATCTGGAGAGACTCTTCTCTGTCTCGTCAGCAACATTAAGTGGTTGAGGCTCCCCAGATGATAAGCCCCTCCCACTGAGAGAACGACGGTTTGGGGTGTCCCCTGTGAAACAAAGAGATTGAATAACTAGTTTTTGGAAATATGGGTCCATAAACAAATACTATAACAATGTTCATAAATGTGTTATTTAGCAGACGCTTTTATCCAGAGCGACTTAAAGGAGCAATTAGGGTTAAGTAACTTGCTCAAGGGCACATCGACAGATTTTCCACCTAGTCGGCTCAGAGATCCAAACCAGAAACCTTTCAATTTGTGGCCCAACGCTCTTAACCACTAGACTACCTGCCGCCCTTATCATCAATATACACTCAGGCCAGTTTATTAGGTACACCTCCCTCCATTCACAAAATTGGATCGACAAATTAACTGTCCACTGAGTGTTTTACTGTTTATAAATCAATTAACAGAAGTTGCAGAATCAGATTGTAGTCTAATCCACACACCCCATTGTTCTTACTTGATGCAATAACATCTCCATCACCCTCCTCGTGTCCTTCTCTTACAATTCCACTCTGCCCTGGTGTTTTCCTGCAGTCGACCAGCCACACAGACACTCTCTTCAGACCCAGCAGTAAGGCGCTACCGGGAGAGTTGTGACCAGGGGACTCCGGCAGGGTGGAGGGGGACGGGCTAGCTCTGTCCTGGTGACCGCAGGAAGTATTGTACATAGAATATCATTAGACCAAACAATTGATTACTTTAGTCTAAATCTCAGATTGATTGGGTGCATCCTTAAAATATCTCCTTTCTCCTGAAGTGTGCAATCGTTCACTACTTTCCACAAATGTACCGTTTTTTCAAATCACTTTTTGAAAGATGCTTACATCTGCGAAAACGTGATTTGTTCAAATAACCAGTGAGGAAAAACCTGAACTACTGCTACTCATTATCCCACTATTGGAGCATGTTGAGAAAAATGTCAGTCTTATAGTTTCAGTATCCTTATACACTACATTAATAGAAGAAACCATCTGATATAGGGGTATTGTGGCATGTAGCAGAAGCCTACAGTAAAAAGGTATTGGTGTAGCTTTGTGCAATTTCTGCCCCATGCAACATTGCTCAAGATCAACTTTTCTATGTGACTTGTTACTGTAACAGCATCATCATCATCTAAAATCAGCTTACAGTGTAACAATATTCAGATAATGAGTGGAATAAACTAATTTACCACCCAAGTATTTCAGCAGTGCATTGTACACTACACCATCATTTCAAATGGTAGCACATAGTGACCAACTTTGCCCTACTGTATAGACACTATACAATTTTGTCTTCGTAGTTCAGTTTTTAGCAGTTTGATGAAATGATAGTTCAATGTATTGTTAACAAATGACAGGAAAATATTTTCAAAAGTTATCGATTGAAAATGGCCGAAGAGTTTTGAAACCTATTTTTGTGCTTTGAGTTGTGGAAATGTACCACATACTTGTGAAAATCGAAACTAACAGAAAAGTCATGGGCTAGTGGGAGTATCCACCATATGTTGTATACCAGTTATTTCATTTCAAATCAGTGAACAAGTGCACACTTTGGGAGCACAGAAAGACAATTAGGGATTCGTTAACATAGTATCTAGGCAGAAGTGGAGATAGCGTGAGGGCCATGTGGGTGACTAAAATAATAATACATGTAAGCCTACCAACAAACAAACAAAAACATTATGTAACACTATAAAACATTATGTAACACTATAAAACATTATCTAACACTATAAAACATTATCTAACACTATAGAACATTATGTAACACTATAAAATATTATTTAACAATATAAAACACTATAGTACATTATGTGACACTATAAAACATCATTCACAAAGATGCACCATTTCCTGGTTGCTACATTTTTTACAGTTTGCCTAATTTCTGTTTATGTGACAAAACAAGCAAGTACAGTGTAGATAATAATTGTAGCATCTAAACCGCTGTGAAATATATTTTCCATAACCAAACTATTGTATTTTCAGCTGTTTGAAGCTGGTGTACAAAACCGAAAGTAAAATAATCTAAATCTGTTTGTCACACATAATATACACGCAAACAATCATTCGTTCATTTCACCACACAGACAAGTCATTCATGCTTTGAAATTCAATCAAGCATTTTAGTTTTAAAATAAAGTAACAAAGGGAGCTTTGAGTAATTTGCCTAAGCAATAAATAAACCACAATTCCCTAACTGTTTTTAGTCTTCGCTGTAATAAAGGCTTTATATATTTTTTCTTTAGAATAGACTCTGGTACACTTATCATTTATTTAGTGTTGTTTACACAGCTCCAAATGGTGATAAAGAATTATACATCTAACAGCACCTGTTTGGAACACATAATACTCACGCAGCGTGCTTGCTGCTTTTTCGGGATCTGCAGTAGTTTCCTCAACTAAGTCAAATGTCTTCCACACATCTGACTTCCCCTTTCCCTCCTGAGCAACCAGTAAACATTCCCCCGTTTTTCATGATTCTGTTTTTCATGTCCTCCGGATCCATTTTGCTGTGTTACTGTGTTCTGAGTTTTATAACCAATTTATGGATGTGATTATGATAGGCTATAGATCAGGCCCTACTGGTCACGTGCATTCAATGCATACCTGTTTCACGTAAAGAGAGCAAGGGTTGAGGCTGATGGAATAGGGAATGTTTTTGCTAAACCAATGAGGGATTTTGGTAACAACTTTCAGTCGGAGAAACAAGTAAGGAATGAAATGTGATGTGGTGCCCGTTCGCTGCAGCAGGGAGGAGAGAGATTACCAATGTGCGCCAGTCATCTGACTCCCTTGAGTCTTTTGTGTTTCTTCATTATTTAATTGAACACTGTGCTTAAAGCATCAGACAAGCTCAGTGCATATTGTTGATTTTATTCAATGACATAGGGTGTATCTATATGGAAAAATACACGTTTTGACATTTCAACCAATTGATTGGTCGAAAGAACAGACCACTCTTGGACGACCGATATTTTTTTATATTTTCATATAGATTTGACCTACTACAGTAGCTATGTTGGTCTATTGTACTTAGCCATAAGTACAATAGACCAACATTGCTACATTAGTTGGTCAAATCTGTATGCTGGAAAACCTTGGTAGAGCATGGGTGGAGTAGGGATTGTGGTGCTCATGTGAATATCCTTTGTTTTTCAGCTTCACACCAATGCCTACTTCTCACTTAAAACAGTTCTTTTAAATTTCCATGATTTTTACACTGGAAGGTTATTTTCTGTTAAAGGTACATTATACAACATTTCCACATGCAAAGCCAGATTTTCTTTGAGCAACCAAGTCTGCCATTGGCAGTGCTATTGTAACCTTTAATTTGGCCTCTTCCAAAAGGTCTGCGCCTTAATGGCACAGGTGATGTGCTTGCATAACTCCCCAAATACAGGTGTGCCAAGCTTGTAGCATCACACCCAAGAAGACTCAAGGCTATAATCACTGCCAAAGGTGCTTTAACAAAGTATTGTGTGTAGATTGATGAGGCAAAACATTTAGTTTATCCATTTTAGAATAAGGCTGTAACGTAACAAATCGTGGAAAAAGTGAAGGGGTCGGAATACTTTTCAATTTTTATTTAAACATGTCAGATTGACTAAGTTTGTAGCTGCAACAGATTTTATAATTTCTCACTCTCACGTGCAAATTTCCGTCCATTAGCAACCAATGATGAGCTACCTTTTTTGTAGCATTTCTGACTATGCTAACATATTTTCAGCCATATCTCAGAGTTCTATATAAACAGGTCAGCAACAATACAGCTGCTATTAGCTAACATTAGCTTGCTTGTCCAAAGTCCAGCAGCTAGCCTCTGTAGCTAGCTACCTAACACAAGTCAGCTGAACGCTAGCTAGCTAATGAACGGGCAAAGAAAAGTAGATGGCTATATTTGTTAATGGAAGGTTTGTTACACAAATAACAAATCCATTAGGTAAATAGAGCCAGGCAACAACAGCTGACCTCGACAAAGAAGGTAGCTAACGATAGCTAGTTCACTTCCAAATACCGGTCCTACCTTTTTCCACAAAACATAGCTAGCCAGCCATGTACATCAGTTCAAAACCAACACCAAACTTTGGGGAAATTGTCACGCTGCTACCTCACAATGCATGCAATGCAATTGGCTTTTGCAACACTAGCTAGCTCTATAGTCCAAGCTATGGTAAGAGCTAGCCATATTTCACTGTCGGACACAACTCAAACTGTAGCTGAGAAAACAAATGCACATGTAAACAGCATGTTGTCCACTGCAGTGAGCAAATGCATGCTTGCTTGCATCAGGACAAACTCACCAGTTTCAAACATCCATAATACATTCCAGTATGCTCCTTCTCCTGTCTGCTTGACATCTGTTATGATGAGTTTCTGGTATGAAGAAGTGCAGGATGTAAGAGAGAGCAGTCGACACTCAGATGGAAGTTCGATTTTACATTTATTTCAGTACCGGATCATAAAACAAGATTAACATGCTTTGCCTCTTATCATATGACTGACTTCCCTACCACATCTCTCAGCTTATATAACGCCCTTCCAGTCTACTTTTATCGTACACAGTTGCTAACCATTATTGAGTTGTCAGTCATCTACGACCATATATTTCCTCTCTTTGGTGTCGTGTGGCACCCTAGCCAGGACATTCCATCACGCACCAATCCTAAGATTAGCACCAGTGGCCCCCTATCTATCTTGGCACACTGACCTTCTTTACTCACTCGTGATACTACTAACACATGGCTTGTCCTTGTTCTCTCATGCACATACAATTTATAATCTTTATAATCTTGGATCAAACACTCGTCATCTCAACATTTTTATCCAAATCGGTTTAGATAAACAGTGCCAAACTGACAACTCTGCCATTTGAACCGCTTGATTGTTTTTACAGCTCTGATATGGATTGTGGACTAGCCCATGTGTTGGATATTTGTCAACAACTCTGCAGTACACGCTATTCCAGTGGTGTGGTGCTTGGGGTGGGAGACGGGGCACATTTCCCCCAAACACTGATTTGTATAAATGTATAGGATGCATAACTGCAATGGTTTAGGCTAGAAACAAGCTGTAAAAGGCACAAGAAAGATGTGGCTCTATTGTACATGGGGATATCTTTGTTTAGTTTCTATGGCTGAGTTATATGACCTTCAGGTATACAACCTTTAATTCAATGACAACCATTTTCCTTTACCTAGCTTTTAATGGGAATTGATTAATATTTTACAATGCAAGACCGTCACAATCAATTAGCTATTCACCTTCTGAAATGCTGCAGACAATTACCTTTGACTATCCATGGTCAATTCTAAACATACTTCAATAGTTAGTTCAATACTGATTTTAGCTATTAGAGGACAACAGCAAGCAGACTGTATATTCTCGTTTTAATCTGACATGTAGAATTTGAGCTAGGTAGGCACAGAAAATACACTGAAAACTCTATTGCTAAGGACCCTGTTAGAAATCCGGTATATGGAACTCCGTAATGGCTGGACAGCTTATGACGAGAGTGTGTTGTGTATCTCCAATCAAGTTGATTTGCGAGTTTTCATCAACATTGGTTTAATAATGGATTGGATATGATGGAAGGGAGATTTGAATTGAACACACATTCTGAATCCAGATGTGTCTTTTAGACATATATGATATTGAGATTACTCCTAATATCACACATGGACATTCCCTATGGTCAAATATGGAATCATTCAATATACTGAGATATGTGACACCATATTTTCTCTCTTCATGTTGACAAATTCTGACTATATACACTACCAGTGAAAAGTTTTAGAACACCTACTCATTCAAGGGTTTTTCTTTATTTTTACTATTTTCTACATTGCAGAATAATAGTGAAGACATCAAAACTAGTTCCCACATATGCTGAGCACTTGTTGGCTGCTTTTCCTTCACTCTGCAGTCCGACTCATCCCAAACCATCTCAATTTTGTTGAGGTAAGGGGATTGTGGAGGCCAGGTCATCTGATGCAGCAGTCCATCACTCTCCTTCTTGGTAAAATAGCCCTTACACAGCCTGGAGGTGTGTTGGGTCATTGTCCTGTTGAAAAACAAATGATAGTCCCACTAAGCCCAAATCAGATGGGATGGCGTATCACCGCAGAATGCTGTGGTAGCCATGCTGGTTAAGTGTGCCTTGAATTCTAAATAAATCACAGACAGTGTCACCAGCAAAGCACCCCCACACCATAACACCTCCTCCATGCTTTACGGTGGGAAATACACATGTGGAGATCATCCGTTCACCCACACCGCGTCTCACAAAGAAACGGCGGTTGGAACCAAAAATCTCCAATTTGGACTCCAGACCAAAGGAAACATTTTCACCGGTCTAATGTCCATTGCTCATGTTTCTAGGCCCAAGCAAGTCTCTTCTTCTCATTTGTGTCCTTTAGTAGTGGTTTCTTTGCAGCAATTCAACCATGAAGGCCTGATTCACAGAGTCCCCTCTGAAATGTTGATGTTGAGATGTGTCTGTTACTTGAACTCTGTGAAGCATTTATTTGGGCTGCAATTTCTGAGGCTGGTAACTCTAAAGAACTTATCCTCTGCAGCAGAGGTTACTCTGGGTCTTCCATTCCTGTGGCGGTCCTCATGAGAGCCAGTTTCATCATTGCGCTTGATGGTTTTTGCGACTGCACTTAAAGAAACGTTCAAAGTTCTTGAAATTGTCCGGATTGACTGACCTTCATGTGTTAAAGTAATGATGGACTGTCGTTTCGCTTTGCTTATTTGAGCTGTTCTTACCATAATATGGACTTGGTCTTTTACCAAATAGGGCTATCTTCTGTATACCCTACCCCCCACACACACACACACACACACACACACACACACACACACACACACACACACACACACACACACACACACACACACACACACACACACACACACACACACACCTTGTCACAACACAACTGATTGGCCAAACGCATTAAAAAGGAAAGACATTCCACAAATTAACTTTAAAGAAGGCACACCTGTTAATTGAAATGCATTCCAGGTGACTACCTCATGAAACTGGTTGAGAGAATGCTAAGACTGTGCAAAGCTGTCATCAAAGCAAAGGGTGGCTCTTCGAAGAATCTCAAATATAAAATGTATTTTGATTTGTTTAACACTTTTTTGGTTACTACATGATCCCATGTGTTATTTCATAGTTTTGATGTCTTCACGATTATTCTACAATGTAGAAAATGGTAAAAATAAAGAAAAATCCTTGAATGAGTAGGTGTTCTAAAACTTTTGAACGGTAGTGTACATTGCAAATCTGTGTTTCCTCAGCACATTCAAGACATGAAGCTTCTCTTGGTTGAGGTCCATATATGGATCTTGATATATGGATCTTGATATGCTGAAAATAAGGAGGATTTCTGAAGCATTTCTGAGTTTTCAGCAAAGGCTCAATAATTAGACAAACATATTTGTCTTATGCACAAATCATTTTTGGATTTCGTCCAGATATCATACATGGTTTGGCCGGATATTGACTCATTATATATCCTGAGATAGGCCTATGTAGACACCTTACTTTCTCAATATGATGACACATACTGACAGTAGGACTACATAGTATATTTTCTCAGCACATACAATGCATATTATCTTGCCTGAGGTCCACATCAGGATCTTGATATGCTAAATAAGGACCATTTCTGATGCTTATTTGAGCTGAGGACATGATCAATCATTGTACAAATATTAACTCCATATCATTATTTTACACTAGCTATCATTGTTGTATTCACTCTGCATAAAGGCGAGCAAACACAATATAAAAGCACTAACTGGTAGCCTAGCAACAAGAATCACGTATTTTCAAATGTCATTTTTTATTTGGGCGCCACAATGAGTGTGAAAACGGTGTGGTTGAACTGACATCTGGAGAAACGAAGTGAGAAGGTGTTCGGAAAATACCTCAAAGAAGTTAACTGGTGGCTTCATAGCCTCTCAATGGCCAATACATAGCATGAGCAATCCAGGGTTTATATACATCATTGGTGTAGCTTATGCCTAATTATTTCTCCCTGGTTTTGACTTTACCTGCTGGCTGTGCATTGCTTGTATCATCAATCTGTGTGCGATAGGCTAGTAGGCTACTTGGATGAAATTACCCCCATTATTTTATTTTGTCTAAGTGTTCAAATCAAACGCGTGGATGTGGAAGAGCAAATATGAAAACTAGACCTATACATTTTATACACCACAGTTAGCATACTGCTCATAAAAGCCAACCAAACTTACCCGATCCATCATGGAAGCTACTGTATTCTTTCTTCGTTTCTTCAAATACAAAGATTGACAGTAAATGTGTACGCTACAATTAATTTCTTTTTCACTGCGTTCAGGTGAATAAAAGCTAGACCACAACTTTTTAAATGTCAAAACTCGATTTAAATTGTGACAAATAAACGTCTCATGTAGACTAATCTTATATCGGAATATATCCTACAAAAGCCTGTGGAATTGTATTTGGTTTGAAAACATGATAAAGGATGGTAACAAAGAACTTCCGGTTGATGCTTTACGGCTTCTTCTGTGGTGTTTAAGGGGTGCTGACACCAACAGTACATAGTCTTCAACACATCTCTTCAAATGGGAGAGGCGGTTTAGGGAGTCATTTATTGCTTAAAATAAACTGTTTGTATTGCATATATATATATTAAATGAATGGCAAAATATAGGCTATATATTGTAATGACCCAGCTGGGTCATAAAGTAAAAGAGAGACGGGCCCCAGGTGTACAGGCAGAACACAGGTTTATTCCTAAATGGGCTATTGTTCAGGCCACAACCCACGCCGCTAAACCTCAAAACATACACAAATAGAACATGTCAAATAAAGGGTCCCGAACAGAAGAGAGAGAGATGAGACCGTAACCCCTATTTAATCATTCCCAAAATCCCGCGGGATTACCCATCATACCCCCCAACCTTTCCATCTGTCCTGGCATATTTAACCCCTGCTAGTACCCATGAGAACGATAACACATCCATGAACACAGAACACAATACAGGGTCGTTACATAGCCCCCTCCTTTCTAAACCCTAGCCCCTAGGGTTACAAAACAAAATCCTTAAAACGACCCGGAGGTCGCATCAGTCTCTTGTGCCTTCCCTTGACTCTCACTGGTGGACCCCCAGAACACTCATCTGCCCCAATGTCATTTCCAGCACCCCCGAAGAGGCAGCCCCCGTCCCAGGCTCAGCTTGCATTAGAGTCTCCTCGCTAGACTGTCCCCGTGTGCTCACATCAGAGTCCTCACTTCCATTCCCTACCGTTTTCCTCCCTCTGTAGGGCGCCAATCGGTCCCGGTGGACCACCACCTTCCTGCCCCGTGGGGAACCTCCACCCGGTACGTCACCTCCCCCACTCTCTCTATCACCAGGCACGGCCCCACCCAGGCACTGTCCAGCTTTGGGCACCGCCCCTTCTTGCGCGTGGGGTTGTGAAGCCACACGCGTTCTCCCGCTCCAAAGTGCCTCCCCCTAGCGCGTGAGTCATAGTGGCGCTTTTGGCGCATTCCTGCGTTCTCGAGTTGCTCTCTTGCGAAGGTGTGAGCCGCTTCTAACCGGTTCTGCAGTCGACGAACATAGTTCGGGCCAGGCAAAATCCCGTCGTCGTTATCAGGAGGGTGGCCAAACGTCAGTTCGGCTGGGGTGCGCAACTCACGACCTAACATTAGTAGCGCTGGGGAGCACGCAGTCGATTCCTGAACAGCCGACCTACATGCCATGAGAATAAACGGTAAGTGGGTGTCCCAATCTCTCTGGTGTTTTGAGGTAACGATAGCCAGCTGTTGTGCTAATGTTCTGTTAAATCTTTCCACCAGCCCATCACTCTGGGGATGAAGCGGAGTAGTGCGCGTCTTCTCCGCGCCTAACCGTCTACACAACTCTGAGAACACCCGTGACTCAAAGTTTCTCCCCTGGTCGCTGTGTATAGACTGTGGCACCCCGAACCGACTGATTATTCCCCCTACCAATGCATCAGCTACTGTTTCTGCCTCCTGGTCTGGGAGAGCGTAAGCCTCTGGCCACTTGGTGAAGTAGTCCATAGCAGTTAGAATCCACCTGTTACCGCTGTCTGTGATTGGAAACGGTCCAACTATGTCTACCCCCAGTCTCTCCATGGGCTCCCCCTACTGGGAATTGTTGTAGGAGGGCGTGTGACTGACCTGGAGGTCCTTTCTTAGCAGCACACTCATCGCACTGCCTGCAAAAGTCCTCCACATCCCTCCTGTGCCTGGCCCAATAGAAGCCTTTACGTACGCGCTTTAACGTTTTGGAGACCCCAAAATGCCCTGCGCCTACTCCCCGTGAAGCTGCTGTAACACGCTCCCTTGCAGCCTTTTGGGAACCACTACCTGCCACGTCATTTCTCCAGTAGCTGGCTTTTTCCACCCCCTCTGGAGCACTCCTCAGCCACTCTAAGGACTGAGAATTTAGCCCAGAGTCCTTTGGTGACTGGTGATAGAGGGGCTACTTCCCCCCATGGCGGTCGTCTTCTCTCTTCCACCCACCCCCAGCACAGGACGCAGCTCTGCGTCCTCCTCCTGGCGACGCCTCCACTCCCCGACGTCCACAGCCTCAAGCTCCCGGCACTCTGTCACCCTCAGCTGACTCACCGTGGCGGTGACTCCCTCCTCCATGCACAGTTCCCTCTCTCGCTCCACCCGTTTGGCGCAGTACCCACAGCCGTCCTCAGCACACGGGCGGCGGGACAAGGCGTCTGCATTGCTGTGGCGAAGGCCGGCCCTGTGCTCCACCTGGAAGTCGTAGGGTTGCAGCTCCTCCAACCAGCGGGCGATCTGACCCTCTGGCTCCTTGAAGGAGAGAAGCCACTGCAGGGCGGAGTGATCCGTCCGCACCACAAACGGCAGGCCCCCAGGTAGTACTTGAAATGGCGTACTGCTGCCACGACAGCCAAAAGCTCCCTCCTTGTCACGCAGTAGCGTTTTCAGCCTTATCAAAAGTTCTGCTGTAATAAGCTACTACGTGCTCCCCGTCAGAACCACGCTGAGCCAGCACGGCCCCCAAGCCCTCATTGCTTGCATCGGTGTCCAGAATAAACGGACGGTTTGGGTCTGGTGAGGACAGGACAGGGGCCTCCACCAGGGCACGTTTGAGGGCCTCAAACGCCCGCTGGTGCTCTTCGGTCCACTGAAAGACAGTGTCCTTCTTGAGAAGGTGGTTCAAAGGAGCTGCTATCCCCGCAAACCCTTTCACAAACCTACGATAGTAGGATGCCAGACCCAGGAAGCTCTTAACCTCCTTTTTTTCCTTTGGAATTGGCCACCCCCTCACAGCCTCCACTTTGTCTGGCAACGTGCTGATACCCTCACCACCCAGCTGATGACCCAGGAACGCCAACTCCCTTTGCATGAAATGGCACTTTTCCGGGTGTAATTCTAGCCCCGCCCCGAGATCCTCTCCAGCACTCGCCTAAGTGCCCCCCAGTGCCCCCTCAAACGACGTGCCATGTACCAATATGTCGTCTAGGTACACGACACACTCGTCTCTCGGAACCCCCGCCAGCACTCTGTCCATGAGCCTCTCAAAGGTGGCAGGAGCATTACAAAGCCCGAAGCACAGCACCTTGAACTGCCAATGGCCCCTATCCGTGGAGAAGGCCGTTTTTCACGTGCCCCAGGCGAGAGGGCACCTGCCAGTAGCCGCTGCGCAGATCAAGGGAAGAGAACCACGAGGACCCTCTGACGTGGTCTAGCGACTCATCGATCCTCGGTATGGGGTAAGAGTCTTTAATGGTGACAGAATTTAGGCCCCTGTAGTCCGCACAAAACCTAAGTTTACCCCCTTTCTTAGGCACCATGACGACCGGCGCGGACCACGGGCTATCTGATGGCTCAATGAAATCAGCCCGCAACATGTCAACAATAGCTGTGGCTGCTGCTTCCCTCTTGGCAAGGGGAATGCGACGGGGCCGAATTTTAATGGGTTGGTTGTCCCCAGTGTCGATGTCGTGCTGAACCAGGTGCGTTTGCCCTACCTCATCTTCCCCCAAGCCGAAGCTATCTTTAAAGTCAAACAGCAGCTGCTTTAATTGTCTCTGTTGTCCCTCGTCCAGACCTTGACAGTTTTTCAGCCACACAGCCTCAACGGGCGTCGATAACTTCCTCCTTCCCCCGTCGGGCTGATGGGGTGAAGGAGCCAGTGTGTTTTGGGCTACTGGGATGCCTGTGCTTGCACCATTATGGGGAGTGAAGGTCGTTGCCGCCGGAGACAGCTGCTGGGCTGGAACAACGACCAAGGGAGCAGCCGGGACGACCAGTGGAGTTTCGGCAAGCTTGGAGGAAGACAGAGGAACAGCCCTGCCCCCTGCTGGCCCTCCCGTAGGCGACATTCCCACTGTGGGCCCCCCCGACAGCCTCAAAGTGCCCGAAGCTAAGTCCAACTGAGCCCCACAGTTTTTCAAAAGTCCATTCCCAGTATACAGGGGTCCTGTACCGCTGCTACCCACACCGGACACCCCACAGTTCTCCCCCCACAGTCACAGACACCCGACACTTCCCTAACATGGGGGCTAGCTCCCCCGTGACAGTCCGTAGCTGGACAAAGGTCGGCTCCACCCGCACCCCAACAGGTAGTATGTCTGGTCTCACCAGGGTTACTGTAGAGCCCGTGTCGACCAGGGCCAAACATTCCACCCCTCTACCTTGACGATGACATTGCAGAAGTCCCCAATGGTGGTACGTCCCACCACAACTACCGGACTAGGAAACACGGTGGCCGCTACACCCTGGGGAAGCAGGTCCCCACCCTCTTGCCTGCACTGCTGGGTACATCTTCTGCTTACTGTGGGTTCGGGGCGGAGGAATGGGCCCGCGCTGCCCCCTGCGCGAGAACCCGCTGTCGTTTCCCTGTTGACTGGAGAATCTGCCACACTCCGCTGAATGTGGCCAGTCTGGCCACAACCCCAGCAGACAATGGAAGTTGAGCTGACACTGCGATGTTGTCTGGAGCCCTTCTCAATGACAAGCGAAGCGGTCTTGACTAACCCTCCCAACTCGTCGACCCACTCTGGTTTGGTGACCCCCAGCACCCCGGCCGCCGCTGCTCTCACCTCTGGTTGACTGGCAACCTCCACTCTCACTCCCTCACCCCAGATCAGCTCCCTCTTCCTGGCTATCTCCACTGCAGCCCGCAGAGATGCTGGGTCCGACATCTGCACATGCTTACCCAGTTCGGTGGGGGAGAGCGCTCTAATGAAACTGTCCCGTGCCAGCTCGTCTTGCACCCCAATCGACATATTTGCATAAGCCCGCCTGGTCAGGCTCAGAATATCACTTGCCAACGCCTTTAATGATTCCCCCTGAAGTCTCTTTTTGTTATTCAGTTCAATCCGCAGCATGTTGGGCTGTGCATCGCTGCCGAAACGGCCCCCCCAATGCCTCCACTAGCGCACCGTAGTCGCCCTCTCGTCCGGGGCTAGCGTTAGCAGGCATTCCGACGCCTCCTCTGACAGGCTCAGGGCAAGCTGTAACCCTTTCGTCTCGTCAGACCACCTCCCGGCTCTAGCCAACAACTCGAATTGAGTGAAAAAAACTTCCCATTTACCTTGTCCATTGAACTTTGGGAGTTTAGCCGCTACCGTGGCTAATGGCAATAGGGCGCTGCCATCTCTGTTTACATAAGGAGGTCCAGCCATTTCCGCACGCGGTGACGTCGATATCTCCGTCGCCGTGACGTCTGTTCTGGTCGAGCGGTTTGAAGGAAAACCCGCCCGTTCTGCCATCTTGCTGACTGACAATTTAACTCCCGCCATGTGGCTCTCCAGCTCTTCTACAGCCGTCATCGCCTGACCCTCCCGACCGGGTACACCCGAGCCCACAACGGCCACTTTGTCCGACTCTTCCTTAACTTTCCGCCTCGCCCCGATCATCCTGACCGTAGATGCGAGTCACGCTAAAGCTAACCACGGCCTATACTGAAACAGATAACTCGCCTAATCTCGATCTATCCCGTCGTTCGAAAGCACTTCTGACACCAATGTAATGACCCAGCTGGGTCATAAAGTAAAAGAGAGACAGGCCCCAGGTGTACAGGCAGAACACAGGTTTATTCCTAAATGGGCTATTGTTCAGGCCACAACCCACGCCGCTAAACCTCAAAACATACACAAATAGAACATGTCAAATAAAGGGTCCCGAACAGAAGAGAGAGAGATGAGACCGTAACCCCTATTTAATAATTCCCAAAATCCCGCGGGATTACCCATCATACCCCCCAACCTTTCCATCTGTCCTGGCATATTTAACCCCTGCTAGTACCCATGAGAACGATAACACATCCATGAACACAGAACACAATACAGGGTCGTTACAATATCATTCATCTATTTAAACTGTAAATTATTAGGTGTATCACTTTTTATATGTCATCCTCAATGATCGTAAATGCATTATGTCCGCGATCATTATATTGAATTTTAAAAATTTGGCTAATGAAATCAAATGTAATCTAAGGTATTTATATTAACAAGAAAAACAGATTATAGCCTCTGGCTGGCTGTGGTTTGCTGGAAGGTGGCAGGCTGAATTTGAGATTGTAGATATTCCTTGCTCTTGTCTTTCAAATTAGCTCATGGCTAGATGGCTTTCCTAGGGCTTATAGCCGTCCTCTGAATGGAAGACGCAAAAGCGGCCTGCCAAGGGCTTGTAGCAGTCCTATGAGTGCAGGCTAAGAAATTTCTATTAGATCAAATAAACTTCATGTAGCAAAAAAGCCATTCGGTTTTTGGATGATCAAATTCAACACTCTCTCATTGACCTCCATACAAAACACATTGCTTGCTGGGGAAAAAAACGAACAAACGATACCTGCTGGAGGAAGACAGATTTTCCCTCGAGTTGGGCCTTTCTCTTTGCTCTCCTCTCTGACAATGTTCTCGTCGAGAGTCCAGATATTGTTATTGGTTGAAGCCCAGTAAGAATAGCCTCCTAAATAACAGACTGATTACTGATGCGCTATCTGTGCAGTGAACCAGTAAAGCCTGATTTATGTTCAATCCGACCTCTGCAGTGGCCATACACAGTGGCGATTTCAGCATGTAAATCTTGGTGGGGAAAACCCCAAACATTTTTGAGGGATGCATGCCAGCAAAGCAACAACACAACACTAAACAATATATTAATTGCACCATAACAGTGACAAACGGTGCCCACAAACTATTAGGGCTTACATAAAGCTGTCCCAACAGCAGAGCTTTCTTTTCAGCACAATGGAGTGAATCCTTACCCACGGCTATGCCCGGCTATCACAGAGCCTTGTCTGGCAGCAAAACAGTTCATTCAGACTCATTTACTGCCTTTCTAAAAAAACTGCTCATATGGCTGACTTGCTTAAACAAATGTGGTTTCTACTGACAATTGAGATGTACAAACTATGGCATAAGGGAATGAAAAGCGGAGGAGAGGCAATCCGTAATTTTGATTAAGACAATGAGCGACGTAGTAGTAGTCAATACAAAGAAGGACAGTCAATATAACTATTTGTTCAGCACTTTTGAAATGTACAGCTACAGAATTCAGAACATGGGCCGTTCTTATAGTATTCTCCCTGTACACCAAGTCAGACCTTAGGATAAATAAAGGTGGTATATAAGCAGACAATGAAAGCTCTTACAATATTCGATGATGACATTTCTCTAAAACAGGCTATAGGCTACAGTGGGGAAAAAAAGTATTCAGTCAGCCACCAATTGTGCAAGTTCTCCCACTTAAAAAGATGAGAGAGGCCTGTAATTTTCATCATAGGTACACGTCAACTATGACAGACAAAATGAGAAAAAAAATCCAGAAAATCACATTGTAGGATTTTTTATGAATTTATTTGCAAATTATGGTGGAAAATAAGTATTTGGTCAATAACAAAAGTTTCTCAATACTTTGTTATATACCCTTTGTTGGCAATGACACAGGTCAAACGTTTTCTATAAGTCTTCACAAGGTTTTCACACACTGTTGCTGGTATTTTGGCCAATTCCTCCATACAGATCTCCTCTAGAGCAGTGATGTTTTGGGGCTGTCGCTGGGCAACACGGACTTTCAACTCCCTCCAAAGATTTTCTATGGGGTTGAGATCTGGAGACTGGCTAGGCCACTCCAGGACCTTGAAATGCTTCTTACGAAGCCACTCCTTCGGTGCCCGGGCGGTGTGTTTGGGATCATTGTCATGCTGAAAGACCCAGCCACGTTTCATCTTCAATGCCCTTGCTGATGGAAGGAGGTTTTCACTCAAAATCTCACGATACATGGCCCCATTCATTCTTTCCTTTACACGGATCAGTCGTCCTGGTCCCTTTGCAGAAAAACAGCCCCAAAGCATGATGTTTCCACCCCCATGCTTCACAGTAGGTATGGTGTTCTTTAGAAGCAACTCAGCATTCTTTGTCCTCCAAACACAACGAGTTGAGTTTTTACCAAAAAGTTCTATTTTGGTTTCATCTGACCATATGACATTCTCCCAATCCTCTTCTGGATCATCCAAATGCACTCTAGCAAACTTCAGATGGGCCTGGACATGTACTGGCTTAAGCAGGGGGACACGTCTGGCACTGCAGGATTTGAATCCCTGGCGGCGTAGTGTGTTACTGATGGTAGGCTTTGTTACTTTGGTCCCAGCTCTCTGCAGGTCATTCACTAGGTCCCCCCGTGTGGTTCTGGGATTTTTGCTCACCGTTCTTGTGATCATTTTTACAGGTCCTCTGTAGCTCAGCTGGTAGAGCACGGCGCTTGTAACGCCAAGGTAGTGGGTTCGATCCCCGGGCCACCCATACACAAAAAAAAAATTATGCACGCATGACTGTAAGTCGCTTTGGATAAAAGCGTCTGCTAAATGGCAGATCATATCATATCATATATTTTGACCCCACGGGGTGAGATCTTGCGTGGAGCCCCAGATCGAGGGAGATTATCAGTGGTCTTGTATGTCTTCCATTTCCTAATAATTGCTCCCACAGTTGATTTCTTCAAACCAAGCTGCTTACCTATTGCAGATTCAGTCTTCCCAGCCTGGTGCAGGTCTACAATTTTGTTTCTGGTGTCCTTTGACAGCTCTTTGGTCTTGGCCATAGTGGAGTTTGGAGTGTGACTGTAGTGTATTGGATTATGTCTGTGTTAAATGTTTTTCATGAAGAAATGGAATGTTGTTTCATTTAGTGCAAGAAGGGGGGATGTTTTATGATGTTATTTGAAATGTGCAGTTTTGAGGGTGACGCCCGAGGGGAGACTGGTGATTGGCTAGAAGAGGGGGTAACCCTTATTTTGGCAGTGTCTATATAAGAAGGGTTTTAGACAATAAACCCCAGAGCGGTTATTATAATTCGAGGCAACTGCTCTGCAGACAACGCGTGTCTGTAATTTATGCTGTAACCTCGTGGTATGAATAAAAACTTCTGACACGATGCAGCATAAACCGGACTCTTTTGTTGACAGCGATGATGACCACCATTCATCATATACGACATGACTGTTTGAGGTTGTGGACAGGTGTCTTTTATACTGATAACAAGTTCAAACAGGTGCCATTAATACAGGTAACGAGTGGAGGACAGAGGAGCCTCTTAAAGAAGAAGTTACAGGTCTGTGAGAGCCAGAAATCTTCTCTCAATGTGTCTGTCATAGTTGACGTGTACATATGATGAAAATTACAGGCCTCTCTCATCTTTTTAAGTGGGAGAACATGCACAATTGTTGGCTGACTAAATACTTATTTCCCCCACTGTATATGTACACCACCAAGTCAGAACAGTAGGCTAAGTTATGAGGGGGAACGGGACCAAATTATAAGAAAGAGGCACATGGGCTAATAACAGCTTACTACACAACATACACTTAGAATTACTTTCTTACTACAGTATACATATCTCCCTGACATATTACATCATTTATGCAGCAGCATACAATACATTTTTGGACTCACCTTCTTGTGCTGTGCTCACTTGAACAGGAAGGTGGCACGATGGTCCTCCTTGTGGGCATATTTTGCCATCAAAGTCTGGCATTCTATGGATTTATGGTGCTTTCAAGACAACTGAAAACTCTGGAAAACACTAGGTGGAATCATGATGACGTCAGTGATCTTCAGGTCGGAGCTTTAGAAAGAGGCCCGAGTTCACGACTTGGAATTCCGAGTTGGATGTCCGTTCAAAACGTATTTTCCCAGTCTGAGCTAGTTTTTTTCCACCCAGAGTTCCCAGTTCTCTTGAATTCACTGTCTAAAATGTCCAAATTCTGAGCTTCCAGTTGTTTTGAAAGCGGCAGAAGTCGTGCTGGATTGACAGCATGGCCAATGTATTCAACATTTTCTGGCCCATGATGTTGTAAGTTTATATTTATCATTTTAAGCTTGGAAAATATACTTTTAAACCCAGACTAGGACCACAAACCCTCTCCACTGAATAAAAGGCTAGTGATTGTATTGGCGATTTATTATTCTCCTAAATTGATGGGATGACTAACTTAGAAAGAATGCATTCTTGACTGGGCTAATGTAGGTTGTGACACCTGGCAAGGCTGTGATTGATGTGAAGAGCTGTTTTAGGGGGTAAAATGAGATAAGGATTGTGTCTCCAGATGCTGGAGTATACTGGTTCTTTGTGATCTGTGAGCCTTCCTTGGACATAGGAATGGTGTCTAAGGGAGCTGGCTCTTCTCACTATGACAGGTTGTTATGATGAACGTATGCCTGGTAACAGAAGAGGCTGGCAACAGGGGTGCATCAATGGATTGGCTGAGTAAGTTTAAACCACGCTCAAGTCTCTACTCTAATTGGCCAGCAGAGAAGTGGGAAATTCCCTCTGTATTTGAGTATTGGATCTGAAACAATGTTTTAGTTCTCTGAAGTGCCCTGCAAGGTATTTCAAAGAGCCCGTATATACGAAACATCATATTTACCATTGAAGGTTTTTGCATTAATTAAAATAACTAGTATACCTTAAAAGTCGTGTTGACCTCTTTTGTTCCTAATGCCAGATTTGAATTGACGCAACTTTGACAATTGGTGACACCCGTCGCGATCTGGTAGAAGGGACTTCGCTGGATACTTTCCGGCCCATTGGTCATCTCTTTCATTGGACTGTGTTTCACAAAAAGTCCGGACAAACTTAAAGGTAAGCAGATACCTATTGTTAAATAACTAAAGATCTGCAAATTGGCTTTATTCAAATTAATTTTGTGAAACAACTGTCTGATGTAAGTGAACTAAATTATGAAACTATTATGAGTAGATAAGCACAATATTGTGACCTGTAAACCTGTGGTGAATGTGATGTTAAAACATTGGTACCATTGAGTATTATTTCTTTGACACATATCCAGAGAGATATGGCTAGGTTCTGAGAAAAATACTGAAGTCTCCAGGCTAGGATCACCAGGGGTGAGAACTGGAGACACAGGGAATTATTGGCTAAGGGCGTTGGCTACTGACACATATCCATCGAGATATGGCTAGGATCAGAGGAGCGCCAAAATTTTAGTTGAGTATTGTTTCTTTGACACATATCCAGAAGAGATATGGCTAGGTTCTGAGGAAAATACTGAAGTCTCTGGACCACAAATGGTGTAACTGTGAGATACAGGGATTAATTGATCAAAGTGTAACGTTGTGGCACATATCCACTGAGATACGGCTAGGATCATAACGGGCACTTAAATTTTAGATAGTGTTACGCTACTGACACGTATCAGAGGGCTAGATACAGCTAGAATCAGGGGGACACTGGGTGTTGTTGTATGCATGAGTGCGCAAATGATCACAGACTAAATAAAATAGTGAATAGGGGTTATTAAAAATAATGAACCTGTATATTAAGACGTCTGTGGCTGTCCAAACTGTATAATTTGTGAATAACTGTTGGGTTTGTGGTTGCCTAAATCGTATAACCCGTTAATAACAATTGGGAATATGAAGGTAAAATGATGAATAACTAGTATGACTAAACTGAAACGTTTGAACTGATATAATTAAATTGTAACATTTGATGTTTGACATAGCATAATACTGGTTTTAAATAAGTAAATTAAAGTGATATATTTAATTTGATGTATCAACCATTGGTTAAATAATTGAAACACTTGGGTTTATTCGTTCAATTTACAATTTGATGTGTAGCGTTTAATTTGATGTATCAACCATTGGTTAAATAATTGAAACACTTGGGTTTATTCGTTCAATTTACCAATTGATGTGTGGCGTTTAATTTGATGTATCAACCATTGGTTAAATAATTGAAACACTTGGGTTTATTCGTTCAATTTACAATTTGATGTGTGGCGTTTAATTTGATGTATCAACCATTGGTTAAATAATTGAAACACTTGGGTTTATTCATTCAATTTACAATTTGATGTGTGGCGTTTAATTTGATGTATCAACCATTGGTTAAATAATTGAAACACTTGGGTTTATTCGTTCAATTTACAATTTGATGTGTGGCGTTTAATTTGATGTATCAACCATTGGTTAAATAATTGAAACACTTGGGTTTATTCGTTCAATTTACCAATTGATGTGTGGCGTTTAATTTGATGTATCAACCATTGGTTAAATAATTGAAACACTTGGGTTTATTCGTTCAATTTACCAATTGATGTGTGGCGTTTAATTTGATGTATCAACCATTGGTTAAATAATTGAAACACTTGGGTTTATTCGTTCAATTTACCAATTGATGTGTGGCATTTAATTTGATGTATCAACCATTGGTTAAATAATTGAAACACTTGGGTTTATCCGTTCAATTTACCATTTGATGTGTGGCACTGTAAGAATACTGCTTTCAAACAATTAAGGCTGAAATAACCTGCCGCCGAGTTTAACTAATTAGGTGGGAATAATAGATAGATGTACTTTAAATAACTAAATAGCGGACGAATATTACAAATTAAAACGTAAAAAACATGACTACCAGCGGAGAAGCGGAAAGAATATTGAAGGCTCTAAAATCCACACTTGAAACAAACGGAGGAAAAGATGGAAAAGAATGGAGCAGGCGAGGAGAAAAACTTTATAGGGGATGGATAGACGATGGTTGTATACTGTCCCCCGATGGAGTGCCTGTAGAAGGCGAACCAGGGAGAATACTGGAGACGTTGAAACGGAAAACCCAGAAAGCAGAAGGCGAATGGAAAAATGAAGGAGAGCCCCGCAGTGGCAAAATTAAAGACGCAATGGAGAAAGCAAAGCTAAAGGAGAGGATTGGCCTAGCAATGCTTGGAAAATTGAAGAAACTGTGTGCGGAGAAAACAGGACAAAAGGAAAGGACCCGTTTATACCCACCCTTACCAACAGCGCCACCACCATATGACGACCACCCAAAAACAATGGCTCCGGTTCTGGATATAGTGGGAAAAGTCCACTATCAACAAAGGACAGATGAGGGGGAAGAAGGAATGTGGGTCAGAAAGAGCGATATGACTGACAGAAGGGGAGAAGTGGACGTACTTTTAAAAGCTGCAAGAGCGCTAGAAAAAGGAGTGTTTGAACTGAGTAGAATTGATGGAGAGACGGGGAACAGATGCGGAACAGAAGGAGGAGGGAGTGTTGACGGTGATGGTGAGAGTGAGAAGGAAGAGAGAATGAGCCTAACTGGAGGAAACGTAAGGGGTGGTCTAGCCCAGGGGGAGTGGCAACAAAACAAGGATGCTGAAGAAGGGGAATTGAGGGAGAGACTTGAGAGACAGAGAGATGAAGAACGACTGGAAGAGTTGAAGATGATAAAAGAGGAAGTACGACACCAGGAAGCACAATTGCACAAGTTAAAGATGGAGCTCAAAGCGAACAAAAACAGGAGTGAAAGTGAAAGCTCACCAGTAAGGGGACACTGTATTGACCTCAGAGACTGGGAAGAGAGTGAGGAGGAAAGAGGGAAACAACAAAAACTCATATGTGGAGCTTTTGATGGAGACATATGGGACAACAATGATGGACCCGCATACCATACCCGAGCCAGGGCGCAGTCCAGAGAGGGACACAAAGGGGGGCAGTACCCGTTGAGGGAGACCCCAGGGGGGGCCTCAGTTTACAAGCCATGGTCCCACAGAGACATACAGACCCTGGTGGACAGTCTCCCTCAACCTGAAGAATCTGGACACAGATGGGTGAAGTCTTTTGAGAGTCTCACAGCAGCGGATGAACTCACCATAGGTGATATGGTTACTGTAATGAACAGGTGTATGGGAGACCAGGAATGCAGAGAGATAATGACCTCTGGGGGACTGAGAGGGCAAGTGGGGTCGGCTACAAGATTTGACCCCCACCGCAGTGACGTATGGGATGTCATAAGGAGGAAGTATCCTACCCAGGCCAGACCCGAACTGATGAGAACTCTGATATTGAATGACAATGAAACCATACCAGCATACATGAAGAGGGCTAAGTGCCTCTGGAGGCAAGCATGGAATGAAGAACCAGGAAAAGACACCATGAAGCACCTCTTCCTGACAAACTGCTTGGGGGGACTCCCGGATCAGGCTCGAGCTGAATGTGAAAAAGTTGTGGCAATCACCGCAAAAATCAATTCCGGAATTTACCGAGATAGCACAACACCATGTGGAACGATGGAGAGAGGGTAAGCGAAAGGAAGAGGATGAACTCAAACAACTTCAGAAAAAGGTTCTGAAGAAGCAACTGACAGAGGACAAGCCGGGAAAACAAATGGTGGTAACCAGTACCCCAACATCTAATCCTACCGCTCCTGCACCAGGAAATGATACTGCTGCTGCAGTTACTGCTGTAATACAGGCAATGACGGGAATGATGGCACCTTCTGGTCCTCCTGGATATGGTGCACTCGCATACCGGCAACCCTATGTACCACCACGACAACAGGGCTACACCCCTAGATACGCTGACCAAGGGTGTTTTAACTGTGGGATGCATGGCCACCAGGCAAGATATTGTCAGCTCCCAAGACAGGGACAACAAAGAGGGAGGGGTTACATGGGACAGTCCAGAAGACAAGCACCGAGATACCAGCAAGGATGGGGAAACTGGCAAGGAGGAGGAATGCCAGTCCAGCAGCACCAACCACCACAACAGCAGAACCGAAAACAAGACCCAGCAGTGCCTAACGCTGCCTTCCTGCCCAGCATGTCATGGCTGGGTGATGAACACAATTACCAATGAAGCTGCCCAGAAACCCATAAGGATCCCACCACCAACATTTACACTTTCCCACCAGGTTCAGAGCCGATAGTGACATGTTTGATTGGAGGAAGACAACATAATATGCTGATTGATACAGGATGTACATGGTCTTCTGTACAAGCAACATATCAACTCACTACCAAAACACAAGCTTTCTCTGGGGTTTCTGGGGCTATTATGAGAAAGCCATACACAGTTCCATTGGAGGTTGTATGGGATGACCAACAGGTTACCCATCAGTTTCTATACAACCCGGAATGCTCAATGGGGCTCATGGGGAGGGACCTGCTTTCCAAACTGGGATGTAGTATCTATTGTAACCAGGAGGGTCTACATGCATCCATCACACCCATAGATGATCTCATGCCAGTAATCATGAAAAAACTCTCCGATCCCCCTCACATGCTATATGTGGGAACACACCTAAACGAGGAAGATGAGGAGGAAGCATATGTTTACTGGCTGAAACTCATGGATACTGACCCTGATGCTCCCCGAGTATGCAGAGAGTTCCAACTATGGAAGGCCTGGATACAGACCTTAAATGCATACTATCCACCTGAGGACCCTCCGCACATGACAATGAACTATACCAGGGACCTGGATGAAGCATATGATGAAGCCTGGGAGGAGGAAATGGACGATAGGCACCCGATTGTGACCAGCAATTATATGTACATACTCAAAGAAGGAGTGGCTACCAGCTGCATGGTCATGGATGGAGACGTGGTACTCACAGACAAATGGTTTGCTCTTCCTAGTGATTCTGTGCCGCATGTTACCCTTCTCGTGGGATTTGGATATGAGGCAAGATCTCTGGGACCAGCGGTAAAGGCAGCAAGTTGCCTACGGTGGAACAAAACCTCTTGTTACAACGTGGAAAGCGCATTCCTTGAGGGAAATCAAGTATGGAGAATTAAACTCAATGTGGATGATGTGTCAAAACCAGAGGTTGTGAGGAGGTCACGTTACCATGGCAGGGAGATGACTGATCATCCGGATACTCCTAACATTTTCAATCAACTACCAGAGGAACTGTGGACAACAAGTGCTGAAGATGTGGGGCTGGTTGATGTAGAACCAGTGGTTGTCTCCATTCGAGAAGAAAGTGAACTCACTATCCCAGTTCACAAATCTCAATACCCTCTCAGTGAAGAGAAGACGAGGGGTATTGAGCCTACGATATCAGGACTCCAAAAAGGACAGGTTATATATCCAACCTGTTCTGTGTGTAATACACCCATCCTTCCAGTAAAGAAAGGTGACACTGGGAAATGGAGGATGGTGCAGGACTTCAGACCAATCAACGAAGTAACTGTACCAGATGTTCGACCTGTACCAGACCCATATCTGGCCTTACAGAACATTTCACCCACCCAAGATTGGTTTACAGTAGTGGATCTCGCCAATGCATTTTTCTGCATCCCATTACATCCAGAGTCCCAACCACTTTTTGCATTTACCTATAGGCTACCGTGATTCCCAGGGAATCTTCAACGCTATCCTGAAGAGCCACTTGGAAGAACTAATATTACCTGAGGGGGTGACACTACTCCAATACGTTGATGATCTTCTGTTGGCAGCACCCACTGCTGAGTCTTGTTTGCAGGCCACCAAGTCCCTTCTCCTGTTGGTGGCCAAAAAGGGATACAAGGTAAAGAAAGAGAAAGTGCAGTGTTGTCGGAGAAGTGTCCAGTTCCTGGGAAGAGTGCTGTCAGGGAAGGGACAAGCTGTGTCTGTGGCTCAGAGGACCTCCATCTTGGAACATCCCAAACCTACTACTGTACAACACCTTTTGTCATTTCTTGGCCTTACTGGATATAGCAGAACGCACGTGCCATAATACTGCCTTAAAGTGGAACCACTGCAGGCAATTTTGAGAGAAGCAGGAAACAGAAACCTCACAGCAGTCCTTAAGTGGACTCCGGAAGCAGAGGCAGCTTTAATCCAACTCAAACAGACGCTGGCACAGGCTGAAGCACTGTCCTTACCCGATTACACCACGCCATTCTGTTTGGATGTTTCTGAGCAGGATGGTTATGTACATTCCATCCTGTATCAGAAACAAAAGAGGGAAAGAAGAGTGTTACACTACTATAGCGCGAAACTGGACAACATTGAAACAGGACAGACTGACTGTGCCAGACACATGGCTGCCATTGCAAAAGCTATAGGTAAAACAGCCCACATTGTGATGAGACATCCACTTGAAATCAATACAGATCATGGGGTGACCGCTTTTATAGGATCCAAACTTTTCACACTGTCCAGTAAAAGAAAATCCAGCATAACAAAGGCCATCACTGCAAAGCACATTACATATGTGACAACAGCAACCAATATGACCGATGGTATGGGTCTTGGAGAACCACGTCTGTGAGGATAGAGCAGCCAAACAGATCAAAGTCCGAATGGACCTGCAAAACTCACCCTTGGAGGGGAACAAAATCACCCTGTTCACTGATGGATGCTGCTACAGGTCAAAAGACCCAAAGGAAGGAAACACTGCTGCCTATGCAGTGGTGAAACAAGACACAGAAGGAGGACATGAAGTAATGGAAGCAGAGAAACTTGGTCCCAATGAAGCTTCAGCACAGCTAGCTGAACTTAGGGCGTTGAGGAGAGCTCTACAACTAAGTGAAGGAAATAATGTGGACATCTACACAGACTCTGCCTATGCACATGGGATTGCACACATTGATGGACCACAGTGGATGAGGAGAGGATTTGTGACCAGCTCAAATGAGCCCATCAAACACAAGATTGAAGTACAGAAGTTAATTGATGCAATCCAGCTTCCCAAACGAGTGGCAATAATGAAGTGCAAAGGTCACAGCAGAGAAAGCACCAGAGTGCGTGAAGGAAATGATCGGGCTGATCAAGCAGCAAAAGATGCAGGAGGATACAATGCCCAGCAGATGGTGCAACGAGCCACTCAAGGACAGGAGGAGTTGACGACAGACACAGTAAGACAGTTGCAAGAAGCAGCAGGCGCCTACGAACAGAACGTATGGAGCAGACAGGGAGCAAGACAAGACCATCATGGGATTTGGAGATCTCACACAGGAAAAACAGTGGGACCTGCAAAACTCCTCAGATCAATCGTAAGGGAAGAGCATGAGAAGGCTCATGGAGGATGGAAAAGTGTCGCAAAATCAGTTGAGAAAGCATGGTGGCATCCACACATGTTGGACATGGCAAGAGAGACATCAGAGAGCTGTGAAGTGTGCAAACAATACAACAACAAAGTGTCACTTGGAGCAGTGATAGGCAGCTTCCCAATACCTGATGCACCATTTCAAGACATATGCATAGATTTCACGGACATGGGACAGGACAACAAAGTGGAAGGAAAAAGGTACCTGTTAGTAATGGTGGACAGATTCACCAGATGGGTGGAAGCCATCCCCACAGCAAGAGAAGACGCAAAGGCCGTGATTAAGTGGCTGAGGCGAGACCTCATTCCAAGGTTCGGGGTCCCGCGAATGGTCCGTTCTGACAACGGTACCCATTTCAAGAATAAACACCTAAGGGAGGTAGAGCAGGCCCTAGGAATCACCCACAAGTTTGGGTCAGTGTACCACCCCCAATCGCAGGGACTCGTAGAAAGAGCTAACCAATCGCTGAAACGAAAAATGGCCAAAATCATGGCCGGAACTAAACTGAAATGGGTAGATGCCCTACCCCTTGCTCTAATGTCAATGAGAAATTCACCTGGGTCTGATACCCACTTGACTCCACATGAGCTTATGACAGGACGCAGAATGCCAGGGCCACCAGCAGACAATCTTAGTATGCCTAGGCTAGATATTGCAAAAATCAGATATACAGACTACATGCAGGCACTAATTTCTCTTGTTGAAAGATTGTCTAAACAGGTGGTGGAAGTGCGCACTCCTGCTGTTGAAACCACGGACGAGAACAGAGACATCCTGGTGGGAGATTGGGTGAGAGTGAAGGTGCATTCCAGGAAGTGGACGGAGCCAAGGTGGGAAGGGCCTTTTCAGGTGAAAGAGGTATCAAGTCACTCGCTGAGGGTAAACACGAGTAAGAAGGACGTGTGGTACCACAGAACACATTGTGCCAAAGATATAGTTCCAGGAAGAACTCTAGATCAAGTACAACAGGACTTGGCTGCAGAAGGGGATGATGTTATGGTTACTAGCGGGGCTGGCCCTATGGGGAACAGTGACATCCAGTCAGTATCATAATATAGTCATTACCTTACAGGAAGGGGAATCTCAAGTGATGTCCCTAGAACCATGTAAGATCTGGTCATGGAGGAATAGGGCTAGTGGAATTGGGGACACTGGTTGCAATTGGAACCAGAAGGAAAACTGTAACAAAATGTATCCCCATGTGTTAAAGAGAGGTACTTATCTGTGTGAGGGAAAGTGGTGTCCATATTGGGATTTTATGATTACAAATGTTGGCACCTTCTGGGAATGGCGTAGAGGCTATCCATATGTATTAGGAGATGCTTCTAAAGCAGCTAGGTTTTCAATGATAAGGGGTGTGCAGGGGTCAAAAGGGGGTGCATGTAAAGGCGATGAAATCCTACTAACCATCCAAGACATTAAACTTACAGACGCAGGTGTGTACACCTTAGCAGCAGTACGATCCGGACCAGACACCATGGGTGTGTTCACCATCGTGGTCACACCCAAACCTGCAGCTGGGGAGAGACAGACCCAGTTGAACCACATCACCACTCCAGGACCAGCTCAGCTTCAATCCACTAAGGTACCAAACCCCGTTCGGGTGATTAATGTTAGGGATATAACGGACAGCGACCAATTGGGGACAGAAACTGGTTATGAAGGGAAAGAAAATATGTGGTTGGCATACATGAGGTATACGGCTAGGACACTGGTCAGGAAGAATTGTGTTATCTGTGGGCATGCAAGACCTGGGTTGGCAACCCACCCATTCACTTTAGGAGAAGGGGAAGGATGGCAGTGCATATTGGAAGAGTTCTACCATTCACTGCCAAACACCACCCTGTGCAAAGCTCTAAGTTTGATTTTCCCTGAGGTTCTCCCACAAAAGGCACCTGCGGGAGTTCAGGCTTATGGAGGTAATTACAGTTGCATTACTGGAACAGGTATGTAACGATCCCGGCTGTCTGAGTCGGGTCCTGTCTGGTGACTAGTGTTCCGGTTCGTAATCTCCAGTTTCCCGAGGGTTCGGGAACGCTCCGGGGAGCGCTCTTGTTTTCCGCACCTGCATCCCATCAGCAATCTGCACACCTGGTCCTGATCTTCACCCTTCTTAGGCTCTGGCCTAACATCCAGTTCCTGCCGGATCGTTAGCTATGAACAGTATGTTTGTCAGCGTATCAGCTTCTGAGCCATTAGTGTTAGTTTTGTTGTTTTGCACCTTGTGACTTGCTGTGTACTGACCTCCGTTTTTGTTCTGTCTGCAGCCTTTTCACCCGGAACCTTCACCCAACCTCTGCCTGATGGTCGGCGGCTGCCGAGCCAGTACCGGACCAACCACTGCACCTCAACAACCCATCCACGCCACCCGCTCTGTTCCCTGGATTATTCAGCCTCACTCGGAATCTATTTAATAAACACTCACCTTTCTCTCTACGTACCTTGTCCTGGTCTGCTTCTGGGTTCTGGCATAGTAAACCGTGACAGAACGATCCGGCCAGTATGAACCCAGCGGACCTGGACTCTGTTCGCCATGCTATTACCCAGCAGGAGAAGATGTTGGGCCATCATAGCACGGTACTACAGGAGATCGCGTTGTCAGTTCGGAACATTTCTACCGGTCTGACGGAGGTCCAGAACCAACGTAAGTGTCCGGTGGAGGATCCACTACCGGTTTCACCCATCTCGCCTGCCGCTTCTGAAGCTGTGTCCATCCGTGAGCCCAAGGTTCCGACGCCGGATAAATATGAGGGGGAGCTGGGAAGATGCCGTTCCTTCCTTATGCAGTGTGGATTAGTGTTCGATCTACAGCCCTACTCTTATGCCACAGACAAGGCTAGGATAGCCTTTGTGATTGAGTTGCTGCGTGGTCGAGCGCTGGAGTGGGCTTCAGCCGTTTGGGGAACGACAGGATCCCTGCATGGCTTCATACCAGGGGTTCACGGCCAAGATGAGGAAGCTCTTCGACCATTCCGTCCGAGGGAGGGACGCAGCTAGACGCCTGTTTTCGCTTCGCCAAGGAACTCGCAGCGTGGCCGACTTCGTGATCGAGTTCAAGACGTTGGCTGTGGAGAGTGGGTGGAACGAGGAGTCTCTGCAAGCGGTCTTTTACCAGGGTCTGTCGGAGCAGCTCAAGGATGAGTTGATCTCCTATCCGGAGCCTAGTGACCTGGACAGCTTGGTAGCCTTGTCTATTCGGGTGGATAATCGAGTCCGAGAGCGAAGGAGGGAGAAGCAATGGGGTCCGTCCAATCGATCAGCTTCTCAGTTCCCAGTCGGGTCGGGTGGTGGACCAGAACACGTCGATCATTCTCCACCACAATGGATTAGTGGAGAGGTCCTCTCTCCGATTCTGAACCCATGCAAGTGGGGGCGGCACGGGTTAACCAAGGAGGAGCGTCAACAGAGACGTAAGACCAACTGCTGCCTCTACTGTGGTAGCTCGGGACATTACATCTCCACTTGTTCCCGGCGGTCGTCAAACTGCCCGGCTCGCTAAAGTTGGGAGGACTTTTAGCGAGCCAGTTTCAACCTCTCAGTACCTCTGTCAGACCCCGTTTCCCGGCTACCCTTGTGAACAGGAATCAGAGCTTAGCGCTTAACGCTTTTATCGATTCAGGTGCCGATGGAAGCTTTCTTGATGCCGAGTTGGTGGAACAGCTGGGGCTTTCCAAGGAGCAATTGCCGGAAGCCATTGAAGCGACCACTCTGAACGGCAGTAGTCTGGCACGTATCACGATGAGGACTGAACCGGTTAAGATGCGGTTGTCGGGGAATCATTCTGAGATGATTTCATTCTTCATTCTGCCGTCTTCCCATGTTCCTCTGGTCCTTGGATACCCCTGGCTGAAGGAACACAATCCCACGTTCGATTGGGTGACGGGCAAGGTAACGAGTTGGAGCCTTGATTGTCATGCTAACTGTCTCAAGACTGCCTGCCCCCATTCGGTTCCCAGTCAGGTGATTGAGGCTAAACCCCCCAGATTTGTCCCTGGTTCCCGAGACATATCACGATTTGGGGGAAGTTTTCAGTAAGCAGAAGGCTCTGTCACTCCCTCCCCACCGACCATATGATTGTGCCATCAACCTGATCCCTGGAGCTGTCTACCCCAAGGGGAGGTTATACAGTATCTCCCGACCTGAACGTGAGGCGTTGGAGACCTACATCAAGGAGTCCCTAGCTGCTGGTCTCGTTCGTCCCTCGTCATCACCCCTGGGGGCAGGATTCTTCTTTGTGGGTAAGAAGGATGGCTCTCTTCGACCGTGTATTGATTATCGGGGGTTGAATGACATCACGGTCAAGAACAAGTATCCCCTGCCCTTGATGAGTTCTGCCTTCGACTCCTTACAGGGTGCTACGGTGTTCACCAAGCTAGACCTACGCAATGCGTATCACCTGGTCCGGATCAGAGAGGGGGACGAGTGGTTGACGGGTTTCAATACACCGATGGGTCACTTCGAGTATCAGGTGATGCCGTTTGGACTGACCAATGCTCCAGCGGTATTCCAGAGTATGGTGAACGACGTCCTGAGAGATATGATCGGTCTCTTTGTGTTTGTTTACCTGGATGACATTCTGATCTTCTCGAAGGAACCTTCCGACCACGTCCAGCATGTCCGGCAGGTTCTGCAGCGATTGTTGGAGAATCGCCTGTTCGTGAAGGCCGAGAAGTGCGAGTTTCACGCCCACACGACATCCTTTCTCGGGTACATCATCTCCAGGGGAGAGATTAGGATGGACCAGGAGAAGGTTAGAGCGGTTCTGGAATGGGCCCAGCCCGGTACGAGATTGCAGCTCCAGAGATTTTTGGGGTTTGCGAATTTCTACCGCAGATTCATCCGGGATTACAGCCGTGTGGCCGCTCCGTTAACTGCCTTGACTTCCAGTATCAGGTCCTTCAAGTGGAATCCGGAGGCGGATCGAGCGTTTCTGGATTTGAAGAGGCGATTCACCAACGCACCGATTCTCTCTCAACCGGACACGGCCCGTCAGTTCGTCGTTGAAGTGGACGCGTCTGATGTGGGAGTTGGCGCCATCCTGTCGCAGCGATGCTCCACGGACAGTAAACTCCATCCCTGCGCCTACTACTCTCGTCGCCTTTCGCCTGCGGAGAGGAATTACGATGTGGGTAACCGGGAGCTTCTCGCGGTGAAACTTGCCTTGGAGGAGTGGCGCCACTGGTTGGAGGGGGCGGAGCAACCGTTTATTGTCTGGACTGACCACAAGAATCTTGCTTACGTGCAATCGGCTAAACGCCTCAACTCCCGTCAGGCCAGGTGGGCGTTGTTTTTCGGACGATTCAAGTTTGCCCTGACGTTCCGACCTGGATCTAAGAACGGCAAGGCGGACGCCTTGTCCCGGATGTTCTCCAAGACGGAGGAGAGTGGGTCCAAGACCGAGACAATCCTCCCCGGAACTGCGTCGTGGGAGCAGTTATGTGGAAGATTGAGGAGGAGGTGCTGGCGGCCCTTCGGACTCAGCCCGGTCCCGGTAACGGTCCACCCGGTCGGTTGTTTGTGCCTGAGTCGGTTCGTCCTGCTGTCCTCAAATGGTCCCACGCCAGCAAGATGGCTTGTCACCCTGGCGTGGCTCGGACAATGGCGTTTCTTCGCAGACGCTTTTTGGTGGCCTGCCATGGCCGAGGATACTCGGGGTTTTGTTGCTGCCTGTCCAGTGTGTGCGCAGAATAAGAGTACCAATCGGCCCAGCTCTGGACTACTTCACCCCCTTCCTATTCCCCGCGACCATGGTCGCATCTGGCCCTGGACTTCGTCACTGGGTTGCCCGCTTCTGAGGGGAACACGGTCGTTCTGACTATCGTGGACAGATTCAGCAAGTTCGCCCACTTTGTGCCTATTGCCAAGCTTCCCTCTGCCTCGGAGACGTCCGAGATCCTGGTTAGGGAGGTTTTCAGGGTCCACGGTTTGCCCAGTGATATTGTTTCCGACCGTGGCCCTCAGTTTACCTCTGCTGTCTGGAAGTCCTTCTGTTTGGCCATTGGAGCTACAGTCAGTCTCACATCTGGTTTTCACCCCCAATCCAATGGTCAGGCGGAGAGAGCCAACCAGAAGATGGAATCCACGCTACGCTGTCTGGTCTCTTCCAACCCCACCTCCTGGGTCTCGCAGTTGCCTTGGGTTGAGTATGCCCACAATACTCTTCCTACATCTGCCACTGGGATGTCTCCCTTCCAGTGCCTGTATGGCTACCAACCTCCCCTGTTTCCTTCTCAGGAGAAGGAGCTCTCAGTGCCTTCTGTTCAGGCCCATATTCGTCGTTGCCACCGGACCTGGCATCGGGCCAGAAAGGCACTCCTTAGAGTTTCGGACCGGTATCAGCTCCAGGCGAATCGTCGCCGGATCCCCGCTCCCACCTATACCATCGGAGATAGGGTTTGGTTGGCCACACGGGATCTTCCGTTACGGACTGAGTCTAGGAAGTTGTTACCGAAGTTCATTGGTCCGTTTGTGGTGGAGAAGGTGATCAGTCCAGTGGCAGTTCGACTCAAACTACCGAGGACGCTCAGAGTCCATCCCACCTTTCATGTCTCCTGCCTCAAGCCTGTCTTCCTCAGTCCTCTGTTGCCTCCTCCGCCTCCTCCTCCTCCTCCTCGGATGATCGGAGGTGGTCCTGCCTACACGGTGCGTCGCATCATGGATTCCAGACGGCGGGGCCGGGGTTTCCAGTATCTCGTGGACTGGGAGGGTATGGCCCTGAAGAGAGGAGTTGGATTCCGCGGCGACAGGTCCTAGATGCGGACCTCATCAGTGACTTCTACCGCCTCCATCCTGGCGCTCCGGGAGTCCGCCCGGTGGCGTTCGGCCGGAGGGGGGTACTGTAACGATCCCGGCTGTCTGAGTCGGGTCCTGTCTGGTGACTAGTGTTCCGGTTCGTAATCTCCAGTTTCCCGAGGGTTCGGGAACGCTCCGGGGAGCGCTCTTGTTTTCCGCACCTGCATCCCATCAGCAATCTGCACACCTGGTCCTGATCTTCACCCTTCTTAGGCTCTGGCCTAACATCCAGTTCCTGCCGGATCGTTAGCTATGAACAGTATGTTTGTCAGCGTATCAGCTTCTGAGCCATTAGTGTTAGTTTTGTTGTTTTGCACCTTGTGACTTGCTGTGTACTGACCTCCGTTTTTGTTCTGTCTGCAGCCTTTTCACCCGGAACCTTCACCCAACCTCTGCCTGATGGTCGGCGGCTGCCGAGCCAGTACCGGACCAACCACTGCACCCTCAACAACCCATCCACGCCACCCGCTCTGTTCCCTGGATTATTCAGCCTCACTCGGAATCTATTTAATAAACACTCACCTTTCTCTCTACGTACCTTGTCCTGGTCTGCTTCTGGGTTCTGGCATAGTAAACCGTGACAAGGTAAGGGTGTTAACTATGCTAGGCTACCACCAGGGGACTGTGCTGTGAATGTAACTATGAACAGCACTTGGCCAGTAGAGGGTAAAACCCAGACAAAAGGGGTGGCTGATGTGTGGTGGATCTGTGGACCAAATAGAAAACTAACCCCGATTCTAAAGGGGGACTGGCAGTTTGATTATACCTCTGACCATTATTGATGTTTCCTCAGACCAACTTTTGGGCATCGCCCAGCTAGCCCCAGACAGAGAGAGAATGAGGCGGGGGAAACGTAGTGCCCCATGGTCAGCAGGAGAGGAGATCCACTCTAACCTGTTGGGGGTGCCTGTGGGAATACCATTACAGTTCCAGGCACTCAACAGGAATGATGGGTTGTGGCATTTGTTGCCAATCATAGGACCTGCCATAGATGCTGCTAAACAGCGATCTTGGATAAATTACATCTATTATAACCAACAGCGATTTGTTAACTATATACGCACTGCCCTGACTGGAATGTCGGAACAACTAGAGGCCACCTCTAGGGTGGCTAGGCAAAATAGACTAGCACTTGACATGTTGCTTGCTAACCAAGGGGGTGTGTGTAAGATGTTTGGGGAACAATGCTGTACGTTTATTCCTAACAATACTAGCCCGGACGGGAGCATCACAAAGGCCCTAGTTGGCCTGGATAGGTTGTCAGCAGAAATGAAGAGCATGGCTGGAGTGGGGAGTGGTGGGCTGTTCTCCTGGTTAAGTGACTGGTTCGGTAAGTATTCTTCTATGGTGGTTACTGGATTTCTGACCCTAGTAATTGTGTTTTTATTGTTGATGTGTTGTGCTGCTTGTATCATTCCCTGTCTCAGGAAGTCAGTGGTAGGAGTGGTGCGGGTGTCAGGAGTGATGCCGTTGTTGCCAGCCCAGGAAGTTGCGGGTGACTCTGCCACTGACTCTGAGACCAAGTTGGATGATCCATGGTTTGCCTAGTAAAATATATACACGCATTTATTTTCAGTTTTTGCTCATTTATTACCTTGTGTTTTTACTAACCACTGTGATTGTTTATTCCTCCTGAAGTGAAGGTAAAGGATTCCTGGGTGGCTGGTAGCCAACTCAGTACATGTTAGGTGTAGGGGAGAAATAGAGGGTTAAAATTATTATTTTTCGTTTATTAAAATTTGTTGATGTGATTTAATTTCCATATCCTGTTATACTCAGGGTTGTTTATATTCTGTTCAAACTGTTATTTGGAGTGACACCATAAATGGTGTCAACAGAGGGAATCTTAAATTTTCCCTTTCACATTTTTGGAATCACACCTTAGAGGGTGTCAAAAGGGAGTCAAAATGTACTTCTCTGTTTGTGTTTTATGTTTTAATAGTCTTATGTTTTGTGTTCTATTAATCCTGTGTTTTATGCTTTATTAATCAAGTTAACCATGTGAATGTTTGCCTTTCCTTATGTGATGGTTTGATGTTCTTTGATGACTGGTAATAATTTGCAAGTTGGGTGCAGATGGACTGAGGGTTTTATTTTTAGTATCATTATGGCCTATTAATAAAAGTGTGATTATTTTTGTTGGTATTGTATTATAATGAATGACACCCTGTGTTTTCTTATTTTTGAATCACACCTTATTAGGTGTGAAAAGGGGGATTATTGGGGATTTATTATTCTCCTAAATTGATGGGATGACTAACTTAGAAAGAATGCATTCTTGACTGGGCTAATGTAGGTTGTGACACCTGGCAAGGCTGTGATTGATGTGAAGAGCTGTTTTAGGGGGTAAAATGAGATAAGGATTGTGTCTCCAGATGCTGGAGTATACTGGTTCTTTGTGATCTGTGAGCCTTCCTTGGACATAGGAATGGTGTCTAAGGGAGCTGGCTCTTCTCACTATGACAGGTTGTTATGATGAACGTATGCCTGGTAACAGAAGAGGCTGGCAACAGGGGTGCATCAATGGATTGGCTGAGTAAGTTTAAACCACGCTCAAGTCTCTACTCTAATTGGCCAGCAGAGAAGTGGGAAATTCCCTCTGTCAGAGTATTTGAGTATTGGATCTGAAACAATGTTTTAGTTCTCTGAAGTGCCCTGCGAGGTATTTCAAAGAGCCCGTATATACGAAACATCATATTTACCATTGAAGGTTTTTGCATTAATTAAAATAACTAGTATACCTTAGAAGTCGTGTTGACCTCTTTTGTTCCTAATGCCAGATTTGAATTGACGCAACTTTGACAATTGCTTTGCAACGCTTACAGTTAGCCACTGATTAATTCCAAACCACTCATTGTTGAATTTGCGATTTCCAAATGGTTGTGTAATGTTTATGTTTTATCTATAATTTCTCTTCATATGACAAGGATTGAAAAGGATTTGCAAGTAGATTGTCGACGTCATTCATGATTTTGGTTCTTGTCTAGCTTGCTAGCTAAGATTTTGAAAGTATGATGTTGACATGATCAGTCCAATCAAAGCTACGGTAGATCTAACGTGATTTGACATCATTTTATCTGTGGCCAATGACCATGAGCCTTCTTGGATGGGCACTTCTAATGTAAATCTATGGCAGCACCCAAGGGGCTTGAATTTTCGAGCTCTCCCCGTAGATTTTGCGGTGACCTAAGCTGTGTTTGAATACTCATGCTAACCACACTAACCGTGCTATTTGTGACGTAAATTGAGTATGTAGTATGTTTATTAATCATAGTATGGATATAGTTAGTATGCCAGAAGTTCCCGGATGTCGTACTACATTCGCCAAAATAAGAAGCATACAAGCAGTGGACAATATTTCCGTACTTTTAGGGCCCATAATGCAATTCTTCAGAAAATGGGCATGGCTTCACAACATTTTCAGGTTTGAAGAAAATGGCGGAAAATGTGCAGCCGAAGTCCGACAAGAGAGGATACAAATTCATTGCTAATTATGACAAATGTTAAGAAAATGCGCAACACGGTGCAACTAGAGAACATTACCAAAGCCTATGCTCTGTATGTTCCGCTGGCTGTCCCTCCATCACAGAAAGCACTGAGCTAGGCTGAAACACCTCCATTTTGGAGCTGCCTTACTCAAGAAAGCAAAAAAATGACCATGTTTGTATATGGCTTTATTAACTCAAAGATTATTTTTTTTATGCATTGTTTGCAAACTGATATGTGACACGTATTAATATCAAAACAAAATGTAAAACAGCCAATAAATAAATAAAACATATACATATTTTTTGCCCCACCTGCCCTGACTGGCAGGTCGCCACTGGCCATACAGCATTTACTGCGATGCAGCCTCCACAGAAGTCAGGCATTCGGAAATTGTCTTGTTCGGTGTCATGGCGTTTGCACATTTTGTTTGTGCATGCTGCCACCTACTCTGGAGTAGAGGGTGTTTTCAATCACGTTACATGTGACACACACAAAAAAAGAACATTTCACCACCAACCAACCCTACACCTATGTCTCATAATATACATATACAGCTCTGGAAAAAATTAAGAGACCACTGCAAAAATATACGTTTCTCTGGTTTTACTATTTATAGGTATGTGTTTGGGTGAAATTAACATTTTTGTTTTATTCTATAAATTACTGACAACCTTTCTCCCAAATTCCAAATAAAAATATTGTCATTTAGAGCATTTATTTGCAAAAAATTAAAACTGGTCAAAATAACAAAAAATATGCAGTGTTGTTAGACCTTGAATAATGCAAAGAAAATAAGTTCATGTTCATTTTTAAACAACACAATACTAATGTTTTAACTTAGGAAGAGTTCAGAAATCAATATTTGGTGGAATAACCCTGATTTTCAATCACATCTTTCATGCTTCTTGGCATGCTCTCCACCTGTCTTTCACATTGATGTTGGGTGACTTTATGCCACTCCTGGTGCAAAAATTCAAGCAGCTCGGCTTTGTTTGATGGCTTGTGACCATCCATCTTCCTCTTGATCATATTCCAGAAGTTTTCAATGGTGTTCAGGTCTGGAGATGTTTTATTTATTTTTTATTTTACCTTTATTTAACCAGGTAAGCCAGTTGAGAACAAGTTCTCATTTACAACTGCGAGCTGTCCAAGATAAAGCAAAGCAGTGTGATAAAAACAACAACACAGAGTTACATATGGAATAAACAAAACAAAACGTACAGTCAATAACACAGTAGAAAATATATATACAGTGTGTGCAAATGTAGTAAGTTATGGAGGTAAGGCAATAAATAGGCCATAGTGCAAAATAATTACAATTTAGTATTAACACTGGAATGATAGATATGCAGAAGATGATGTGCAAATAGAGATACTGGGGTGCAAATGAGCAAAATAAATAACAATGTAAATAACAATATGGGGATGAGGTAGTTGGGTGGGCTAATTACAGATCGGCTGTGTACAGGTGCAGTGATCGGTAAGCTGCTCTGACAACTGATGCTTAAAGTTAGTGAGGGAGATAAGTGTCTCCAGCTTCAGAGATTTTTGCAGTTCGTTCCAGTCATTTGCAGCAGAGAACTGGAAGGAATGGCGGCCAAAGGAGGTGTTGGCTTTGGGGATGACCAGTGAGATATACCTGCTGGAACCCATACTACGGGTGGGTGTTGCTATGGTGACCAATGAGCTAAGATAAGGCAGGGATTTGCCTAGAAGTGATTTATAGATGACCTGGAGCCAGTGGGTTTGGCGACTAATATGTAGTGAGGGCCAGCCAACGAGAGCATACAGGTCACAATGGTGGGTAGTATATGGGGCTTTGGTGACAAAACAGATGGCACTGTGATAGACTACATCCAATTTGCTGAGTAGAGTGTTGGAAGCTATTTTGTAAATGACATCGCCGAAGTCAACGATTGGTAGGATAGTCAGTTTTACTAGGGCATGTTTAGCAGCATGAGTGAAGGAGGCTTTGTTGCGAAATAGGAAGCTGATTCTAGATTTAACTTTGGATTGGAGATGTTTAATGTGAGTCTGGAAGGAGAGTTTACGGTCTAACCAGACACCTAGGTATTTGTAGTTGTCCACAAATTCTAAGTCAGACCCGCCGAGAGTAGTGATTCTAGTCGGGCGGTTTAAGAGCATGCATTTAGTTTTACTAGCGTTTAAGAGCAGTTGGAGGCCACGGAAGGAGTGTTGTATGGCATTGAAGCTCGTTTAGAGGTTTGTTAACACAGTGTCCAATGAAGGGCCAGATGTATACAAAATGGTGTCGTCTGCGTAGAGGTGGATCTGAGAGTCACCAGCAGAGAATAGAGTCGGCCCGAGATTTGAACCCTGTGGCACCCCCATAGAGACTGCCAGAGGTCCAGACAACAGGCCCTCCGATTTCACACATTGTACTCTATCTGAGAAGTAGTTGGTGAACCAGGCGAGGCAGTAATTTGAGAAACCAAGGCTATTTAGTCTGCCAATAAGAATGCGGTGATTGACAGAGTCAAAAGTCTTGGCCAGGTCGATGAAGACGGCTGCACAGTACTGTCTTTTATCGATCGCGGTTATTATATCGTTTAGGACCTTGAGCGTGGCTGTGGTGCACCCATGACCAGCTCGGAAACCAGACTGCATAGCGGAGAAGGTATGGTGGGATTCAAAATGGTCGGTGATCTGTTTGTTAACTTGGCTTTCAAATACTTTCGAAAGGCAGGGCAGGATGGATATAAGTCTGTAACAGTTTGGATCTAGAGTGTCACCCCCTTTGAAGAGGGGGATGACCGCGGCAGCTTTCCAATCTCTGGGGATCTCTGATGATACGAAAGAGAGGTTGAACAGGCTGGTAATAGGGGTTGCGACAATTTCTGCTGCTAACTGTAGAAAGAAAGGGTCCAGATTGTCTAGCCCAGCTGATTTGTAGGGGTCCAGATTGCGCTGGCCATGACATGGTCTTGATCTGGTGGTCCTCCATCCACACCTTGATTGTCCTGGCTGTGTGGCATGGCGCATTGTCCTGCTGGAAAAACCAATCCTCAGAGTTGGGGAACAATGTCAGAGCAAAAGGAAGCAAGTTTTCTTCAAGGACAATCTTGTACGTGGCTTGATTCATGCGTCCTTCACAAAGACAAATCTGCCCGATTCCAGCCTTGCTGAAGCACCCCCAGATCATCACCGATCCTCCACCATATTTCACAGTGGGTGCGAGACACTGTGGCTTGTAGGCCTCTCCAGGTCTCCGTCTAACCATTAGACGACCAGGTGTTGGGCAAAGCTGAAAATTGGACTCATCAGAGAAGATGACCTTACTCCAGTCCTCTACAGTCCAATCTTTATGGTCTTTTGTAAACCTCAGCCTGGCTCTTCTTTGCTTCTCATTGATGAAGGGCTTTTTTCTAGCTTTGCACGACTTCAGCCCTGCCCCTAGGAGCCTGTTTCGAACCGTCCTCGCCGTGCACTTCACCCCAGCTGCCGTTTGCCATTATTTTTGTAGGTCACTTGATGTCATCCTACGGTTGTTGAGTGACATTCGAATGAGTTGGCGATCATCCCGGTCAGTAGAGAGTTGTTTTTGCCCTCTGCCGGTCTGTAGCTTTGTTGTCCCCAATGTCTGCTGCTTAACCTTGTTCTTATGAACCGCCATCTTTGAAATGTTAAGGATGGAAGCAACCTGACGCTCACTGTATCCCTCTGCCAGTAAAGCCAGAATTGAACCCTTCTTTTCCTCACTCAAAACTTTCCTTTTCAACTCTTTTGGCATGGTCAACAGTAATTTTTTGATTACTATTACTTTTGAGGAACTATTAGCACTGTTTTTGCCATCCAGCTGGTCTTATTGCAAGAGGATAGTGATGACCACAGCAGTGGTTTTTATACTTTTCCTCGTTAAATAAGATTTGGTTCAGGTGATCACCTAATCAGTACCTAATTCAGTAGAATGAGGTGTGCCTGTGTTGGAATTCAACAGACACTGGAATGGAATGGCTGTCATACATGTAGAGATGCTGATTTAAGAAAAATATGCTGTGGTCTCAATTTTTTCCAGAGCTGTATATATACAGTATCAGTCAAAAGTTTGGACACACCTACTCAAGCGTTTTTCTTTATTTGTACTATTTTCTACATTGTAGAATAATAGTGAAGACATCAAAACTATGAAATAACACACATGGAATAACCAAGATAGTGTTAAACAAATCAAAATATATTTGAGATTTTTCAAAGTAGCCACGCTTTGCCTTGATGACAGCTTTGCACACTCTTGGCATTCTCTCAACCAGCTTCACCTGGAATGCTTTTCCAACAGTCTTGAAAGAGTTCCCACATATGCTGAGCACTTGTTGGCATATTTTCCTTCACTCTGCGGTCCAACTCATCCCAAACCATCTCAATTGGGTTGAGGTCGGGTGATTGTGGAGGCCAGGTCATCTGATGCAGCACTCCATCACTCTCCTTCTTAGTCAAATAGCCCTTACACAGCCTGGAGGTGTGTTGGGTCATTGTCCTGTTGAAAAACCAATGTTGGCGGGACTAAGAGCAAACCAGATGGGATGGCGTATCGCTGCAGAATGCTGTGGTAGCCATGCTGGTTAAGTGTGCCTTGAATTCTAAATAAATCATAGTGTCACCAGCAAAGTGACCCACACCATCACACCTCCTCCTCCATGCTTCACGTGGGAACCACACATGCAGAGATCATCCGTTGACCTACTCTGTCTCTCACAAAGACACGGCGGTTTGAACCAAAAATCTCAAATATGGAATCTGATATGAAGAGTTTGATCCAATATTATAAAGATTGTAAATTGTATGAGAGAGCGAGGAAAGCCATGTGTTCATACTATCACGAGTGAGTACTAGAAGGTCAGTGTGCCAAGATAGATAGGGGGACCACTGGTGCTAATCTTAGGAATGGTGCGTGATGAAATGTCATGACTAGTGTGCCGCACGAAACCAAGGAAAGGAATGATATGGGCGTAGTTGAGTGACAACTCAATTATGGTTAGCAACTGGATAAGACAAAAGTAGACTGGAAGAGCACTATATAGGCTGAGAAAGAGTCTATGTAATTCAGTCACATGATAAGAGGCAAAACACGTTAATCTTATTATGTGATCCATTACTGAATAAATGTAGAGTCAAACTTCCATCTGAGTGTCTTCTGCTTTCTCTTATATCCTGCACTTCTTCATACCAGAAACTCATAACAGATTGGCGTCTAAACGAACAGGATGCAGTTCACAGCTGAACTAACAGGTAAGCAGACTTTCATTTTGTTGATTATGTCAAATTCTGCTTATCTGTGGTAAAGCTAAACTGTAACGAACATTGAATATGCTATATTTTAAAAGGGGACGATGAGTGTTGTTGAGTTACGTAAAAGGGATGTAAGGAGAATATTAAATTGGACAATGACATGGTGCTATGATGAGGCGAACACCTTTGATATAGATTTATTTCATAAAGAAGTGGGTTATATAGTTCCCTTAATGTAAAGGTACATTATAAAAGAGATTGGGTAATAGGTTACGGACCTTTGACGTCATAAAATCGTCATTAACAGAAGAGACTTAGTACCGAGTGGTAAATACTCAAAATGGCCATGCGATGGAGCCAATTACATGTTATATATATTGAATCATAAGCACCAATGGTAGAAATAGGCAAACAAATTTTAATACAGATTTTAATACAATTAAATTGGGGGTTTTCTATGTGGAACCATATTTTAGTGATTTATCAGCATGGACAGATAATGGCTATCCTCTTGATAGTCGTTTTAAAAGGGATAAAATACAAGTAGCACGAAAGTATATAATTGATAAAACAGCCATAAGCAACTCGAAATGGGATGTAGATTATATGAAAGAGGTGTATAAAGCATGGAATTTAATGTGTGCACAATGTATGGTAAATATAATTAGGAAGGAAAAAAAGTATGTTAGGAAGTTGCGTAATTTGGCAATGGAACAACATAATATACCTTGTAAAAAAAAAAAGTCTGTCAATTGGCACTATTAAAGGTTCTGAAAATGTGAAAGGAATCTATCCACAATTAGATAACTCTATTCAACCTCCACCTTATAGTATTGATGTAGAAGAGGATAACGACATGTATGATTGGATATTTATAGAATCAGACTAAAACAAAATGTATTCCTAAAATTAGGTCAACCTATATGTTTCCCATAATAAAAATAGATAATTTTGAGATCAAACGGTGGTGAGAGGAATGCAGGGACTTGGGGTTGAAGCGATTTGGTAGCGATTTGGTAAAGCATGCGAAACGGCAGAAAGAAGGTCAAACAGGACGAATAAACATTTGTAAAAATTAGATACACTAAAGAGTGAGTGTAAAGTGAATATAAAATGATACCTACAATACTCAAACAAAACCGTAAGGTTGATTTTAACGATAGAATAGCAAATACCATTAGGGAATTTTTTGTTGAAGCAGGGGAATGATAATACTCGAGGGAGATAAAGAGAGGAAATTGGACTCCTGCCAAACGGCACCCTAATTCCCAGAATAACCCTAGAGAGGAGAAGAAGGGGGATCCATTCAACAGGATTGAAGGTATCCTTTACATTATCAGAAGGTCAAGTCTGGCAGAATTAGTGGAACTCCGCAAATTGATCCTATATATATATCTCCCATTACAAATTGATTGGGAGGATAGTGAGTTTCAACATTCATTTATAGTAAACGCTAAAACTACGATGGCGTTCTTGGGAAGAAACCTTTTTAAGTAAACTCGAGGCAACCATTTTTGTTCACCAGATGGCATCGAGGTATATGGAACAACATGGGCTATATTATGAACTAAGAGAAAAAAGTAATTTGAATCTGAAGGGGGCATAATAAGTTATTGGAATGGATATGGTAATTTGATATAAGTTTGGATAAGAAGTTACGATATATAAAATAAGTAAGTCATAGAATATCAAGAAGTGGTATGGAGATTTTGATGCTGTTTTAGAGAGTTGGGGAAAAGTCTGTATTTTCGGGACAGGCAGGGCAGTGTCCTGAAGTTAGTCTATTTTTTTGGTTCCGTTGGGAGTATGTTTGTAGAACAGCATGACAGTATTCTTTAATGTGAGTACCTTGAAGTTTCTAACGTTCTATATGGAGTTTGTGACATGTGGATATAAGATGTAGTTCAGTGTGGGTAATCAATTACTCTGAGTGTGAGGATCATAATTAGAGTGCTATGTCTGTATTAACTTGATCACCCAAAACGTAGACGTACGTCATGGGTCGAGAGGTAATTAATATGGCTTTTCTAGGTTGTACCGTTGTTAGATTATGTGATAGAGATAAGGAGTGGAATTTATAGACGTAAGTTGTAATATTGTACAAAGCCAATGTAGGGTTTCCATTGAACTAATTATTATTGTGGAGCTAGGATGGTGACGTGAAGTTGCTTCATTGTGTATAAAAGGTTAAGATGACAAACCATTGTCATTGCGCTATTTGTGGGATGTCTGTGTCATTTCAATAGCATTGGGGCAATGGCATAGAGTAAACAAATCTGGGTTTATGAGTGTCATTCAACTGTTGGTATGTGTTGCTTAGACAGAGACTAAAAAAGTATTTGGTTTGGTGATGTAGAATGGAAGGCTTGTAGCGTGTTTTCGTTCAAATGGAAAGACTCACTTATGTAACAGGACTAGTGAGACGATTGCATGGTAGTCATTCTTTTGCGTTGCATAAGGATTTGATAAATTAAACAAGTGAGAATGGTGGCGTAATGTCAATCCATAGATTGGATATTGATAATATGGATAACTGAAGCAAGTGTTTGGTTTATTGCTTGTAGCCTATTTTGAAAGGACAGTTATTTAGATCTTATGATGTCTAATAATAGTGGATTGGTGGCATCATAAGAGCTGTGGCTATTATCTTAGTGGATAACAGGAGGAATATAGGAACTTGTAGATGAAGTCGCTACATAAACATTTCTTACACAATATCGTAACAGATAAACTGACCCAAACATGAAGTTATTAAAGCTATTTAGGATTGTTAATGTTTTTAAACCCTACGATAGAGGTATATGCAGAACGCGGTTTATTAATGCTTTTTATTTGTTGTCAGGTGTGCTGTATGTGGAAGGTGCGGGAATCAGGCGCAGGACACAGAAGCTTCGTTCAACAGTCTTTAGTGAATCAATACGAGCAAAAGTGCCCGGAGACGAGCGATACGCACACAGGCGTAAACAAACACGAAAAATACTAACGCACACAACAAGTGCGAAAACCTCTCCTAAAACACAAGGAGGGAAAACCAATACCGTCACGAAGACAGGAAGCTCAATAACACACAACACATGACTAACAAAACGAGAACTTATAGGACACATAATCAACGCTAACTAACCACAGGTGTACAACAATCAGACAAAAGCAAACGAACATAGAAACATACAACGGTGGTAGCTAGTACTCCGGGGACGACGACCGCCGAAACCTGCCCGAGCAAGGAGGAGGAGCAGCCTCGGCAGATTCCGTGACAGTAACCCCCCTTGACGCGCGGCTCCAGCCGTGCGCCGACCCCGGCCTCGGGGACGACCAGGAGGACGCGGTGTAGGGCGCGTAGGGTGACTACGGTGGAACTCAGTCAGGAGAGACGGGTCTAGGATGTCCCTCCTCGGCACCCAGCACCGCTCCTCCGGGCCGTACCCCTCCCACTCCACAAGATATTGGAGACCCCCCATCCGACGTCTCGAATCCAAGATGGACCGAACTGTGTACGCCGGAGCCCCCTCGATGTCCAATGGGGGGCGGAGGAGTCTCTGCTATCTCACCTTCCTGGAGTGGACCAGCTACCACCGGCCTGAGAAGAGACACATGGGACGAGGGGTTAATATTCTTATACTCAATAGGTAGTAGTAACCTGTAACACACCTCGTTCAATCTCCTCAGGACTTTAAAGGGCCCTACAAACCGCCGACCCAGCTTCCGGCAGGGCAGGCGGAGGGGTAGGTTTCTGGTCGAGAGCCAGACTCGATCTCCAGGTGCGTACACCGGCCCCTCACTGCGGTGGAGATCGGCGCTCGCTTTTTGTCGACGGATGGCCCGCTGCAGATGGACGTGTGCAGCGTTCCACGTCTCCTCCGAGCTCCCTACCCACTCATCCACCGCAGGGGCCTCGATCTGGCTCTGATGCCACGGTGCCAGAACCGGCTGGTAACCTAACACACATTGGAAAGGGGTTAGGTTGGTGGAGGATAGGCGAAGAGAATTCTGGGCCATCTCTGCCCAGGGAATATACCTCGCCCACTCCTCCGGCCGGCCCTGGCAATACGACCTCAGAAACCTACCCACATCCTGGTTGACACGTTCTACCTGCCCATTACTCTCCGGATGGTACCCCGAGGTAAGGCTCACCGAGACCCCCAGGCGCTCCATGAACGCTCTCCAGACTCGGGAGGTGAACTGGGGACCTCGATCAGACACTATATCCTCGGGTACCCCGTAATGCCGGAAGACGTGGGTGAATAGTGCCTCAGCGGTCTGCAAGGCAGTGGGAAGACCTGGCATTGGGAGAAGACAACAGGCTTTAGAGAACCGATCCACAATGACCAGTATGGTGGTATTCCCCTGAGAGGGGGGAAGGTCTGTAACAAAGTCCACCGAGAGGTGAGACCAGGGTCGTTGTGGAACGGGCAGGGGTTGTAACTTACCCCTGGGCAGATGTCTGGGCGCCTTACACTGGGCGCACACCGAACAGGAGGAGACATAAACCCTCAAATCCCTGGCTAACGTTGGCCACCAGTACTTAGCGCTAAGGCAGTGCACAGTTCGGCCAATACCTGGATGTCCAGAGGAGGGTGACGTGTGAGCACAATAAATAAGTCGATCCCGAACCTCGAGCGGAACGTACGTCCGACCCACCGGACACTGTGGAGGGCTAGGGTCGGTACGCAACGCCCGCTCGATTTCAGCATGGACCTCCCACACTACCGGTGCCACTAGACAAGACTCCGGCAGTTTGGAAGTGGGCTCAACGGACCTCTCCTCTGTGTCATACCGCCGGGACAGGGCGTCTGCCTTACCGTTCTGGGACCCAGGGATGTACGTGATTTTAAATACAAACCGGGTTAGAAACATGTTCCACCGAGCCTGGCGAGGGTTCAGTCTCCTAGCTGCCCGAATGTACTCCAGGTTACGGTGGTCAGTCAAAATGAGAAAAGGGTGTTGAGCCCCCTCAAGCCAATGTCTCCACACCTTTAGGGCTTGAACCACGGCTAACAGCTCCCTGTCTCCTACGTCATAATTCCGCTCCGCCGGGCTGAGCTTTTTAGAGTAGAAAGCACAGGGGCGGAGTTTAGGTGGCGTGCCGGACCGTTGTGATAGCACGGCCCCTATACAGGCCTCAGACGCGTCTACCTCTACCTGAAATGGTAAGGCGGGATCCGGATGCGCAAGCACTGGAGCCGAGGTAAACAGGGCCTTCAGTCTCCCAAATGCCCTGTCCGCCTCCGCTGACCACTGCAATCGCACGGACCCCCTTCAGAAGAGACGTTATGGGAGCTGCCACCTGTCCAAAACCCCCGGATAAACCTCCGGTAGTAATTCGCAAAACCCAAGAACTGCTGCACCTCTTTCACGGTGGTTGGGGTTTGCCAATTACGCATGGCTGACACCCGGTCAACCTCCATCTTCACCCCTGACGCGGATAACTGATAACCCAGAAAGGAGACCGACTCCTGGAAAAACAGACATTTCTCTGCCTTGACATACAGGTCGTGCTCCAACAGCCTACCCAACACACGACGCACCAGGGCTACATGCTCGTCTCGGGTAGGCGAGTAAACCAGGATGTCATCTATGTACACGACCACACCCTGCTCCTGCATGTCCCTGAAAATCTCATCCACGAAGGATTGGAAGACTGAAGGAGCATTCATCAACCCGTATGGCATGACGAGATACTTGTAATGACCCGAGGTGGTACTAAATGCCGTTTTCCATTCATCGCCCTCCCTAATGCGCACCAAGTTATATGCGCTCCTGAGATCCAGTTTCGTGAAGAAACGGGCTCCGTGCAAAGACTCAGTCATAGTCGCAATCAGAGGGAGTGGATAACTGTACTTCACAGTGATCTGATTGAGACTACGGTAATCTATGCACGGGCGTAACCCTCCATCCTTTTTCTTCACAAAAAGAAGCTTGAGGACGCAGGAGAAGTGGAGGGCCGTATGTATCCTTGTCTTAGAGATTCGGCTATGTAAGTTTCCATAGCCCTCTTCTCCTCTTGGGACAGAGGATACACATGGCTCCGCGGAAGCGCTGCTCCTGCCTGGAGGTCTATCGCACAATCCCCCTGTCTATGAGGAGGCAAACGCGTCGCCCTCGATTTACTAAACACAAGTGCCAAATTCTCATACTCAGTGGGAATGCGCAGTGAGGACACCTGGTTTGGACTCTCCACCGAGGTCGCCCCCACGGAAACACCCAAACATCTCCTCTCACACTGGGCAGACCTCTCCTTAAGAGCCCTCTCTTGCCACGAAATAGAAGGATCATGGGTACTCAACCAGGGAATTCCCAGCACCACCGGATACGCAGGAGAGTCGATAAGATATAGCTGGATAGTCTCCTCATGACCCCCTGCGTACACATCCTAAGTGGCGCTGTGACTTCCCTGATCAACCCCGATCCCAACGGACGGCTATCTAGGGCATGAACAGGAAATGGGATGTCAACAGGAAGTAGGGGAATCCCTAATTCTAAACAAAATTTACGATCAACAAAATTCCCAGCTGCGCCTGAATCTACTAGCGCCTTATGCTGGGAATGAGGTGCAACCTGTGGAAATCACACAGGTATACAGAAGTGCACAACAGAGAGCTCTGGGTAAGTGGGACGCCTACTCACCTGGAAGGACTCCCCAGTGCAGGGCCTGCCGTCCTCTCCCCTAGGAGACCCTCCCCAACACCTGGCCGCGGTGTGTCCTCCACGGCCACAGTTGGTGCAGGGGATGGCCCCCCCGTGCTCCTTCCCCTCTTCTCTCTAGCGCCAGCACCCCCGAGCTCCATAGGGCTCGGCTCGGAGGTGCTGGAGGGTGGAATGGACGAACCCCACTCGGAACATCCGCGGGTGGCCAGCAGGGTGTCCAACCGGATGGACATGTCCACCAACTGGTCGAACGTGAGACTGGTATCCCTGCAGGCCAGCTCTCGACGGACGTCCTCCCGAAGACTACAACGATAATGATCGATGAGGGCCCGCTCATTCCACCCTGCGTCAGCCGCTAGAGTCCGGAACTCCAGTGCAAATTCCTGGGCGCTCCTCCTCCCCTGCCGGAGGTAGAATAGATGCTCCCCCGCCGCTTTCCCCTCAGGTGGATGGTCGAACACAGCCCTGAAGCGGCCGGAGAACTCCGCGTATGTGATCGTGGCGGCGTCTATCCTCCTCCATTCGGCGTTGGCCCACTCCAACGCCTTGCCGGTGAGACAGGAGATGAGGGCGGAAACGCTCTCGTGTCCCGAGGGCGCCGCGTGTATGGTGGCCAGGTATAGTTCCACCTGCAGGAGTACCCCTGACACCCGGCAGCGGTACCATCATACGCCCTTGGGAGCGAGAGCCGAATCCCACTGGGTTCCGGAGCTTGGATGGGCGGACTGGCCAATGGTGATGGCAAGGTAGGGGGAGATGTGGGTGCCCCTCTGTTCTCCCATCGGTGCAGAGTGTTTATTACGTCCTGAAGGGCGGTCCCGATGCGGTTGATCTGGTCGTTCTGCTCGCGGACGCGCTCCTCCAGGGACTCGGATGCTAGTGCTGCTCCTGCTGATTCCATCTTGGTGTGTTATTCTGTCAGGTGTGCTGTATGTGGAAGGTGCGGGAATCAGGCGCAGGACACAGAAGCTTCGTTCAACAGTCTTTAGTGAATCAATACGAGCAAAAGTGCCCGGAGACGAGCGATACGCACACAGGCGTAAACAAACAGGAAAAATACTAACGCGCACAACAAGTGCGAAAACCTCTCCTAAAACACAAGGAGGGAAAACCAATACCGACACGAAGACAGGAAGCTCAATAACACACAACACATGACTAACAAAACGAGAACTTATAGGACACATAATCAACGCTAACTAACCACAGGTGTACAACAATCAGACAAAAGCAAACGAACATAGAAACATACAACGGTGGTAGCTAGTACTCCGGGGACGACGACTGCCGAAACCTGCCCGAGCAAGGAGGAGGAGCAGCCTCGGCAGATTCCGTGACATTTGTGGTCTGGAGAGTGTCTAATTGTTGATTTATGGAATAGCAGCTGGGGCTCGCGGAAACGTGAGAGAGCTGTAAATGTCGTGATGGGATAAATGTCGTGTAACCGGATCACTGGTTGCTGTGGAAAGGAAGGAAGTTAAAGGGTGATGAATGTTAGCGGTGTGAAATGGCTAGTAGCGTTTAGTGGTGACTTGCTCTGCGACCTGGAAGTCGTTGTTAAACTGTATTTGCAAGGACCATGGATTTTGTGGAGCGACGGGTATCAGTGTGTTGAGGGTTGATGTTGTCGATGTGTGCAGAGGGTCCCTGGTTCAAGCCCAGGTAGGGAGGAAAGCAAAACTGTTATATTGATGCTATTGACCTAGATCACGAGGTGAATTGATAACATTATAGGAAAGGGATTGTATTAGCAACACATAGCGGATAGTATAATATAGTAATTAATGTTGCATCTCTGTGAATAGATGTTTTCTTTGTTTTAAATATAACTTCACAATAATTTGTCATCTGTTAAAGTACCGTTAGATGGAAAGTCAGCAATAGAGGATAATAGAGATTGTAGATTATTGGACTGTTTGAAGAAGGAAGTAGGTTAATTAGGAGATGAGAAATGTTGAATTGGATTGTTTGAAGAAGGAATTAGGTTAATTAGGAGATGAGAAATGTTGAATTGGATTGTTTGAAGAAGGAAGTAGGTTAATTGGGTGATGAGAAATGTTGAATTGGATTGTTTGAAGAAGGAAGTAGGTTAATTGGGTGATGAGAAATGTTGAATTGGATTGTTTAAGTAAACTGGTGTTAAAATAATTATTTCTAGTAAAGTCTATGAAAATATGTTATTACGTAGTAGTGGTTTGTGGATAGAATTTACTAATGCCATGATTTAGTAAGAGGGTGAAAGAAAGTATTAATAGTTGGGCTATATACCGGGATATAAAGGACGCAGAGGGTGATGGGAAGCACATATCTAGATAGTTACATGGGAAACATTCTTTGACGAATTCTAATTGTTATTACTTAACACCAGTGACATATGCAAATAGTTAATGAATTCTAAAGACGATAATCTGTTTATGGTATGTTGAACAATGGGAGATCATTTTTACTATTAGTCTTATTGTAACGATCCCGGCTGTCTGAGTCGGGGTCTGGTCGTAGTCTCCAGTTTCCCGAGGGTTCGGGAACGCTCCGGGGAGCGCTCTGGTTTCCGCACCTGATTCCTGTTAGCAATCTGCACACCTGGGCCTAATCAGCACCTTTCTTAGGCTCTGGCCCAACATCCAGTTCCTGCCGGATCGTTAGCCATGAACAGTAGGTGTACTGTGTATCAGTTAAGAGTATCTTGCGTGAGTTTTGTTATTTTGTACTTTGTTGAGTTTTGTGTTCTTACCTCCGTTTTTGTTCCACCTGCAGTCACACGTCCGGAACCTTCACTCCACCTCTGCCTGATGGTCGGCGGCTGCCGAGCCATCACTGGACCCAGACCGCACCCCCAACTACTCAACCACGCCGCCCGCTCTGTCCCTGGATTATACTGCACCTTTTTGTCGTATCCAATAAACCCTCACCTTCGTTCAACTCTCCTTGTCCTGGTCTGCTTTTGGGTTCTGGCTGAGGGAACTGTGACAGAACGATCCGGCCAATTATGAACCCAGCGGACCTGGACTCTGTTCGCCATGCCATTACCCAGCAGGAGAAGATGTTGGGCCATCATAGCATGGTACTACAGGAGATCGCGTTGTCAGTTCGGAACCTTTCTACCGGCCTGACGGAGGTCCAGAACCAACGCCAGTGTCCGGTGGAGGACTCACTACCGGTTTCACCCATCTCGCCTGCCGCTTCTGAAGTTGTGTCCCTCCGTGAGCCCAAGGTGCCGACACCGGATAAATATGAGGGGGAGCTGGGAAGATGCCGTTCCTTCCTTATGCAGTGTGGATTAGTGTTCGATCTACAGCCCTACTCTTATGCCACTGACAAGGCTAGGATAGCCTTTTTGATTGAGTTGCTGCGTGGTCGAGCGCTGGAGTGGGCTTCAGCCGTTTGGGAACGACAGGATCCCTGCATGGCTTCATACCAGGGGTTCACGGCCGAGATGAGGAAGCTCTTCGACCATTCCGTCCGAGGGAGGGACGCAGCTAGGCGTCTGTTTTCTCTTCACCAAGGAACTCGCAGCGTGGCCGACTTCGTGATCGAGTTCAGGACGTTGGCTGTGGAGAGTGGGTGGAACGAGGAGTCTTTGCAAGCGGCCTTTTACCAGGGCCTGTCGGAGCAGCTCAAGGATGAGTTGATCTCCTATCCGGAGCCTAGTGACCTGGACAGCTTGGTAGCCTTGTCTATTCGGGTGGATAATCGAGTCCGAGAGCGAAGGAGGGAGAAGCAATGGGGTCCGTCCAATCGATCAGCTTCTCAGTTCCCAGTCGGATCGGGTGGTGGACCAGAACACGTCGATCATTCTCCACCACTAAGGATTAGTAGAGAGGACCTCTCTCCCGATTCTGAACCCATGCAAGTGGGGCGGCACGGGTTAACCAAGGAGGAGCGTCAACCTAGACGTAAGACCAACTGCTGCCTCTACTGTGGTCGCTCGGGACATTACATCTCCACTTGTTCCCGGCGGTCGTCAAACTGCCCGGCTCGCTAAAGTTGGGAGGACTTTTAGCGAGCCAGTTTCAACCTCTCAGTACCTCTGTCAGACCCCGCTTCCCGGCTACCCTTGTGAACAGGAATCAGAGCTTAGCGCTTAACGCTTTTATCGATTCAGGTGCCGATGGAAGCTTTCTTGATGCCGAAGTTGGTGGAACAGCTGGGGCTTTCCAAGGAGCAATTGCCGGAAGCCATTGAAGCGACCACTCTGAACGGCAGTAGTCTGGCACGTATCACGATGAGGACTGAACCGGGTTAAGATGCGGTTGTCGGGGAATCATTCGGAGATGATTTCATTTTTCATTCTGCCGTCTTCCCATGTTCCTCTGGTCCTTGGATACCCCTGGCTGAAGGAACACAATCCCACGTTCGATTGGGCGACGGGCAAGGTAACGAGTTGGAGCCTTGATTGTCATGCTAACTGTCTCAAGACTGCCTGCCCCCATTCGGTTCCCAGTCAGGTGATTGAGGCTAAACCCCCAGATTTGTCCCTGGTTCCCGAGACATATCACGATTTGGGGAAGTTTTCAGTAAGCAGAAGGCTCTGTCACTTCCTCCCCCACCGACCATATGATTGTGCCATCAACCTGGTTCCTGGAGCTGTCTACCCCAAGGGAAGGTTATACAGTATCTCCCGACCTGAACGTGAGGCGTTGGAGACCTACATCAAGGAGTCCCTAGCTGCTGGTCTCGTTCGTCCCTCGTCATCACCCCTGGGGGCAGGATTCTTCTTTGTGGGAAAGAAGGATGGCTCTCTTCGACCGTGTATTGATTATCGGGGGTTGAATGACATCACGGTCAAGAACAAGTATCCCCTGCCCTTGATGAGTTCTGCCTTCGACTCCTTACAGGGTGCTACGGTGTTCACCAAGTTAGACCTACGCAATGCGTATCACCTGGTCCGGATCAGAGAGGGGGACGAGTGGTTGACGGGTTTCAATACACCGATGGGGCACTTCGAGTATCAGGTGATGCCGTTTGGACTGACCAATGCTCCAGCGGTATTCCAGAGTATGGTGAACGACGTCCTGAGAGATATGATCGGTCTCTTCGTGTTTGTTTACCTGGATGACATTCTGATCTTCTCGAAGGAACCTTCCGACCACGTCCAGCATGTCCGGCAGGTTCTGCAGCGATTATTGGAGAATCGCCTGTTCGTGAAGGCCGAGAAGTGCGAGTTTCACGCCCACACGACATCCTTTCTCGGGTACATCATCTCCAGGGGGTGAGATTAGGATGGACCAGGAGAAGGTTAGAGCGGTTCTGGAATGGGCCCAGCCCGGTACGAGATTGCAGCTCCAGAGATTTTTGGGGTTTGCGAATTTCTACCGCAGATTCATCCGGGATTACAGCCGTGTGGCCGCTCCATTAACTGCCTTGACTTCCAGCATCAGGACCTTCAAGTGGAATCCGGAGGCGGATCGAGCGTTTCTGGATTTGAAGAGGCGATTCACCAACGCACCGATTCTCTCTCAACCGGACACGGCCCGTCAGTTCGTCGTTGAAGTGGACGCGTCTGATGTGGGAGTTGGCGCCATCCTGTCGCAGCGATGCTCCACGGACAGTAAACTCCATCCCTGCGCCTACTACTCTCGTCGCCTTTCGCCTGCGGAGAGGAATTACGATGTGGGTAACCGGGAGCTTCTCGCGGTGAAACTTGCCTTGGAGGAGTGGCGCCACTGGTTGGAGGGGGCGGAGCAACCGTTTATTGTCTGGACTGACCACAAGAATCTTGCTTACGTGCAATCGGCTAAACGTCTCAACTCCCGTCAGGCCAGGTGGGCGTTGTTTTTCGGACGATTCAAGTTTGCCCTGACGTTCCGACCTGGATCTAAGAACGGCAAGGCGGACGCCTTGTCCCGGATGTTCTCCAAGACGGAGGAGAGTGGGTCCAAGACCGAGACTATTCTCCCCCGGCACTGCGTCGTGGGAGCAGTGATGTGGAAGATTGAGGAGGAGGTGCTGGCGGCCCTTCGGACTCAGCCCGGTCCCGGTAACGGTCCACCCGGTCGGTTGTTTGTGCCTGAGTCGGGTTCGTCCTGCTGTCCTCAAATGGTCCCACGCCAGCAAGATGGCTTGTCACCCCGGCGTGGCTCGGACGATGGCGTTTCTTCGCAGACGTTTTTGGTGGCCTGCCATGGCCGAGGATACTCGGGGTTTTGTTGCTGCCTGTCCAGTGTGTGCGCAGAATAAGAGTACCAATCGGCCCAGCTCTGGACTACTTCATCCCCTTCCTATTCCCCGGCGTCCATGGTCGCATCTGGCCCTGGACTTCGTCACGGGGTTGCCCGCTTCTGAGGGGAACACGGTCGTTCTGACTATCGTGGACAGATTCAGCAAGTTCGCCCACTTTGTGCCTATTGCCAAGCTTCCCTCTGCCTCGGAGACGTCCGAGATCCTGGTTAGGGAGGTTTTCAGGGTCCACGGGTTGCCCAGTGATATCGTTTCCGACCGTGGCCCTCAGTTTACCTCTGCTGTCTGGAAGTCCTTCTGTTTGGCCATTGGAGCTACAGTCAGTCTCACATCTGGTTTTCACCCCCAATCCAATGGTCAGGCGGAGAGAGCCAACCAGAAGATGGAATCCACGCTACGCTGTCTGGTCTCTTCCAACCCCACCTCCTGGGCCTCTCAGTTGCCTTGGGTTGAGTATGCCCACAATACTCTCCCTACATCGGCCACTGGGATGTCTCCCCTTCCAGTGCCTGTATGGCTACCAACCTCCCCTGTTCCCTTCTCAGGAGAAGGAGCTCTCAGTGCCTTCTGTTCAGGCCCATATTCGGCGTTGCCACCGGACCTGGCATCGGGCCAGAAAGGCACTCCTTAGAGGTTCGGACCGGTATCAGCTCCAGGCGATCGTCGCCGGATCCCCGCTCCCACCTATACCATCGGAGATAGGGTTTGGTTGGCCACACGGGATCTTCCGTTACGGACTGAGTCTAGGAAGTTGTTACCGAAGTTTATTGGTCCGTTTGTGGTGGAGAAGGTGATCAATCCAGTGGCCGTGCGACTCAAACTACCGAGGACGCTCAGAGTCCATCCCACTTTTCATGTCTCCTGCCTCAAGCCTGTCTTCCTCAGTCCTCTGTTGCCTCCTCCGCCTCCTCCTCCTCCTCCTCGGATGATCGGAGGTGGTCCTGCCTACACGGTGCGTCGCATTATGGATGCCAGACGGCGGGGCCGGGGTTTCCAGTATCTCGTGGACTGGGAGGGGTATGGTCCGGAGGAGAGGAGTTGGATTCCGCGGCGACAGGTCCTAGATGCGGATCTCATCAGGGACTTTTACCGCCTCCATCCTGGCGCTCCGGGGAGTCCGCCCGGTGGCGTTCGTCGGAGGGGGGGTACTGTAACGATCCCGGCTGTCTGAGTCGGGGTCTGGTCGTAGTCTCCAGTTTCCCGAGGGTTCGGGAACGCTCCGGGGAGCGCTCTGGTTTCCGCACCTGATTCCTGTTAGCAATCTGCACACCTGGGCCTAATCAGCACCTTTCTTAGGCTCTGGCCCAACATCCAGTTCCTGCCGGATCGTTAGCCATGAACAGTAGGTGTACTGTGTATCAGTTAAGAGTATCTTGCGTGAGTTTTGTTATTTTGTACTTTGTTGAGTTTTGTGTTCTTACCTCCGTTTTTGTTCCACCTGCAGTCACACGTCCGGAACCTTCACTCCACCTCTGCCTGATGGTCGGCGGCTGCCGAGCCATCACTGGACCCAGACCGCACCCCCAACTACTCAACCACGCCGCCCGCTCTGTCCCTGGATTATACTGCACCTTTTTGTCGTATCCAATAAACCCTCACCTTCGTTCAACTCTCCTTGTCCTGGTCTGCTTTTGGGTTCTGGCTGAGGGAACTGTGACACTTATAGAGTAGTAAACAGTGTTTGTAAGTTCTGGAGTTATTAAACAATAGGGTGTTATTTTAAAACATAAATGCAACAAGTGGTGATGATTACATTACCAAACAGATTTAGGTTTTTGATCATTATTATGAGAATTACAGAGGATTCTGAAGGGTAATCAATTAGCAAATTATCATTGCAAACTCAGAGAACATTGAGTGGTTTTCATATTTTCAGACATTTTAGGTAATCTTCTTATGGAGTAGTTATGAGGAATTAGATTGATACAAACGATTATTAATGTGAAATAGAACAGGGCAAATATGCATCATGTTTTGTGTGACATTTATATTTGTGGATTGCAATTTTTATTTGATGTTAACAAAATGTATACTTTCTCTTCCAGGGGAATGGGGATTTCCTTATCTCATTGGGAAGTTTCAAAAGTATGTAGGCTAGGTGGAACAGTTAGTAAAATTAGGCAGTCTTATTTTTAGGTCGTAAAAGGGTGCTACCAAATTCAATGAGGCCTGGTCATTTTTGTTTGTTGTTTTCAATTGTTGTTTTTTTCAAATGACCACACACAACACACCTAGTATGATGTTTATAATGGGTTGTTATTTTGATTTTAAGGGGTTTTTCAACAGGTCAAAGGTGATAAGTCTTAAAGGGGCATACACTGAATTTTCAGAATTTTCTATTTTGTATTTTTTATGAGTACGTTTTGGGTAAACGTCATTTATTTTGAGAAGAAATGTCATGGAGACTTACTGTCAACTTGAATGTTGTTATTTGATTAGTTTATATTATAGCATGGTACACTTCTTTGAATGATTTGGATGACCTCTGAACTCTGTCCTGTCTTTCTAGTGTGACTTGATCACCCACACTGGTAATTCTAAAGGCATGAGATGAGGACTTTCAGATAGTTTATTTTACCGAGTTGAGGGTAATTTATAATACTGAAAATTGTGAAGAAGTTTATAATTTGGTAATAATATATATGATTCCAACCATAAAATAATAAAAGAGAGAGAGAGCTTTCCCTGAATGAGGGATACCGGTCGCTAGTCAATTTGACTATTCTTGAATTATTTTATGGGATACAATTAAGTTAAGGTATTATCAAAGGTTGTCATTTTCATTTAATTTATTATTTTGGTTTAAAAGGCAACGTTGTTTTGTTTTTGAATGTATGAATCATGATGTGAGTCATGTGTCCGAAGGGGGAAGTACTGATAGCATGAGGAATTTTGGTAAATATGCAACTTATATTAAGACTATGAGTAGTAGTAATTAATGTGTTATGGGTTAGATTAAATGTTTTAGGTGAAAGGGCATTTGTGGTATAAGGTAGTATGTAGTGGAGGCCTTTCTAGGAAACTTGTGGACTATTGCTAAATGCTAAAATGTGAACTTTCTAATATCAACGTTTCTACTGAATGGTATGAGGACAGGATAAATTAGCATACTGTGTCTCACCTAACAATGTTCTGAAGATTTTTTCAAAGGGTGAAGGCTTCTCTGCCAACCTAACAGGAGTATATAGACATGGTATGAGCCTTGGAGGCTTTGTGGCAGTAAAGGATTACATAAGTAAGAGCGGGACAGAATCAAGGTGGAAAGGTCAGTACTAGGTGTTGCTGACTACCTCGATGGAGGGGAAAATAGTAGAGACAGATTTATACATGTATCTATCCCACTGTAACACTATTCTAACTCAGAGGAGGAAGATGGTACTACCACTGTGGAGTATTGTTTTTGTGTCTGTGTGTTTTTGCAGAAGTCAATCTCAACTTCCCTATTGGTAAGATGTAAGAAGGACACCCTACACAGAGCTATGTTAATAGAAATTAGGAAGTATATTAGAAATTGGTATTAAGAATAATTGGTAACAAGTAATAATTTATTATATAGTCAAATGATTATATTGTAATATTGGATTAGAAATGAAATCAATTAAACTGTTATGTTTTGTCTTCTATTGAGGTAAATACAGATGGTGTCTTGATGCATAGCAGGGATAATTTGGCCTAGAATGGTGTGAACCTTAAAAAGAAACAAACTCTGTACCGGCTGAAGATGAACATCAGAGGCGTTGAAGACGTTTTTGTAAAGCACCACTTCTACAGGCAACCAGGGTAAAACAGCCAATTGAAGCTATCAATGGATTTTCTCATGTTTTTATATCAAGAGAGTGGGAAAGGAGTCCACCATTAAGTGAGAATGGAGTGAGATATGTTCAACAAGGCAACATTTCTGATGCTGTGGGTATAATGGTTTGGCAAATGGACAAGACAATGAGGTTGTACAGTTGGTGGTGACTCGGATGTGACATTGAAGTAGTGACATTGTCATGGGCAATTCATTTTGATCTATGAAGCTGTCTGAAGAAAATAATGAAGAGATACCAGAAGATTTAAGTGCCGGAGACAGAGGGGGTTGGATAAAAATAAAAAAATAAATAAAAATAAACATTTTTTAAATCTAAATTAGTTAATTTGAGTAGAAGGTATATGCACGGCTAAATTCGTAGTATTAAGAATGAATTGAGATAATGATCTGTATTTATTTTCAGGATGAAGAAAGTCATAATACAATTATGGATGTTTATACTGTATGTTAGTATAAGTGTACATTGTACATTGTGGTCCTCTGTAGCTCAATTGGTAGAGCACGGCGCTTGTAACGCCAGGGTAGTGGGTTCGATCCCTGGGACCACCCATATGTAAAAATTAGGGGTGTAACGATCCATCTACTACATCGATGTATCGATTTATATTCATATGATCCAACTACATCGATCTGTGCTCGGCGAGTTGGCCTTTTGGACAACATATATCGATCTAACATCGTTTTAAAATGTAATAAATCGATTGTATCGATACTAGGAAATAACCCATTGGATTTAAGCACGTCAGACTTTATATGCAGGGGTGCACATAACTGGTACGCAGATACGCAAGCGCGACAAAAATCAGGAATGCGTAATGCCACTTGTGTTACTACGCGCCTTGACCGAACTTCTCATCTAACCTTACACATGACATGTTGCTTGTCAACTACTGTCAGGGATGTCCAAAAAGCAACAGACATTAAGCAGCTTCTTTGGCGTTTCGCCACCTACAAAGAAACGCCAACTGGAGCCAGAGCCGAAGAAAATACTTTTTTCGGAAAAGTGGCTCCAAGATGTGCAGTGGCTTGAAGCTAACGATGAGCGCACAGAAATGTGGTGCAAGATTTGCCGCTCAAATCCACATCTAGCAGACAAAACAGGTGCATTTTATAAAGGCTCAAAGAATTTCAACCATCCTTTATTTGACAAACATGAAAAGAGCAAGGAGCACACGAATGTGGCGCAAGCCATTGCTAAAAGCTAGCCGAGAATAAATGTCCAGTCGCCCACTTGCCAGATGGCGAGACAAGCTGAATGAAGAACAGCGGCAAGCTCTGTTTAATATTTTTCTCTTTCCATAAAGCTAAACACGCACGTCCCATGTCTTCCTATTCTGAGGATGTTCCTTTACTGAAGCGGCTAGGAGTAAATGTCGGAGGTGCATATCATTCACGTGAAGGGGGCACACGGATCATGCAGAGCATCGCTCACACCATCAGCGGGGAGTTACGAGCCAAGTTGCAGTCTGCTGAATTTTGGGGGCTGCTTTTTGATGGATCTGAGGACATCACAAAAACTGAGCAGGAAATAGTTTACATTGTGTCTGTGTCCAGCAACGGAGAGTTTACTTCGGACTTTATTGGACTGATTGAATTGGGTGCTGACCGAACCGCACAGGCCATAACAGACGGACTTGTGAGACTTTTCCAGGACACAGGCTTGGATGACTGGACAACAAAGTTGGTCGCTGTGTGCACAGACGGGGCTGCTGTCAACGTAGGTATCTACAACGGCGTTGTGCCAAAACTCCGGCAACATGCTGCGGTTGGAGACTCCCTTGTGCACATTCTGTGCACCGCACACACACTGGAGAATTGCGCGAAATCAGCTGATCGCAACGTTCCTTACTGTGAGACATTTCATCGCTCTGTGGTCAAGCTGCTGCAGTTTTATTTACAAAAAGGTGGAGCAAAAAAAACTGCTGCACTGAATAAAGCTATGTGAAGAAAATGGGATCTCCTTTGTGGAACTGGGTAAGTTTCATAATACCAGATGGTCTGCATGGAGGCATGAAACACTGTTAAAAATATCAAGACTATTGCCAGCCATTAAAATGCAACTGGTTACCAGGTATTTATTTCAGTCACACTGGTTGAATTTTTGGCTAAAAGGTTACTGAATCGATTTCAAGTCACTGAATCGTTTCGGATCGTATCGTTCTAAATGAACCAATATCGTCCTTGAATCGTATCGACAACCACGAATCGTGATACAAATCGAATCGTTGTTAAAACGAATCATTACACCCCTAGTAAAAATGTATGCGCACATGACTGTAAGTCGCTTTGGATAAAAGCGTCTGCTAAGTGGCATATTATTATTATTATTATTATTACATTCTGACAGTTGTAATGAGTGATAAAGTTGAGGGTTTTAATTTTGAGTGATAGGAATAAGGTGAATCACTAAGAATTGTCATTTTAAATTTGGTGGAGATAAGTAATTTGGTTGGTTATCATTTATAAGTAAATCATTAGTATATATTAGTAACTAACTATTTTCAGCATGAAGGCTATTGATTGTAAAAGTGAGATAAATGTCTTATATAGATATTGTGGTTGAATTTCTCAATCATAAATAGTTCAAGGATGTAGTGATTTAACAGGGAATGAAAACAGAGTGTTATACTGTGTATCTCTCCTCATGCATATTATAAGAACAGAGTAACAATGATAGGTTTTAAGCAATTGGGTTTTAAATGTCAATCATTGGACACAGTGTAATTGATAATCGCATAGCATTGGATGCTATTATAGTAGATAAGGGGGAATGTATGCGATTATAAGGGGGAGAATCATGTTGTACATGTTTGACATCAGGATTAGGAAGGTCTTGGGAATTTAACTAAAGCTATGGGAAGTATTAGAGATATACAGTAAGGTATTAAGAGCATTAATTCTTCATCTATATTATGTTATTCCAGTGTAGAGTTCAGTGATAATGTTAAGTTGTAACTGTATAATGTGGAATTTAAGGTTTATAGGATTGAAGATGTGGAAATAATACTATCTCAGTTGATCAGATAGCGACCCAAGGGATCAGAGAAAAGATTGGGGCTACTATGAATGAACATTGATGAAGAACATTGAAGTTATTTTAGTGGGATATATTAATTTGAATATATTATAATTTCCATATAAATTTGAAATTGTTATGAATCAATGTATTTTCTGGGATAATGTCAGGAGTTTAGGAATTCATTTGTATGTTTTGAATTGTTTGATTTAAGAAATTGAATTCTCTTTGCAAAAAAAAAAAAAAAGATGGATTGATAAAGAGTTTGATCCAATATTATAAAGATTGTAAATTGTATGAGAGAGTGAGGAAAGCCATGTGTTCGTAGTATCACGAGTGAGTACTAGAAGGTCAGTGTGCCAAGATAGATAGGGGGACCGCTGGTGCTAATCTTAGGAATGGTGCATGATGAAATGTCATGACTAGTGTGCCACATGAAACCAAGGAAAGGAATGATATGGGCGTAGTTGAGTGACAACTCAATTATGGTTAGCAACTGGATAAGACAAAAGTAGACTGGAAGAGCACTATATAGGCTGAGAGAGAGTCTATGTAATTCAGTCACATGATAAGAGGCAAAGCACGTTAATCTTATTATGTGATCCAGTACTGAATAAATGTAGAGTCAAACTTCCATCTGAGTGTCTGCTGCTTTCTCTTATATCCTGCACTTCTTCATACCAGAAACTCATCTTTAACAGAATCATTAGACCAAAGGACAGATTTCCACCGGTCTAATTGACATTGCTCGTGTTTCTTGGCCCAAGCAAGTCTCATCTTGTTATTGGTATCCTTTAATAGTGACTTCTTTGCACCGATACGACCATGAAGGCCTGATTCACACAGTCTCCTCTGAACGATGTTGAGATGTGTCTGTTACTTGAACTCTGAAGCATTTATTTGGGCTGCAATTTCTGAGGCTGGTAACTCTAATGAACCTATCCTCTGCAGCAGAGGTAACTCTGGGTCTTCCTTTCCTGTGGTGGTCCTCATGAGAGCCAGTTTCATCATAGCGCTTGATGGTTTTTGGGACTGCACTTGAAGAAACTTTTTAAGTTCTTGAAGTTTTCCGGATTGACTGACCTTCATGTCTTAAATTAATGATGGACTGTTGTTTCTCTTTGCTTGTATGAGCGATTCTTGCCATAATATGGACTTGGTCTTTCACCAAATAGGGCTTTCTTCTGTATACCAACCCTATCTTGTCACAATACAACTGATTGGCTCAAACGCATTAAGAAGGAAAGAAATTCCACAAATTAACTTTTAAGAAGGCACACCTGTTAATTGAAATGCATTCCAGGTGACTACCTCATGGTGCTGGTTGAGAGAATAACAAGAGTGTGCAAAGCTGTCATCAAGGCAAATGGTGGCTTCTTTGAAGAAGCTCAAATATAAAAAAGTGTTTAACACTTTCTTGGTTACTACTTTATTTTTTATTTTATTTTACCTTTATTTAACTAGGCAAGTCAGTTAAGAACAAATTCTTATTTACAATGACGGCCTACACCGGCCAAACCCGGATGATGCTGGGCCCGCCCTATGGGACTCCTGTCACGATCGTCGTAAGCAACGGACCAAGGCGCAGCGTGATATGCGTACATCTTTTAATGAGTACTTAATAACAATAACAAAACAACAAAACGATACGTGAAGTCCTAAGGTTAACAAAACACAAACCTCTCAGGAACAAGATCCCACAAATGACAAGTGCAAAACAGGCACAACAAGCCACAGCTGCCTCTGATTGGGAACCACCCCGGCCAACATAGAAACACATGAACTAGAACATGAACATAGAACACTAAACATAGAAACTAACACCCTGGCTCAAAATATAAGAGTCCCCAGAGCCAGGGCGTGACAGTACCCCACCCCAAAGGCGCGGACTGCGACCGCGCCAACTAAACCCAACAGTGGAGGGGCCGGGTGGGCATTCCGCCTCGGAGGCGGATCCGGCTCCGGGCGTGACCACCACTCTCTAGCTACCCCCCCGTAGCACCCCTGGTCTGGTCCCGCTGGCTGGAGCTGGACTGGACATCGGTGGAGCGGATTGCTTAGGCTCCGGTGTGGAGCAGCTGACCGGTACCTGACCAGGCACCGGTGGAACAGGCACGGGCTGTGCCGGGCTGACGACGCGCACCACAGGCTTGGTGCGGGGAGCAGGAACGGGCCGGACCGGGCTGACGACGCGCACCACTGGCTTGGTGCGGGGAGCAGGAACAGGCCGGACCGGGCTGACGACGCGCACCACTGGCTTGGTGCGGGGTGCAGGAACAGGCCGGACCGGGCTGGCGACGCGCACCATTGGCTTGGTGCGGGGAGCAGGGACGGGCCGGACCGGGCTGGGAACACGCACCACTAACTTAGTGCGGGGAGCAGGAACGGGTCGGTCCGGACTGGGAACACGCACCACTAACTTAGTGCGGGGAGCAGGAACGGGTCGGTCCGGACTGGGAACACGCACCACTAACTTAGTGCGGGGAGCAGGAACGGGTTGGGCCGTACTGGGAACACGCACCACTAACTTAGTGCAGGGAGCAGGAACGGGTTGGGCCGTACTGGGAACACGCACCACTAACTTAGTGCGGGGAGCAGGAACAGGCCGGGCCGGGCTGGCGACGCGCACCACTGGCTTGGTGCGGGGAGCAGGAACAGGCCGGACCGGGCTGACGACGCGCACCACTGGCTTGGTGCGGGGAGCAGGAACAGGACGGGCCGGGCTGGCGACGCGCACCACAGGCTGTGGAGACGGACTGGAGGTCTGGAGCGAAGAGCTGACACAACCCGTCCTGGCTGAATGACTATTACTACACACTCTCTGTGAGGCATCAGCACAGGACGTACAGGGCAGTGCACTCGTACTGGCAGTACAGCACGTGGCACTGGCGCAGGATATCCGGGACCGAGGAGGGGTACTGGAGGCCACGAGCGTTGAGCCGGCACACTCCGTCCTGGCTGCATGCCCACCTTAGCACAACCCGTGCGTGGTGCTAGCACAGGACGTACAGGACTGTGCCGGACCACTCGCGGCACAGTACGCAGCTCCGCATACCTCGGAACCTGCCCAGTCTCACGCTGCCTAGCCTGAGTACGGGGAGTTGGCTCTGCTCTACCTCTAGGCTCCGCCAACCTCCCTTCCAGCCCCCCAAACCCGGTGGCCTCCTCTCCTAGTCCACAAACTCGCCCTGTAGCTGCCTCCAGCAGCCCCGTCGTCCATGCCGTGTGCCCCCCCAAAATGTTTTATTGGGGTTGCCTCTCGCCTGTCGGTCGGCGCCGCTTCTCCTCTCCTGCCTGGATATCCTCCCTCATCGCCCTCCGGTAGCGGACGGCCTCCTCCTCGGTGATCTTCCCCCAACCGAGGAGGACATCCACTAGCGTTACCTCCGGCGTTTGCTCCTGGACACGCTGCTTGGTCCTTAATTGGTGGGATCTTCTGTCACGATCGTCGTAAGCAACGGACCAAGGCGCAGCGTGATATGCATACATCTTTTAATGAGTACTTAATAACAAAACAAAAAACAAAAAAACGATACGTGAAGTCCTAAGGTTAACAAAACACAAACCTCTCCGGAACAAGATCCCACAAATGACAAGTGCAAAACAGGCTGCCTAAGTATGGTTCCCAATCAGAGACAACAAGCCACAGCTGCCTCTGATTGGGAACCACCGTGGCCAACATAGAAACACATGAACTAGAACATGAACATAGAACACTAAACATAGAAACTAACACCCTGGCTCAACATATAAGAGTCCCCAGAGCCAGGGCGTGACAACTCCCAATCACGGCCGGTTGTGATACAGCCTGAAATCAAACCAGGGTGTCTGTAGTGACGTCTCAACTGAGATGCAGTGCCTTAGACTGCTGCGCCATGATTCCATATGTGTTATTTCACAGTTTTGATGTCTTCACTATAATTCTACAATGTATATATACAGTATCTCACAAAAGTGAGTACACCACCCCTAAGTGAAAATGTCCAAATTGGGCCCAAAGTGTCAATATTTTGTGTGGCCACCATCATTTTCCAGCACTGCCTTAACCCTCTTGGGAATGGAGTTCACCAGAGCTTCACAGGTTGCCACTGGAGTCCTCTTCCACTCCTCCATGAAGACATCACGGAGCTGGTGGATGTTAGAGACCTTGCACTTCTCCACCTTCCGTTTGAGGATGCCCCACAGATGCTCAATAGGGTTTAGGTCTGGAGACATGCTTGGCCAGTCCATCACCTTTACCTTCAGCTTCTTTAGCAAGGCAGTGGTCGTCTTGGAGGTGTGTTTGGGGTCGTTATCATGTTGGAATACTACCCTGCGGCCCAGTCTCCGAAGGGAGGGGATCATGCTCTGCTTCAGTATGTCACAGTACATGTTGGCATTCATGGTTCCCTCAATGAACTGTAGCTCCCCAGTGCCGGCAGCACTCATGCAGCCCCAGACAATGACACTCCCACCACCATGCTTGACTGTAGGCAAGACACACTTGTCTTTGTACTCCTCACCTTGTTGCCGCCACACACGCTTGACACCATCTGAACCAAATACATTTATCTTGGTCTCGTCAGACCACAGGACATGGTTCCAGTAATCCATGTCCTTAGTCTGCTTGTCTTCAGCAAACTATTTGCGGGCTTTCTTGTGCATCATCTTTAGAAGAGGCTTCCTTCTGGGACGACAGCCATGCAGACCAATTTGATGCAGTGTGCGGTGTATGGTCTGAGCACTGACAGGCTGACCCCCACGCCTTCAACCTCTGCAGCAATGCTGGCAGCACCTATATGTCTATTTCCCAAAGACAACCTCTGGATATGACACTGAGCACGTGCACTCAACTTCTTTGGTCGACCATGGCGAGGCCTGTTCTGAGTGGAACCTGTCCTGTTAAACCGCTATATGGTCTTGGCCACCGTGCTGCAGCTCAGTTTCAGGGTCTTGGCAATCTTCTTATAGCCCAGGCCATCTTTATGTAGAGCAACAATTCTTTTTTACAGATCCTCAGAGAGTTCTTTGCCATGAGGTGCCATGTTGAACTTCCAGTGACCAGTATGAGGGAGTGTGAGAGCGATTACACCAAATTTAACACACCTGCTCCCCATTCACACATGAGACCTTGTAACACTAACGAGTCACATGACACCGGGGAGGGAAAATGGCTAATTGGGCCCAATTTGGACATTTTCACTTGGACATTTTCACATTTTCACTTTTGTTGCCAGCGGTTTAGACATTAATGGCTGTGTGTTGAGTTATTTTGAGGGGACAGCAAATTTACACTGTTATACAAGCTGTACACTCACTACTTTACATTGTAGCAAAGTGTCATTTCTTCAGTGTTGTCACATGAAAAGATATACTCAAATATTTACAAAAATGTGAGGGGTGTACTCACTTTGTGAGATACTGTATATATCTCAAAATATCTTATTACTCTTCTGCAGTAAAATATTGTACACCCAGGTACTTCTCAGCAGCTGCCACCTACACTCATTGAAAACCCACTACCCCATTCCACTACTTTGACCCGATCTGCTCCTCCACCATCCCAATGGCCTGGGAGGAAAGGACACCCCACTCAAAATACCCTGTAACTCTTCTGAAGTCAAATATCATATACTTCTCTGCAGCTGCCACCACAGCATCTATTTTCTGTGATTTACGTTCCATTTCTGCGGTACAAGATATTACATTACAAATCTAAAAGTTATTACAAGACACAGTATGAATAGTTATTGCCTTGACCTCATGGATATTATTCCCCAATGTATCATTGATTAGTTTTATGAGCACACACACACACACACACAGGTTCACTATGACATATTCTATGATAACATTTATCCATTTAGATCACAATGTGTGATATTACATAGACACAGGAGACCTGCTCCTAGATCAGAGCTGCATATTAGGCTCCACAGAGGTTACCATGGTGATCAGACTAAGTCAACTGTTTAAGAATGGGAGATGGATATGACTGTTCACTAGAGGTTTTTTATTTAGGGATCTGGAACCGGTGCCGTATAGGAGGGAGATGAAATACGGCACGTTTTTGTTTTCTGGTGACTTTTCATTGTCCCTAACTGAGCAAAGCTCTTTCCACATAGACAGACATAAGGTTTCTCTCCAGTGTGTGTTCGCTGGTGTCTAGTCAGGGAGGAAGTTACGGTAAAGCTCTTTTCACACTGTTCACAGCTGTAAGGTTTCTTTCCAGCGTGTATGCGCCGGTGTGAAGTCAGCACAGAAGCTACAGCAAAGCTCTTTCCACACTGACCACAGCTATAAGGGTTCTCTCCTGTGTGTATGCGCTGGTGTATAGTTAGGGCTTTTGATACAGCAAAGCTCTTCCCACACTGATCACAGCTGTAAGGCTTCACTCCAGTGTGTGTTAGCTTGTGTATGTTTAGGGATCCCAAATAAGCAAAGCTTTTCCCACATTCAAGGCAGGGGTAAGGCCTCTCCCCTGTGTGAATACGCTGGTGAATAATGAAGCCACTCCAGCTAGTGAAACTCTTCCCACAGTCAGAGCAGCAGTGGTGAGGTTTCTTCCCTATACGTCTCTGCTGGGGTTTCTTGAGATGTTCTGATCAGGAGAAACTCTTCTCTGTCTCGTCAGCAACATGATGTTGTTGAGGCTCCCCAGATGATAAGCCCCTCCCACTGAGAGAACGACGGTTAGGGGTGTCCCCTGTGAAACAAAGACATTGAATACCTACGTTTTGGAAATATGGGTCCATAAACAAATACTATTACAATTTTTAAAAAATTGTTATTTAGCAGACACTCTTATCCAGAGCGACTTGCAGGAGCAATTAGGGTTACGTACCTTGCTCAAGGGCACAATGACAGATTTTCCACCTAGTCAGCTCAGAGATATGAACCAGCAAACTTTCGATAAGTGGCCCAACGCTCTTAACCACTAGACTACCTGCCGCCTTATCATCAATATACACTCAGTGTCCAGTTTATTGAATCGACAATTAACTGGCCACTGAGTGTTTTACTGTTTATAAATCAATTAACAGAAGTTGCAGAAGCAGATTGTAGTCTAATCCACACACCCCATTGTTCTTACTTGATGAAATCAAATCTCCCTCTCCCTCCTCGTGTCCTTCTCTCACAGTTCCACTCTGCCCTGGTGTTTTCCTGTAGTCGACCAGCCACACAGACACCCTCTTCAGACCCAGCAGTAAGGCGCTACCGGGAGAGTTGTGACTAGGGGACTCCGGCAGGGTGGAGGAGGACAGGCTAGCTTTGTCCCGGTGACCACAGGAAGTATTGTACATAGAATATCATTACACCAAACATTTGATTACTGTAGTCTAAACCTCTGATTGATTGGGTGCATCCTTAAAATATCTCATTTCTCCTGAAGTGTGCCATCGTTCACTACTTTTCACCCTGAGTTAATCTTGATTAACCCAGAACTAAAGTCTCACGTAATTGGTCAGCAGCTCGATTAACTTCTGGGTTCATACGTGGAGAGACTTTTCTATGTGACTTGTTACTGTAACAGCATCATCATCAAAAATCAGCTTACAGTGTAACAATATTCAGATAATGAGTGGAATAAACTGCAATTTACCACCCAAGTATTTCAGCAGTGCATTGTACACTACACCATCTTTTCAAATGCTAGCACAGTGACCCACTTTGCCCTACTGTATAGAAGCACACTGGCTGAAGAAGGATAATGTAGTTTTTACAGCCAAATCCATAAATTATTTGGTTTTACCTTCCAACCTAAATTAAATTAATGTCAATTCATACAGTTTTCAAACTGTATGTAAACTAGACACTATAACATTTTGCCTTTGTAGTTCAGTTTAGCAGTTTGATGAAATTATAGTTACATGTTTTGTTAACAAATGACTGGAAAATATTTTCAAAAGCTATCAATTGAAAATGGCCTAAGAGTTTTGAAACCTATTTTTGTGAAAATGTACCACATACTTGTGAAAATCGCAACTAACAGAGAAAAGTCATGGGCTAGTGGGAGTATCCACCATATGTTTTATACCAGTAATTTCCTTTCAAATCGGTCCTCTATAGCTCAATTGGTAGAGCATGGCGCTTGTAAAGCCAGGGTAGTGGGTTCGATCCCCGGGACCACCCATTCGTAAAAATGTATGCTTTGGATAAAAGCGTCTGCTAAATGGCATATTATTATTATTATTATTATAAATCAGTGAAGGGAAGTGAACAAGTGCACACTTTGGGAGGACAGAAAAACAATTAGGGATTCGTTAACATAGTATCTAGGCAGAAGTGGAGATAGCGTGAGGGCCATGTGGGTGACTAAAATAATAATAATACATGTAAGCCTACCAACAAACAAATCAAAAACATTATGTAACACTTTAAAACATTATGTAACACTAAAACATTATGTAACACTATAAAACATTATGTGACACTATAAAACATTATGTAACACTATAAAACATTATGTAACACTATAAAACGTAATTTAAAAAGATTCACAATGCAGAAATTGCTCCACCATTTCCTGGTTGCAAAAAAATTATAGTTCGCCTAATTTCAATTTGTGACAAAACAAGCAAGTATACAGTAGATAATCATTGTAGCATCTAAACCGCTGTGAAATATATTTTCCATAACCCAAACTATTGTATTTTCAGCTGTTTGAAACTGGTGTACAAAACCGAAAGTAAAATATTCAAAATCTGTTTGTCACACATAATATACACGCAAACAATCATTCGTTCATTTCATCACACAGATGAGTCATTCATGCTTTGCAATCAAGCATTTTAGTTTTAAAATAAAGTAACAAAGGGAGCTTTGAATAATTAGCCTAAACAATAAATAAACCGCAATTCACTAACTGTTTTTAGTCTTTGCTGGCTTTATATATTTTATATATTGGTACACTTATAATTTATTTAGTGCTGTTTACACTGCTCCAAATGGTCGTAAAACATGCTACATCTAACAGCACCTGTTTGGCACACATAATACTCACGGAGCGTGCTTGCTGCTTTTTCGGGATCTGCAGTAGTTTCCACAACTAAGTCAAAATGTCTTCCACACATCTGACTTCCCCTTTCCCTCCTGAGCAACCAGTAAACATTCCCCCGTTTTCAGATTCTGTTTTTCATGTCCTCCGGATCCATTTTGCTGTGTTACTGTGTTCTGAGTTTTATAACCAATTTATTGATGTGATTATGATAGGCTATAGGTCAGGTCCTACTGGTCACGTGCATTCAATGCATACCTGTTTCACGTAAAGAGAGCAAGGGTTGAGGCTGAGGGAATAGGGAATGTTTTTGAAAAAAAAATGAGTGATTTTGGTAACAACTTTTCAGTCAGAGAAATTAGTAAGGAATGACGTGCTGTGGTGCCCGTTCGCTGCAGCAGGGAGGAGAGAGATTACCAACGTGCGCCATTCATCTGACGACCTTCAGTCATTTGTGTGTCTTAATTATTTCATCGAACAGTGCACTTAAAGCATCAGACAAACTCAGTGCATATATTTGATTTTATTCAAAAACATAGAGTGTATCTATATTTGGAAAAAAGGGTCAGAATACTTACATAAATCTGTTTTTAATTTTTAATATATTTGCAAAATGTTCTAAAAACCTGTTTTCGCTTTGTCATTATGGGGTATTGTGTGTAGATTGATGAGGCAAAACAAATATTTAATCCATTTTAGAATAAGGCTGTAACGTAACAAAACATGGAAAAAGTGAAGGGGTCAGACTACTTTCCAAATTTGATTTTAAAAAGGTCGGATTGACTAAGTTTGTAGCTGCAACAGATTTTATAATTTCTCACTCTCACATTTCAGTCCATTAGCAACCAAGGATGAGCAACCTTTTTTCTAGCATTACTGACAATGCTAACATATTTTCAGCCGTATCTCATAGTTCCATATAAACGGGTCAGCAACTCTGTTGCTCTGCAACAATACAGCTACTATTAGCTAACATTAGCTTGAACGGGCAAAGAAAGGTACCTAGCTATTTTGGTTTATGGAAGGTTTGTTACACAAATAACAAAGCCATTAGGTAGCTAGAGCCAGACAACAACAGCTGACCTCAACACAGAAGGTAGCTAATGATAGCTATTTCACTTCCAAATGCAAGTCCTACATTTCTCCACAAAACATAGCTAGCTAGCTAACAACATCAGTTCAAAACCAACACCAAACTTTGGGCAAATTGTTACGCTGCTACCGTACAGTGCATGCAATGCAATTGGCTTTTGCAACACTAGCTAGCTCTATAGTCCAAGCTATGGTAAGAGCTAGCCATATTTCACTGTCGGACACAACTCAAACTGTAGCTGAGAAAACAAATGCACATGTAAACAGCATGTTGTGCACTGAAGTGAGCAAATGCATGCCTGCTAGCATCAGGACAAACTCACCAGTTTCAAACATCCAGAAAATATTTGAGAATGCTCTTTCTCCTGTCTTGTTGACATTTTTATCCAAATCGGTTTAGATCAACAGTGCCAAACGAACAATTCTGCCATTAGACAGGCTTGATTGTTTTTACAGCTCTGATCTGGATGGTGGACTAGCCCATGTGTTGGATATTTGGCAACAACTCTGCAGTGCACGCTATTCCAGTGGTGTGGCGCTTGGGGTGGGAGACGGGGCTAATTTCCCCCAAACCCTGATTATACACTGCTCAAAAAAATAAAGGGAACACTTAAACAACACATCCTAGATCTGAATGAATGAAATAATCTTATTAAATACTTTTTTCTTTACATAGTTGAATGTGCTGACAACAAAATCACACAAAAAATATCAATGGAAATCAAATGTATCAACCCATGGAGGTCTGGATTTGGAGTCACCCTCAAAATTAAAGTGGAAAACCACACTACAGGCTGATCCAACTTTGATGTAATGTCCTTAAAACAAGTCAAAATGAGGCTCAGTAGAGTGTGTGGCATCCACGTGCCTGTATGACCTCCCTACAACGCCTGGGCATGCACCTGATGAGGTGGCGGATGGTCTCCTGAGGGATCTCCTCCCAGACCTGGACTAAAGCATCCGCCAACTCCTGGACAGTCTGTGGTGCAACGTGGCGTTGGTTGATGGAGTGAGACATGATGTCCCAGATGTGCTCAATTGGATTCAGGTCTGGGGAACGGGCGGGCCAGTCCATAGCATCAATGCCTTCCTCTTGCAGGAACTGCTGACACACTCCAGCCACATGAGGTCTAGCATTGTCTTGCATTAAGAGGAACCCAGGGCCAACTGCACCAGCATATGGTCTCACAAGGGGTCTGAGGATCTCATCTCGGTACCTAATGGCAGTCAGGCTACCTCTGGCGAGCACATGGAGGGCTGTGCGGCCCCCCAAAGAAATGCCACCCCACACCATGACTGACCCACCGCCAAACCGGTCATGCTGGAGGATGTTGCAGGTAGCAGAACGTTCTCCACGGCGTCTCCAGACTCTGTCACGTCTGTCACATGTGCTCAGTGTGAACCTGCCTTCATCTGTGAAGAGCACAGGGCGCCAGTGGCGAATTTGCCAATCTTGGTGTTCTCTGGCAAATGCCAAACGTCCTGCACGGTGTTGGGCTGTAAGCACAACCCCCACCTGTGGACGTCGGGCCCTCATACCACCCTCATGGAGTCTGTTTCTGACCGTTTGAGCAGACACATGCACATTTGTGGCCTGCTGGAGGTCATTTTGCAGGGCTCTGGCAGTGCTCCTCCTGCTCCTCCTTGCACAAAGGCGGAGGTAGCGGTCCTGCTGCTGAGTTGTTGCCCTCCTACGGCCTCCTCCACGTCTCCTGATGTACTGGCCTGTCTCATGGTAGCGCCTCCATGCTCTGGACACTACGTTGACAGACACAGCAAACCTTCTTGCCACAGCTCGCATTGATGTGCCATCCTGGATGAGCTGCACTACCTGAGCCACTTGTGTGGGTTGTAGACTCCGTCTCATGCTACCACTAGAGTGAAAGCACCGCCAGCATTCAAAAGTGACCAAAATATCAGCCAGGAAGCATAGGAACTGAGAAGTGGTCTGTGTTCACCACCTGCAGAACCACTTCTTTATTGGGGGTGTCTTGCTAATTGCCTATAATTTCCACCTGTTGTCTATTCCATTTGCAAAACAGCATGTTAAATTTATTGTCAATCAGTGTTGCTTCCTAAGTGGACAGTTTGATTTCACAGAAGTGTGATTGACTTGGAGTTACATTGTGTTGTTTAAGTGTTCCCTTTATTTTTTTTGAGCATTGTATAATTGTATAGGATGCATAACTGCAACGCTTTACGCTAGAAACAAGCTGTAAAGGCACAAGAAAGACATGACACTATTGTACATGGGGATATCTTTGTTTAGTTTCTATGGCTGAGTTATATGACCTTCAGGTTGTCGTGGATAATTATCACTATACTTGTTAAAAATCAAAAGTTCTTCCAGAGTTTTTGTCGAATGAAGATAGACTTTATTACACAAAGTAACATAAGCCAAGATGGTCTGCAGAGCACCTGTTTTCCCTGACTCGGAGCTCTCCTTTTATACAGACACAAATGCATAGTCATGTTTATACAACATACATAGTTACTCTTCCTTATGTGAATGATTAACCTCTTTCAATGCCATCTATTGTTTACTCACGAGGGCTACATGCGTTTCTCTAGACGGGGCTTCTGTCCCTTATCTCATTATTGGTGGCATGACTCGCACACTCTCTGCTTTTAAGGAACAGTCACACACTGTATTGACTATATTCACTTTACAGGCATGCATCTGGAGTACAAAGTATCAATCATGTTAATTCTGTTTTACCCTTATCATTTCATAACACATTATAAAACATATCAATTAATACTTAAACATGGTTTAAACATGTCATGTCCATAACCCATTCTCAACCACATACATTTAAGCCTTTCCCAACAGCCATCCTTCCTGGACCTGGTTTTTCCTTGTGACTATGTGCATGTGACTATGTGTGTCAGGTCATAAGCACAAACAAGTGACAACACTAGTTCCATTGTTACTCCTATCTCCACACAGCTACAACGATAAGTTTTATCTACATCACATGTCATTGACATACCCAGACCACCTGCAGGGAGCTAGAGGGAACCATCCATTATCAAAAGCACAGCATTTGCACTAAAGAAATGTCTCTGCTCTGTTTTAACCCTTTAATTGGTTCTTAATCCATAAGCATTTAAGGCATATAGCCGTTTCATTCTACAACATGCATAGTTAATATAATTGGTTTGTTATGTTGTCTTATAGGTGTTTCGTTCTACAACATGCATCATTAATATAGTTGTTTTTTATGTTGTCGGCCCCTAAGTGAGATAGAGTAGTCAACCAAAAATGACCCACAAGGTATACAACCTTTAATTCAATGACAACGATTTTTCCTTTACTTAGCATTCAATGGGAATTGAGTAATATTTTACAATGCAAGACCGTCACAATCAATTGAGCTATTCACTTTCTGAAAACTGCAGACAATTACCTTTGACTATCCATGGTCAATTCTAAACATACTTTAATATTTAGTTCAAAACATATTTGAGCTATTAGAGGGCAACAGTCAGCAGACTGTATATTCCCATTTTAATCTGACATCTAGAATTTGAGCTAGGTAGGCACAGAAAAAACTCTGAAAACTAAATTGCTAAGGACCCTGTTAGAAATCCGGTATATGGTACTCCGTAACGGCTGGACAGCTCATGACGAGAGGTGGGGAGTGTGTTGTGTATCTCCAATCAAGTTGATTTGCGAGTTTTCATCAACGTTGGAGTCATAATGGCTTGGATATGATGGTAGGGAGATTTTAATTTAACAGAAATTCTGAATCCAGATGTGTCTTTTAGACATGTATGATATTGGGATTACTCCGAATATCACATATGGACATTTCCTATGGTCGGATATGGAATCATTCAATATCCTGAGATATGTGACATCCTATTTTCTCTCTTCATGTTGACAAATACTGACTGTATACAATGCATATCTGTGTTTTCTCAGCACATTGAAGACATGAAGCTTCTCTTGGTTGAGGTCCATATATGGATCTTGATATGCTGAAAATAAGGATGATTTCTGATGCAGTTTTCATCAAAGGCTCAATAATTAGACAAATATTAAATCCATATTTTTTATTTTATGCACAAATCATTTTGGGATTCCCTCCAGATATCATACATGGTTTGGCCAGATATTGACTCATTATATATCCTGAGATAGGCCTATGTGGACACCTTACTTTCTCAATATGATGACACATACTGACAGTAGGACTACATAGTATATTTTCTCAGCACATACAATGCATATTCTCTTGACTGAGGTCCACATCAGGATCTTGACATGCTAAATAAGGACCATTTCTGATACTTATTTGAGTTGAGGACATGCTCAACAATTTGACAAATATTACATATTTGAGATTAGCTATCATTGTTGTATTCCCACTGCATAAAGGGCGCACAAACACAAGATAAAAGCTCTAACTGGTAGCCTAGCAACAAGGATCAAGTATTTTCAACTGTAATTGTTTTATTTGGGCGCCACAAATGAGTGTGAAAACATTGTGTGGTCGAACGGACATCTGGAGAAACAAAGTGAGAAGGTGCTCAGAAAATAGCTCAAAGAAGTTAACCGGTGGCTTCAAAGCCTCTCAATGGCCAATACATAGCATCAGCAATCCAGGGTTTATATACATCATTGGTGTAGCTTATGCCTAATTATTTCTCCCTGGTTCTGACTTTACCTCCTGGCTGTGCATTGCTTGTATCATCAATCTGTGTGCGATATCCTAGTAGGCTACTTGGCTGAAATTACCACCATGGTTTATTTTGTCTAAGTGTTCAAATCTAACGCATGGATGTGGAAGATCAAAAATGATGAAAACTACACCTAGACATTTTATACACCACAGTAAGCATACTGTTCATAAAAGTCAACTAAACTTACCCCGATCCATCGTGGAGGCTACTGTATTCATTCTTCAACATTTCTTCAAATAAAAAACATGACAACAAATGTATACGCTACAGTTACTTTCTTTGTCACAGCGTTCAGATAAATAAAAAGCTAGACCACACCTTTTTAAATATCAAAACTCGATCAAAATAAACGTCTCATGTAGACTGTCTTACATCAGAAAGATCCTGCAAAAACCTGTGGATTTTTATTTGGTTTGAAAACTCGATAGAAGATGGTAACAAAGAACTTCCTGTTGATTCTTTTCGGCTTCTTCTGTGTTGTTTAAGAGGTGCCGCCACCTACTGTACATAGTCATCAACACTTCTCTTCAAGTGGGAGAGGCGGTTTAGGGAGTGTCATATATTGCTAGAAAATAACTGTTTCTATTGCCTCAGATATATAGTATGTAAATGAATGGCAACAATGTAGGCTATTTTTGGCATAATCAATATATCATTCATCTTTGTCTGCATGTCCACGTGTGGTTGTATTGTGTTTTTTAAATTGGCAAATAAAATAAAAATCAGAACAAATCTAAGGTATTAATTAGAAACAACAAAAACAGCTTGCAGCCTCTGGCTGGCTGTGGTTTGCTGGAAGGTGGCAGGCCGAATTTGAGATGAGAGAAATTCCTTGCTATTGTCTTTCAAATTAGCTCATGGCTAGATGGCCTGCCAAGGGCTTGTAGCAGTCCTATGAGTGCCGGTTAAGAAACTTCTATTAGATCAAATAAACCTCACGTAGCAAATAAGCCTTTCGTTTTTTGGATGGCCAAATTCAACACTCTCATTGACCTCCATACAAAAACTCCTTGCTTGGTGGGGGAAAAACGAACAAACGCCACCTGCCGGAGGGAGACAGACAGATTTTCTCTCGAGTTGGTCCTTTCTCTTTGGCTCTTCCTCTCTGACAACGTTCTCTTAGAGAGTCCAGATAATGTTATTATTATTTAAAAAATAAACAACTGAAATATCACATTTACACAAATTAGCTTTAAAAAAATTAAAATGATTTGCTTTGTCATTATGGGGTAATGTGTGTAGATTGATGAGGGAAAAAAAAACGATTTAAACATTTTAGAAAAAGGCAGTAACCTAACAAAATGTGGAAAAGGTCAAGGGGTCTGAAATACTTCCTGAAAGGCACTGTAGGTAAATGTGATATTTCCATTTTTTATTTTTAATAACTTTGCAAAACATTCTAAAAACCTGTTTTTGCTTTGTCATTATCGGGTATTGTGTGTAGATTGATGAGGGGAAAATTCTATTTAATCAATTTTAGAATAAGGCTATAACATAAAAATGTGGGACCAGGATGCACCTGAGCTCAATTTTGAGTCTCATTGCAAGGGTCTGAATACTTATGTAAATAAGGTATTCCAGTTTTTTATTTTTTATACATTTGCAAATGTCTAAAAACCAGTTTTCGCTTTGTCATTATGGGGTATTGTGTGTAGATTGCTGAGATTTTGTATTTATTTAATCAATTTTAGAATAAGGCTGTAACGTAACAAAATGTGGGAAAAGTCAATGGGTCTGAATACTTTCCGAAGGCCCTGTATGTAAATAAGGCATCGGTTGTTTATTTGTAATAAATTTGCAAACATTTCTAAACCTATTTTCGCTTCGTCATTATGTGGTATTGTGTGTTTTAGAATAAGGTTGCAACGTAACAAAATGTGGAAAAAGTAAAGGGGTCTGAATACTTTCCGAATGCACTGAATGTATTGTAACAGGCCCGCAATGTGGTTACTTAAGTCCGATTTGGATATATTTGGCTGTTTTTGAAGGATAACATTTAAAAGTAGTCCCCTTTTCAGGTTGAGAAGTGCCTTCTAAATGCTAACTCCCACATAGCTAGCATACAGACATCAGTGGTGGTTTTTAACTGTAATGCAGTTGATTGGTGACGATGAAATTAACATTTGTTGTTGGGGTTGACATCCATACAAGCATTATACTCCGATTTGTACCTCAATATAGGGTGAAATACACACAGACAATAGTCTAAACGTGGGCAAATTTTGCTGGGGGGCAATGAGGAGATTCGGGACTATTCCCCCACGGCCCTTTCTCCCACGCATTTCCATGGCAATTCCATTGTTTTGGTCGAGTTCGATTAACTTCTTTACTGCATCTATGTTCCAAACAGGTTACATGGTGATCAGACTAAGTCAACTGTTTAAAAATGGGAGATGGCTATTACTGTTCACTAGATGTTTACTATTGAACCTTTATTTAGGGATCTGGAACCGGTGCCAGATAGGAGGGAGATGAAAGACGGCACGTTTGTGCTTTCTGGTGTTTTTTCATTGGCCCTAAATGAACAAAGCTCTTTCCACATAGACAGGCATAAGGTTTCTCTCCAGTGTGTGTTCGCTGGTGTCTAGACAGGTTCCCTGATTGACTAAAACTCTTCCCACACTGATCACAGCTATAAAGCCTCTGTCCAGTGTGTATTCGCTGGTGTCTAGTCAGGTTCCCTGATTGACTAAATCTCTTCCCACACTGATCACAGCTATAAGGCCTCTGTCCAGTGTGTGTTCGCTGGTGTGTAATCAGATCTCTTGACTGATTGAAGCTCTTCCCACACTGATCACAGCTGTAAGGTGTCTCTCCAGTGTGTGTTCGCTGGTGTGTAGTCAGGTTGGAAGCTCGAGCAAAGCTTTTCCCACACCGATCACAGCTATAAGGCTTCTCTCCAGTGTGTGTTCGCTGGTGTCTAGTCAGGGACGAAGCTAGAGCAAAGCTCTTCCCACACAAATCACAGCTATAAGGCTTCTCTCCAGTGTGTGTTCGCTGGTGTGTAGTCAGGTCTCCTGACTGAGTGAAGCTCTTCCCACACTGATAACAGACATAAGGTTTCTCTCCAGTGTGTATGCGCCGGTGTATAGTTAGATTTTCTGATAGAGAAAAGCTCTTTCCACACTGATCACAGCTATAAGGCTTCTCTCCAGTGTGTACACGCTTGTGAATGGTTAGGGCTCCTGCATTAACAAAGCTTTTCCCACAATCAAGGCACGGGTAAGGCCTCTCCCCTGTATGAATTCGCAGATGAGATTTTAAGGTGTTAGAAGCAGCGAAACTCTTCCCACACTGTGAACATCTGTATGGATTCTCTCCTGTATGGATTCTTTGGTGTAATTTAAGACCTCCTGGACAGGTGAAACTCTTCCCACACTGAGAGCAGCAGTACGGTTTCTCTCCGGTGTGAATCCGCTGGTGAATAATGAAGCCACTCCGTCTAGTGAAACTCTTCCCACAGTCAGAGCAGCAGTGGTGAGGTTTCTTCCCTATATGTCTCTGCTGGTGTTTCTTGTGTTGTTCTGATATGTAGAGGCTCTTCTTTGCCTCGTCAGCAACATGATGCTGTTGAGGCTCCCCAGATGATAAGACTCTCCCACTGAGAGAACGACGGTTAGGGGTGTCCCCTGTGAAGGAAAGACATTGAATAAATAGGTTTTACAATTATGGGTCCATAAACAAATATTACCATCAATATAAACTGCCAAAATAAAGGAAATTGTTGAGTAAATGAGGGTTCTGGCAGCACTTATGGTGTTGTGGTGATTTTTCCTGCCATGGTTTATGTCCACTCAACCCCTTAGAGGGCATGGTAAACGCCAATAAATACAGAGCCATTCTGAGTGTTCACCTTCAACCTATGGTTGATGACAATGCCCCGATCCACAGGGCACGAGTGCACACTTACACGCTGAAATAGCTGCTACATACACCTTCAGGGTGGGGAATGAACGGCCCTGCTCAAAAAAGCTCCTGCAGGAAAATTAAAATGTCCACCAGAGAGCTCTGAAAATAAACGACTCCTTAATTTCGGCACCAAAGCCCAAGCGCTCGCCACTTATATCCATACAATGCTCTCGTAGAGCGTGACCTTGAGGACTGTATAGTAACAACAACGTTCGGGGGTAAAGGTCAACCCCTCGCCATCAGATTGGAGCTTTCACGGAAGAAGCCCAGAGACTCCACATTTCTGGCCGTGGGTGCCAGACCTGACCGTGCGCCTGGGACAAGTCCCTGCGCAACGGGAGTTGCCACAGGAGAAAACGGGAGAAAACGCCTGAGCACTATGTACACCGTTAACAGCTCCAGGTAATTGATGCGCAGAGCGCTCTGCGACACTGTCCACAACACCCAAATTGAGCTGCCCTTGTAAAATGCACCCCACCCCTGGGGGGACTTGTTGTCATGATCACCTTGTGGGATACAACTTGACCCATAGGCGTTCCCCAGCGACAACAGCCGCGGGTCCCTTCACTGAGCCAGGAACTGTAGGTATGACGGGGCACCCGGAGTGACTGGTTGAAGTGGCGCGATGCATTCAAGCGAGTGCCTAATACCCCCCACTGGAGAAGTTGCATCAGCAACAGCCTGAGGGGAACCACCGCTATCTTAGAAGCCATCATCCCTAACAGGGGTAGGCACTGGTGACCTAGCCGAGGGGACATAAACGCGATGGCGGCGCAAAACGTTGGGGACGCACAAGGAATTGTAGCCTAAACCGTTTGCATAATCCAGGGTGAAATCGGCCGTAGCACGAATCTCATCTAGGAGCTCTGTGTGGGGCTCCCCGGCAGCCAGAGCTGTGAACAAGTCAGCCAATAGCTCAGTCTGGTAAATATGCAGCATTGTGACCATGTTCAGGGACTGGGCAGCCACCCCCTGACCCTGGTACACCTTGTCAAGCTGCGCCCCTGAATAACAACAAACTTATTAGGGAGGGATGAGTTGGAATTAGCCATCCCTTTGTTAGCCAACGAGGCTAGGTAGACAGCTAGCTTCCCATCCAACGGAGGCATTGCAACAAGCCCCGCCCCCTCCATACCCATGAAGTGCGAATACCCATGCAGCATAAGCTTGGCTGAATGCAGCTGAGTCTGAGGGGTATACTACGAAGCAGGTTTGAGGTTCTGGTGATGCAATGCAATGCACTTCCACGTTGTCTCCATACTGCTGTACTGTTTGTTGCTACTTGGCCTACCTGACAAACTTTTTCGCTTTTGACTCTTAATAACTATTTAATCAAACTTTGTATTTAACAAGTTTCCCAAGGTCTTAGTTTTGTCCTCACACAACTTTTTTTATCTGGACATAGATCTGCAGGACCTCCTCCGACTCCCCAAAAAAGCGAAGTAACATTATGCCTTCTTATTGCAGTCGCTGTACTCTTAATATACAGGAGAACTATCGCCTTATGGTGAGGATAGCCAAGTTGCAAGCGCGGCTTCAGACGCAATCGTTAGGGAAGGGCAATTTAAGTGTAGGAAAGGATGATACACCATCTATGCCACCAGTAAATACAGGTAGTAGTGTCAATCCCCCTGCACAGTCCCCGCAGACAGACAATTTTCTCCAGGCTTCTGGAAATAAAGGCTTTCGGCATGCTAAACCGATAGAAACTGTCAACCGGTTTTCCCCACTAAACAATGAGTCGGAGTCAGAGCCCAAGCCCTCTCAGGTCTCTCCTCCACCCGTTACGGGGTCTGAGCCACCGAAGCCTCTCACCATTAGCTTGGACAAATTGAAAACCTGAGTCATTGACGACTCCATTACCCACAATATCAGACTTAAAAAGAATCATCCAGTGATCATACATTGTTCACCAGGGGGCAGGGCAACCAACGTAAAGGCTAATCTGAAGATGGCGCAGGCCGAGGCTAGAAATGGTGAGTGTAGATGGTATAGGGGTATTGGCCCCCTCCCAGAACCGGCCAGAGACACCACGTCGTCATCCGAACGGGAGCCCTGTATGATGCCGAAAGAGAACGCGATATCAGCTGGCTCTATATCACCATGTGGGAGGCTAGCTCCATCTGATCCCACCATGAGCCCAGATCCACCCCTGCATCCCGCAACTCAGACTCCGCCGAGATACAGGCACCCAGGGGAGGAAAATCACATTCGGAACCACCAAGCCTTCTATGGAAGGCGACACGTTTCTCTAGAGTGCTTAAACGCAACTGGCGACAGTGGTCACACGAGCCGGATCGATCCAGGCCAGCCTGAGCATCCACCCAGCAGACACATACAAGACTAAACTCGTGAGTATTATTCAGAGACATGGTGAAACCGCATGATTGGGGGCAAGGTTGTGAACTCAAATCTGGCTTACAGCCTTCAGCGACTCGTTCGTCCTAGCCATCTTCCTTACAACCAGTTAGCCACGCTAAAAAGGCAGAAGAATAACTAGCAAACATTTGGGTAGGAAACTTCACAAAACTAGCTACAAACTTAACACACAACTTCCTGAACGATGAGCATGCCCTAGTTAGTGGGACAGTTAAGTTGGAATAAAGCCTGATAAATTGTGTTCCAATGTTTGTTTAGAAGAAATGTGTGAAATTGTTCTGCTCAGCTTGAGGTGAAGAGCGGAAAAAATTGAAGGAATGACTCCGTGCCTTGATAGGCGGGGCTTCCGGTGAAGAATGGTGTATATTGGCCTTGTCAGGCGTGATTCTAATGTTCTTCATTAGAGGGCGCTAGCGCTCGAACTGCCCACAGCTGTGTTGGACCGAGTTTCCTGACTGAAAGGGAATGACGTAAACCATATGCCATGGCCGTCTCAGTCACCAGATCTCAACCTAACGGAACACTTATGAGAGATTATGGAGCGGCGCCTGAGACAGCGTTTTCCACCACCATTAACAAAACACCAAATGATTGAATTTCTCGTGGAAGAATGGTGTCGCATCCCTCCAATACAGTTAGACACTTGTAAAATCTATACCAAGGCGCATTTAAGGTGTTCTGCTCTATTAAGGCACTATGTTGGTGTTTCCTTTATTTTGGCAGTTACCTGTATATACAGTGCGGGAAAAAAGTATTTGATCCCCTGCAGATTTTGTACGTTTGCCCACTGACAAAGACATGAGCAGTCTATAATTTTAATGGTAGGTTTATTTGAACAGTGAGAGACAGAATAACAACAACAAAATCCATAAAAACGCATGTCAAAAATGTTATAAATTGATTTTCATTTTAATGAGGGAAATAAGTATTTGACCCCTCTGCAAAACATGACTTAGTACTTGGTGGCAAAACCCTTGTTGGCAATCACAGAGGTCAGATGTTTCTTGTAGTTGGCCACCAGGTTTGCACACATCTCAGGAGGGATTTTGTTCCACTCCTCTTTGCAGATCTTCTCCAAGTCATTAAGGTTTCAAGGCTGACGTTTGGCAACTCGAACATTCAGCTCCCTCCACAGATTTTCTATGGGATTAAGGTCTGGAGACTGGCTAGGCCACTCCAGGACCTTAATGTGCTTCTTCTTGAGCCACTCCTTTGTTGCCTTGGCCGTGTGTTTTGGGTCATTGTCATGCTGGAATACCCATCCACGACCCATTTTCAATGCCCTGGCTGAGGGAAGGAGGTTCTCACCCAAGATTTGACGGTACATGGCCCCGTCCATCGTCCCTTTGATGCGGTGAAGTTGTCCTGTCCCTTTAGCAGAAAAACTCCCCCAAAGCATAATGTTTCCACCTCCATGTTTGACGGTGGGGATGGTGTTCTTGGGGTCATAGGCAGCATTCCTCCTCCGCCAAACACAGCGAGTTGAGTTGATGCCAAAGAGCTCCATTTTGGTCTCATCTGACCACAACACTTTCACCCAGTTCTCCTCTGAATCATTCAGATGTTCATTGGCAAACTTTAGACGGCCCTGTATATGTGCTTTCTTGAGCAGGGGGACCTTGTGGGCGCTGCAGGATTTCAGTCCTTCACGACGTAGTGTGTTTCCAATTGTTTTCTTGGTGACTATGGTCCCAGCTGCCTTGAGATCATTGACAAGATCCTCCTGTGTAGTTCTGGGCTGATTCCTCACCGTTCTCATGATCATTGCAACTCCACGAGGTGAGATCTTGCATGGAGCCCCAGGCCGAGGGAGATTTACAGTTATTTTGTGTTTCTTCCATTTGCGAATAGTCGCACCAACTGTTGTCACCTTCTCACCAAGCTGCTTGGCGATGGTCTTGTAGCCCATTCCAGCCTTGTGTAGGTCTACAATCTTGTCCCTTACATCCTTGGAGAGCTCTTTGGTCTTGGCCATGGTGGAGAGTTTGGAATCTGATTGATTGATTCTGTGGACAGGTGTCTTTTATACAGGTAACAAGCTGAGATTAGGAGCACTCCCTTTAAGAGTGTGCTCCTAATCTCAGCTTGTTACCTGTATAAAAGACACCTGGGAGCCAGAAATCTTTCTGATTGAGAGGGGGTGAAATACTTATTTCCCTCATTAAAATGCAAATGAATTTATAACATTTTTGACATGCGGTTGTCTGGATTTTTTTGTTGTTATTCTGTCTCTCACTGTTCAAATAAACCTACCATTAAAATTATAGACTGATAATTTCTTTGTCAGTGGGCAAACGTACAAAATCAGCATGGGATCAAATACTTTTTTCCTTCACTGTATATTGTTTATCAATCAGTTAACAGTTAGAGAAGCAGATTGTAGTCTAATCCACACACAACATTGTTCTTACTTTTTTTTTTTTTTTGAAGCCATTTTAATATTTACAGATATAAATCCTGGAAGATTTTTTTTTCAAAACACCACCACAAGCACCTACAACCACCCACCACCCCAACAATATAATTTCACAGGAATTGAATTTTCTAGATAGCAATACCTTTTTAGACCATTTCCACAAATGTGTCCCTTTGTCTCAAGCAATCTTTGAGTGTGATATCTTTGAACAAAAGTATTTCCTTATCTATCCCCAATCCTGCCGATGTCTCAAGTTTCCAAATGCACACAATACTAGGGTTGTGTGGTAGTCAACAGGTAAATGTGTAAAGACAAGCAAATGGAAAGCATAAAATGCTTGTTTTTTCCCCCAACAGCTATCATCATCCAGGCCTAAGGCAGAAGTCTGTGTGTTCTTCAAATTACAGACTGGGACAGTGGTTCTGACAAGTCATTAGAATTTATTCTGACAAGCTAAAAGGGAATAAATTACACTTTTATAGGATGTCCAGCTGTAAAATAGCTAATGCTGGGTCAGGGAGAATAATGTGGGGGAAGGGGGACAAACAGCCCCTGGGGTGCATCTGTTGTGACTAAAGGCTGACAGAAATCCAAATGGTTATTGCATTACAAGACTCAAACGTATATAGAAAATAAACCCTCCAACACTTTCTTTGCAATAAAAAAAAACGAAAATGAGGAAACGGTTGCTACTCTAAGCAGCAGCAATATGTAGTTGCAGAGAGAAAGTCCCAGAGTATTTTACAACAGGATCTGCTTCCCCGTAGGAAGAAGCAACAAAAACACCCTTTCCCCAAAATGATCAATTCAATACAGGGAAAGACAACTCTATAAAACTGAAAAAAAGTTCTGATTTCTTTTGAAAGTATATATATATATACATATACACACACACAGTGGGGGAAAAAAGTATTTAGTCAGCCACCAATTGTGGAAGTTCTCCCACTTAAAAAGATGAGAGGCCTGTATTTTTCATCATAGGTACACGTCAACTATGACAGACAAAATTAGAAAAAAAAATCCAGAAAATCACATTGTAGGATTTTTTATGAATTTATTTGCAAATTATGGTGGAAAATACGTATTTGGTCACCTACAAATAAGCAAAATTTCTGGCTCTCACAGACCTGTAACTTCTTCTTTAAGAGGCTCCTCTGTCCTCCACTCGTTACCTGTATTAATGGCACCTGTTTGAACTTGTTATCAGTATAAAAGACACCTGTCCACAACCTCAAACAGTCACACTCCAAACTCCACTATGGCCAAGACCAAAGAGCTGTCAAAGGACACCAGAAACAAAATTGTAGACCTGCACCAGGCTGGGAAGACTGAATCTGCAATAGGTAAGCAGCTTGGTTTGAAGAAATCAACTGTGGGAGCAATTATTAGGAAATGGAAGACATACAAGACCACTGATAATCTCCCTCGATCTGGGGCTCCACGCAAGATCTCACCCCGTGGGGTCAAAATGATCACAAGAACGGTGAGCAAAAATCCCAGAACCACACGGGGGACCTAGTGAATGACCTGCAGAGAGCTGGGACCAAAGTAACAAAGCCTACCATCAGTAACACACTACGCCGCCAGGGACTCAAATCCTGCAGTGCCAGACGTCTCCCCCTGCTTAAGCCAGTACATGTCCAGCCCGTCTGAAGTTTGCTAGAGTGCATTTGGATGATCCAGAAGAGGATTGGGAGAATGTCATATGGTCAGATGAAACCAAAATATAACTTTTTGGTAAAAACTCAACTCGTCGTGTTTGGAGGACAAAGAATGCTGAGTTGCATCCAAAGAACACCATACCTACTGTGGAGCATGGGGTGGAAACATCATGCTTTGGGGCTGTTTTTCTGCAAAGGGACCAGGACGACTGATCCGTGTAAAGGAAAGAATGAATGGGGCCATGTATCGTGAGATTTTGAGTGAAAACCTCCTTCCATCAGCAAGGGCATTGAAGATGAAACGTGGCTCGGTCTTTCAGCATGACAATGATCCCAAACACACCGCCCGGGCAACGAAGGAGTGGCTTCGTAAGAAGCATTTCAAGGTCCTGGAGTGGCCTAGCCAGTCTCCAGATCTCAACCCCATAGAAAATCTTTGGAGAGAGTTGAAAGTCTGTGTTGCCCAGCGACAGCCCCAAAACATCTCTGCTCTAGAGGAGATCTGCATGGAGGAATGGGCCAAAATACAAGCAACAGTGTGTGAAAACCTTGTGAAGACTTACAGAAAACATTTGACCTGTGTCATTGCCAACAAAGGCTATATAACAAAGTATTGAGAAACTTTTGTTATTGACCAAATACTTATTTATTTTCCACCATAATTTGCAAATAAATTCATTAAAAATCCTACAATGTGATTTTCTGGATTTTTTTTTCTCTTTTTGTCTGTCATAGTTGACGTGTACCTATGATGAAAATTACAGGCCTCTCATCTTTTTAAGTGGGAGAACTTGCACAATTGGTGGCTGACTAAATCCTTTTTTCCCCCACTGTATATACACTGCTCAAAAAAATAAAGGGAACACTTAAACAACACAATGTAACTCCAAGTCAATCACACTTCTGTGAAATCAAACTGTTCACTTAGGAAGCAACACTGATTGACAATAAATTTCACATGCTGTTGTGCAAATGGAATAGACAACAGGTGGAAATTATAGGCAATTAGCAAGACACCCCCAATAAAGGACTGGTTTTGCAGGTGGTGACCACAGACCACTTCTCAGTTCCTATGCTTCCTGGCTGATGTTTTGGTCACTTTTGAATGCTGGCGGTGCTTTCACTCTAGTGGTAGCATGAGACGGAGTCTACAACCCACACAAGTGGCTCAGGTAGTGCAGCTCACCCAGGATGGCACATCAATGCGAGCTGTGGGAAGAAGGTTTGCTGTGTCTGTCAGCGTAGTGTCCAGAGCATGGAGGCGCTACCAGGAGACAGGCCAGTACATCAGGAGACGTGGAGGAGGCCGTAGGAGGGAAACAACCCAGCAGCAGGACTGCTACCTCCGCTTTTGTGCAAGGAGGAGGAGGAGGAGCACTGCCAGAGCCCTGCAAAATGACCTCCAGCAGGCCACAAATGTGGATGTGTCTGCTCAAAACGGTCAGAAACAGACTCCATGAGGGCCCGACGTCCACAGGTGGGGGTTGTGCTTACAAGCCCAACACCGTGCAGGACGTTTGGCATTTGCCAGAGAACACCAAGATTGGCAAATTCGCCACTGGCGCCCTGTGCTCTTCACAGATGAAAGCAGGTTCACACTGAGCACGTGACAGACGTGACAGAGTCTGGAGACGCCGTAGAGAACGTTCTGCTGCCTGCAACATCCTCCAGCATGACCGGTTTGGCGGTGGGTCAGTCATGGTGTGGGGTGGCATTTCTTTGGGGGGGCCGCACAGCCCTCCATGTGCTCGCCAGAGGTAGCCTGACTGCCATTAGGTACCGAGATGAGATCCTCAGACCCCTTGTGAGACCATATGCTGGTGCGGTTGGCCCTGGGTTCCTCCTAATGCAAGAAAATGCTAGACCTCATGTGGCTGGAGTGTGTCAGCAGTTCCTGCAAGAAGAAGGCGTTGATGCTATGGACTGGCCCGCCCGTTCCCCAGACCTGAATCCAATTGAGCTCATCTGGGATATTATGTCTCGCTCCATCCACCAACGCCACGTTGCACCACAGACTGTCCAGGAGTTGGCGGGTTCTTTAGTCCAGGTCTGGGAGGAGATCCTTCAGGAGACCATCCGCCACCTCATCAGGAGCATGCCCAGGCGTTGTAGGGAGGTCATACAGGCACGTGGAGGCCACACACACTACTGAGCCTCATTTTTACTTGTTTTAAGGACATTACATCAAAGTTGGATGAGCCTGTAGTGTGGTTTTCCACTTTAATTTTGAGGGTGACTCCAAATCCAGACCTCCATGGGTTGATACATTTGATTTCCATTGATAATGTTTGTGTGATTTTGTTGTCAGCACATTCAACTATGTAAAGAAAAAAGTATTTCATAACATTATTTCATTCATTCAGATCTAGGATGTGTTATTTTAGTGTTCCCTTTATTTTTTTGAGCAGTGTATAACTGGAAGGGCGGGTGGAGTGAGCACGTTTGTCGGTCTCAAAAACAGAACATTGAGGCCATTAATTTAATTGATGCATAATTTTTCTAAGCAATTTACAAACAGGTTTAGTCAAGTCGTGCCTAATTTATAATGAATATGCTTTTGTGGAGTTCATCTTTTTTATTCATTGTTCAAGACTTCAGAATACCAAGTACAATATTAATGCAGCGTTCTAAAGAGAAACCTAGTGTTTTCATCTTCACATTAGAAGCTCTTCTAGCACATATCAGCAGGCAGAATCTTAATTACCTTTTTGATGAAAACAAAATAAATCCAATGTTAGCTTAGTAAATACCCAGGATTCATTCATAAAGGACACTGTTTCAGTTTACATCTTTAATTTTGCTTGAGAATGAGGGGAAAAAAGTTGAATAAGGAAGAGATAATGGTTGTTTCAAATGTTCAATCTGACTGACGTGTCTGGGTCGTCATGCCACGCTCGGTGACAGAGGGAATGGGGGCCAAGCTGCTCTGACAGGCAGCCATGAGGTGAGGGAGGCACCCAAACAGCAGCTCTCAGAGGGAGAAAGTATCAAGGGAAAAGTGCACAATTACATCCGCAGTGAGCCAACCATTTCTTAGTTTTCCGTTTTAAAGAAACACAAAACATCTTCAGGGACAGGACAAAGGATACAGCTTCGGAAAATTCCATACCAAGCCTGCTTCCTGTGTGGATATAGTATATACATACCAATATATAGATATATGCAGAGCATGTTATCTATATAGAGCGATTACATACAGTGGGGAAAAAAAGTATTTAGTCAGCCACCAATTGTGCAAGTTCTCCCACTTAAAAAGATGAGAGAGGCCTGTAATTTTCATCGTAGGTAAACGTCAACTATGACAGACAAATTGAGAAAAAATTCACATTGTAGGATTTTTTATGAATTTATTTGCAAATTATGGTGGAAAATAAGTATTTGGTCACCTACAAACAAGCAAGATTTCTGGCTCTCACAGACCTGTAACTTCTTCTTTAAGAGGCTCCTCTGTCCTCCACTTGTTACCTGTATTAATGGCACCTGTTTGAACTTGTTATCAGTATAAAAGACACCTGTCCACAACCTCAAACAGTCACACTCCAAACTCCACAATGGCCAAGACCAAAGAGCTGTCAAAGGACACCAGAAACAAAATTGTAGACCTGCACCAGGCTGGGAAGACTGAATCTGCAATAGGTAAGCAGCTTGGTTTGAAGAAATCAACTGTGGGAGCAATTATTAGGAAATGGAAGACATACAAAACCACTGATAATCTCCCTCGATCTGGGGCTCCACGCAAGATCTCACCCCGTGGGGTCAAAATGATCACAAGAACGGTGAGCAAAAATCCCAGAACCACACGGGGGGACCTAGTGAATGACCTGCAGAGAGCTGGGACCAAAGTAACAAAGCCTACCATCAGTAACGCACTACGCCGCCAGGGTCTCAAATCCTGCAGTGCCAGACGTGTCCCCCTGCTTAAGCCAGTACATGTCCAGGCCCGTCTGAAGTTTGCTGGAGTGCATTTGGATGATCCAGAAGAGGATTGGGAGAATGTCATATGGTCAGATGAAACCAAAATAGAACTTTTTGGTAAAAACTCAACTTGTCGTGTTTGGAAGACAAAGAATGTTGAGTTGCATCCAAAGAACACCATACCTACTGTGAAGCATGGGGGTGGAAACATCATGCTTTGGGGCTGTTTTTCTGCAAAGGGACCAGGACGACTGATCCGTGTAAAGGAAAGAATGAATGGGGCCATGTATCGTGAGATTTTGAGTGAAAACCTCCTTCCATCAGCAAGGGCATTGAAGATGAAACGTGGCTGGGTCTTTTAGCATGACAATGATCCCAAACACACCGCCCGGGCAACGAAGGAGTGGCTTCGTAAGAAGCATTTCAAGGTCCTGGAGTGGCCTAGCCAGTCTCCAGATCTCAACCCCATAGAAAATCTTTGGAGGGAGTTGAAAGTCCGTGTTGCCCAGTGACAGCCCCAAAACATCACTGCTCTAGAGGAGATCTGCATGGTGTGTGAAAACCTTGTGAAGACTTACAGAAAACGTTTGACCTGTGTCATTGCCAACGAAGGGTATATAACAAAGTATTGAGAAACTTTTGTTATTGACCAAATACTTATTTTCCACCATAATTTGCAAATATATTCATAAAAAATCCTACAATGTGATTTTCTGGAATTTTTTTCTCATTTTGTCTGTCATAGTTGACGTGTACCAATGATGAAAATTACAGGCCTCTCTCATCTTTTTAAGTGGGAGAACTTGCACAATTGGTGGCTGACTAAATACTTTTTTTCCCCACTGTATATAGTATATGGAAGGAAAGTTATTTAACAGGAAAAAAGGGTTGCCCACAATGCCTGGCAGGTTCTGGTGAATTTGATCCTGGATGCCGGGGTGTGATTGGAAGGCAAATCCTGCTACGGCCACTCTGCTCTGCTTCATTTCATTGTCTTACTGCTCAGAAACCTGTGGGGGTTTGTGCCGGTTGCCCCTGTCCCCGTGCTTTCTGCTTTAGCATCGTCCAGTCAAACGTGTAGTCGTACTGGTGGTTCAAGGTCCTGAAGAGAATGCGGAACAGCTGACGCAGGTACATGTAGTCAGGCGCCTCCTCGAACCGCAGCCCACGGCAGTAGTTCAGGTACATGGCGAACTCTCGCTAATCTTCTCGTACTTCTGTTTCTTTGTGGCAGCCTTTAGTCGTGTGTGCTGTCGTGTCCTGTTGTCCCGGTATTTTTTGGCCAGACCAAAGTCGATGAGGAACAACTTGTTACAGTGACGGCCAATACCCATTAAAAAGTTGTCTGGCTTGATATCTCTGTCAATGAAGGTCTTTTGTATGCACATACTCGATTCTGCTGATCATCTGGTCTGCGAGCATTAGTACAGTTTTCATTGTGAACCTGCGCGAGCAGAAGTTGAAGAGGTCTTCCAGACTGGGTCCCAGCAGGTCCATCACTAGGACATTGTAGTCCTTTTCTTGGCCTTACCACCGTATGTGTGGGATTCCAACTCCTCCTTGTAATATTTTGTACAGCTTGCTTTCATATAACAACTGTGGGTGTCTGGCTTTCTGAGATTCCAATTTTACAGCTACCTCCTCTCCATTTGTGATGTTGATCGCCAGGTATATGTCACCAAATGATCCAGATCCAATTTTTCTGACAAGTTTGTATTTTCCACCGACAATGAATTCGGCTTTTGAGCCGCTGCTGCTTGCCATATCCTCAAAATCACGAGCAACCCCAATCAGTTTAAAATAGTATCCTCTGGGACTACTCCGTCGGTTCCCCTACTTGGCCAGCTCGTTATCAGAACATTAACGTGAACATACAGTCCTGGTTGGTCGTGTGCTATGTACTTGAAACAATGTAATGTTAGCGAGCTAGAACAGACTTTGTTTCTTTTCATGCGTTATTCACTAGCTAGCTAGTTAAATAATATTGACAAAAATAAACCCAACATATCACGAAAATTGCCAAATAATTCGTCTGAAAACACTTCTAATGTGCCTTGTTTATCCGTCGCCCAGTGCCTCGTCGCTAGCCAGCTAGCGTCGAGGTATCGAAATGACACCAGTGGTCCTGCGAAGCCCCGTTCGATAATCTGTTTGAACCACCTCCGCGAGAGGGGCAATGTTGTTCTTGTTTGTCAAATTTCCGATGAAAGTTATTTTTTTAAATGTGATTCTCCTTTGTTCGTATTATCAACATTGTTCTTACTTGATGAAATCAAATCTCCATCTTCTCCCTCCTCCTCGTGTCGTCCTCTCACAGTTCCAGTCTGCCCTGGTGTTTTCCTGCAGTCGACCAGTAGCACAGACACCCTCTTCAGATCCAGCAGTAAGGCGCTACCGGGAGAGTTGCGACCCGGGAACTCCCGGCGGTTGGAGGGGGATGGGCTAGCTCTGTCCTGGTGACCGCAGGAAGTATTATACATAGAATATCATTAGAAGAAACGTTTGATTACTTTAGTGTTTAGTCTAAATCTCTGGACAACATTGTTCCAAAAAATGCAATTGAGAAAAACTAATGGCACTTACTATAGAAGTTTGTAGTATTGACTGTCCCATAAGACATTTTCCCACTATAGCCTAGTTTACCATTGTGCACCGTGGTGCGTACTATGGTAGGCCTACAAATAAATGTATGTGTACTATAATAACTTTGGAAATAATGGCATGTTTTTATCTATATTACTGTAGGGGAGAGTGGGGTATGTTGAGCCAGCCTTGTTTCTGGGAAACCATACACAAAATTAATAATTTCACAAAATATTTAGGAAGCGGTCATCATTTCATGGAGTCTGTGAAGGAAGAAACCACATTAAAAAAGTGGTAAGCAAGTTAGGTCCAAAAAACAGATTTTCACAACTGAATTTGTATTAGAGGTTTTATGGTGCTTGTATCTTAACTAAAGTCGATACTTTTAAGATTGTTCTATACATTAGTTGGGGTCTCTATAAGCTTCAATATGAGGTCCTAAACCTAGCTTGAAAGTGCATCCTTGTAGCTGTGTGGGCTAATATATTACAAATGTTTGCCTTGGGTAAGTTGAGCCAATGGCAAGTTGAGCAAATTGAACTGTTTTCTTCCCAGGCGTAGTAACGCAAGGCATTATTGCTGGAATATGAGGTAATAACATGGACTAGTTTGGATTCTTTACAAAAAAATGTATTTAACCTTTATTAAACTAGGCAAGTCAGTTAAGAACAAATTCTTATTTACAACGACGGCCTACCCCGGCCAAACCCTCCCCTAACCCGGATGACACTGGGCCAATTGTGCGCCGCCCTATAGGTCTCCCGATCACAGCTGGTTGTGATATAGCCTGGTATCTTTTGTCTAGCTGAAGTGGTGTAAAATACTTAAAGTGCCACTCCTGTCTCCCTTTCACCTCATTTAACACCTGACTTAACAAAAGGCACATCTCAATAGGTGGTCCAGGTAGCACAAGTGGGGTGGGTGGCTTTCCTCTTTTGTTCTCTATTGCTCCTCTATTGTTCCTCAAGCAAGGGGGAGGCCGATGACATCAGTAAAGTGTGTACTTTACAGTATTTATACTTGGGATACTGCTTTTCAACAATAACATTTAAAAAACAAAATCGCTGGAGGACTACTTTAAAGTAGGGGTGAGTGGGGTAAGTTTAGCAATCTTTTACATTCAGCATCCCTACTTAAGGGAAATATAGTATTCTCTCTACATTTTCCAGGAATTTTTACGATATAGCCAATTTTGACTTTGGCAACTAGTGATAACCATAAAATCATGACCTCTTCCTACACATTTGGTCACAATTCATTTTGTGCATGGTTTCCTATAAACAAGTGGTTGCTCAACTTTACATTTTTGACAATTTCTAAAGAAAATAATGTACTTTTTACTCCATACATTTTCCATGACTCCCAAAAGCACTTGTTAAATTTCGAATGATTAGCAGCACAGGAAAATAGCCCAATTCACACACTTATCAAGAGAACATCCCTGGTCATCCCTGCCTTTGATCTGGCGGACTCACTAAACACAAATGCTTTGTAAGTAAATTATGTCTGAGTGTTGGAGTGTGCCCCTGGCTATCAGTAAATTAAATAAAAAAGGATATCGTACCATCTGGTTTGCTTAATATATGTGGAATGTATCGTAATGTAAGTATATTTATCCAATTACATTTACTTTTGATACTTAAGTATATTTAAAACCAAATACTTTTACTCAAGTAGTATTTTACTGGGTGACTTTCACTTTTACTCGAGTCATTTGTAATAAGATATCTTTACTCAAGTATGACATTTGAGTATTTTCCACCACTGTCTAGCTGTTCAAATGGAACGCATGGATGTGGACGATCAAACATGAAAACTAGGCCTAGCCATTTTGTACACCACACTGACCACAGTAGGCCTATATTGTTAACAGAAGGCAACCAAACTTACCCGATCCAATGTGGAAGCTATTCTATCTTCAACGTTTCTTTCCATGACAAGAAATGTGTACGCTATAGTTACGTTGTTCGTCACAGCGTTCAGATAATTATTATGGAGTTGCCGGAGACAATTCCAGAGTCTCAAGTCTATACTGAAACAGCTAGACCAGAGCAATCAAACGTCTATTTAAATATCACAACTTGATTCAAATTGTGACAAACGTCTCATGTAGGCTAATCTTACTTCAGTAAGATCCTGGGTAAGATTTTACCTGATCTATAAAAGTCAAGTAAAGAAAACATTCAACAACACCCTATTCACCAAGAATCCTGTTCTCTGTTATCGTCTACCTGACAGACACTTGGAACAGAGTTCTCTTCGAGAGTCCAGCCACAGACTGAACCATGAGAAAGATATTTCACTGGAGGTATAAATGTGAAGCATCCGGTTGGCGTTCCCACTCACTACCAAATATGGTGGTGAGCGGAAGCCTAGTGGCTGGAAGTGGGAGAAGATGGAGCGAAAAGGATTTTGGCCTACATTTTGCAATTTTTTTCATCGATGGAATATTTGATCTCAATACAGGTTTCTGTTTCCAAAACTAGAATATGTTACAAACAGAGAGGACTACGTTTTGTAGACTTTACCATTTACCAAAGTTTCAAAAACGTGCGTTGTTTAGGAGTGCAAGGGCGAATTTAGTTCTTGCACGCGCTCATTTCAGAGTAGGCGTTCCCTAACGTAAATATGCAAATACATGCTAGAACGAGCCAATAGACTGTCGTTAGCTCGTGCTAGGCTCTGTCCACATCTTGCTTGTTCTGCCCACTATGTTTACTTTGCAGTTGCCACCACAACATATTTTCTGTGACTTAAATTCAATTTCTGTGGTACAGTTGATAACCATGGCTATGAACACTAAGAAACCAACCTTACTGAAGCACATCACATATTATTCCAATCACTCTCGATTGGCCTCGGCCTACTCACAGGGATCCTCTCAGGAGCCTCACATAGCCCTCTACTACTCAAATCAAATCTTATTGGTCACATGCGCCAAATAGAAAATGTGTATACTTTAGAGTGAATTGCTTACTTACGAGCCCATTCCCAACAATGCAGGGTTAAAAACGTAAGACAAATATTTGCTAAATAAAAAAGGAAATAGTAACACAATAAAAACAATAATGAGGCTATATACAAGGAGTACCAGTACTGAGTCACTGTGCAGGGGTACCAGGTAGTTGAGGTATTAATGAGGCTATAAGGACTAGCAGTACTGAGTCAATGTGCAGGGGTGCCAGGTAGTTGAGGTAATGCAATAGGGGTAAAAGTGACTAGTCAATCAGGATAAACAGAGTAGCTGCAGCATATTTGAAGAGTATGAAAGTGTGTCTGTGTGGGGCGCCCAAGTGTGTGTGTGTGTGTGTTGACGTGAGTATGTGAGTAGGGTCTAGTGAGAATTCTGTTGATAAATAATAATAAAGGGGGTAGATGAACAGTGCCTTCGGAAAGTATTCAGACCCCTTGACTTTTTCCACATTTTGTTACTTTACAGACGTATTCTAAAATTGATTAAATTATTTTTTCCCCCTCTTCAATCGACACACAATACCACATAATGACAAAGTGAAAACAGGTTTTTAGAAATTTTTGCAAATGTATTAAAAACAAACAGAAATACCTTATTTACATAAGTATTCAGACCCTTTACTATGAAACTCAAAATTGAGCTCAGGTGCATCCCGTTTCCATTGATCATCCTTGAGAGTCCACCTGTGGTAAATTCAATTGATTGGACATGGTTTGGAAAGGCACACACCTGTCTATATAAAAGGTCCCACAGTTGACAGTGCATGTCAGAGCAAAAACCAAGCCATGAGGTCGAAGGAATTGTCAGCAGAGCTCCGAGACAGGATTGTGTTGAGGCACAGATCTGGGGAAGGGTACCAAAAAATGTCTGCAGCATTGAAGGTCCCCAAGAACACAGTGGCCTCCATCATTCTTAAATGGAAGAAGTTTGGAAAAACCAAGACTCTTCCTAGAGCTGGCTGCCCGGCCAAACTAACCAATCGGGGAAGAAGGGCTTTGGTCAGGGAGGTGACCATGAACCCGATGGTCACTCTGACAGAGCTTCAGAATTCCTCTGTGGAAATTGAGAACCTTCCAGAAGGACAACCATCTCTGCAGCACTGCACCAATCAGGCCTTTATGGTAGAGTGGCCAGATGGAAGCCACTCCTCAGTAAAAGGCACATGACAGCCCGCTTGGAGTTTGCTAAAAGGCACCTAAAGGACTCTCAGACCATGAGGAACAAGATTCTCTGGTCTGATGAAACCAAGATTGAACTCTTTGCCCTGAATGCTAAGCGTCACGTCTGGAGGAAACCTGGCACCATCCCTATGGTAAAGCATGGTGGTGGCAGCATCATGCTGTGGGGCTGTTTTTCAGCGGCAGGGAGTGGGAGACTAGTCAGGATCGAGGGAAAGATGAACGGAGCAAAGTACAGAGAGATCCTTGATGAAAACCTGCTCCAGAGCGCTCAGGACCTCACACTGGGGCGAAGGTTCACCTTCCAACAGGACAACAACCCTACGCACACAGCCAAGACAACGCAGGAGACAAGTCTCAATGTCCTCGAGTGGCCAGAGCCCGGACTTGAACCCGATCTAACATCTCTGGAGAGACCTGAAAATAGCTGTGCAGCGACGATCCCCATCCAACCTGACAGAGCTTGAGAAGATCTGCAGAGAAGAATGGGAGAAACTCCCCAAATACAAGTGTGCCAAGCTTGTAGCGTCATACCCAAGAAGACTCAAGTCTATATTCGCTGCCGAAGGTGCTTCAACAAAGCACTGAGTAAAGGGTCTGAATACTTATTTTTAATAAATTTGCAAAAATGTAAAAAAAAAAACTGTTTTTGCTTTGTCATTATGGGGTATTATGTGTAGATTGATGAGGACAAAAAACAATTTAATCAATTTTAGAATAAGGCTGTAACGTAACACAATGTGGAAAAAGTCAAGGGGTCTGAATGCTTTCCAAATGCACTGTAAATAGTCTGGGTAGCTACTTGATTAACTGTTCAGCAGTCTTATGGCTTGGGGGTAGAAGCTGTTCAGGAGCCTTTTGGTCCCAGACTTGGCGCTCCGGTACCGCTTGCCGTGCGGTAGCAGAGGGAACAGTCTATGACTTGGGTGGCTGGAGTCTTGACAATTTTTAAGGCCTTCCTCTGACACCGCCTGGTATAGAAGTCCTGGATGGCAGGAAACTTTGGCCCTAATGATGTACTGGGCAGTATGCATTACCCTCTGTAGCACCTTGCGGTTGGATGCCGAGCAGTTGCCATACCAAGCGGGGATGCAGCCTGTCAAGATGCTCTCAATGGTGCAGCTGTATAACTTTTTGAGGATCTGAGGGCCCATGACAAATATTTTCAGCCTCCTGAGGGGGAAGGGGCGTTGTGCCCTCTTCACGACTGTGTTTGTGCGTTTGGACCATGATAGGTCCTTACTGATGTGGACACTGAGGAACTTGACGCTCTTGACCCGCTCCACTACAGCCCTGTTGATGAATTCGTCCCTTAGTTTCCTGTAGTCCACGATAAGCTCCTTTGTCTTGGCCACGTTGAGGGAGAGGTTGTTGTCCTGGCATCACACTGCCAGGTCTCTGACCTCTCTATAGGCTGTCGCATCATTGTCGGTGATCAGGCCTACCACCGTCGTGTCATCTGCAAACTTAAATGATGGTTTTGGAGTCATGCGCGGCCACCCAGCCGTGGGTGAACAGAGTACAGGAGGGGATTGAGCACACACCCCTGACGAGCTCCCGTGTTGTGGGTCAGCGTGGCGGATGTGTTGTTGCCTACCATTGCCACCTGGGGGAGGCCTGTCAGGACGTCCAGAATCCAGTTGCAGAGGGAGGTGTTCAGTCCCAGGGTCCTTAACTTAGTGATGAGCTTGGAGGGCACTATGGTGTTGAACCCTGAGCTGTAGTCAATGAACAGCATTCTCACGTAGGTGTTCCTTTTGTCTAGGTGGGAAAGGTTTATCAGCTTCTTGATCTGCCATACCTGTCAGGTGGATGGATTATCTTGGCAAAGGAGAAATGCTCACTAATAGGGATGTAAACAAATTTGTGCACAAAATGAGAGAAATAATATTTTTGTGTATGTCAAATTTCTGGGATCTTTTATTTCAGCTCATGAAACATGGGACCAATACTTTACAAGTTGCGTTTATATTGTTGTTCATGGATATTATTATGTAAAGTATAATTTATTATAGTTTTACGAGCATTTTAATCAATTTTGGAAATAAATAATTTACATAAATAAAATATCAAATTAAAGTGATAAGCAGACGTTGTTCAGAAGATAATGGATTGAATTTATTGATCAATTGAATACATGAATACACACCTACTATTGTTGAAACATTATTCTACATAATGACATTTAATAATAATAGTATCATGAGTATATGAAATAAGATACAATTATTAACACACAGGTTCACTATGACATTTTCTATGATAACATGTATCAATTTAGATCACAAATGTGTGATATTACACAGACACAGGGGAGACCTGATCCTAGATCAGAGCTGCATATTATGCTCCTCAGAGGTTACCATGGTGATCAGACTAAGTCAACTGTTTAAGAATGGGAGATGGATATGACTGATTTACTAGATGTTTTCTATTGATCCTTTATTTAGGGATCTGGAACTGGTGTTGGATAGGAGGGAGATCAAATACGGCACATTTCTGTTTTCTGGTGTTTTTTCATTGGCCCTAAATGAGAAAAGCACTTTCCACATTGACAGACATAAGGTTTCTCTCCAGTGTGTGTTCGCTGGTGTGAATTAAGATGTCCTGATAGAGCAAAGCTCTTCCCACATAGACAGACATAAGGTTTCTCTCCAGTGTGTGTTCGCTGGTGTGAATTCAGGGTCCCTGATTGACTGAAGCTTTTCCCACATTGATCACAGCTATAGGGCTTCTCTCCAGTGTGTGTTCGCTGGTGTGTAGTCAGGCTGTCAGTTAGAGCAAAGCTCTTCCCACACTGATCACAGCTATAAGGCTTCTCTCCCGTGTGTGTTCGCAGGTGTCTATTCAGGTGTTCTGATAGAGCAAAGGTCTTCCCACACTGATCACAGCTGTAAGGCTTCTCTCCAGTGTGTGTTCGTTGGTGTCTGGTTAGGGAGGAAGCTCGAGCAAAGCTCTTCCCACACTGATGACAGCTATAAGGCTTCTCTCCAGTGTGTGTTCGCTGGTGTCTATTCAGGGTGGAAGCTAGAGCAAAGCTCTTTCCACATAGACAAACATAAGTTCTCTCTCCAGTGTGTGTTCGATGGTGTCTCGTCAGGGAGGAAGCTCGAGCACAGCTCTTCCCACAATGATAACAGCTATAAGGTTTTTCTCCAGAGTGTGTTCGCTGGTGTGTAGTCAGGGTGGAAGCTAGAGCAAAGCTCCTCCCACACTGGTGACAGCTATAAGGCTTCACTCCAGTGTGTGTTATCTGGTGTGTAGTCAGCTCTCCTGACCGAGCAAAGCATTGCCCACACTGATCACAGCTATAAGGTTTCTCTCCAGTGTGTATGCGCTGGTGTATAGTTAGTTTTTCTGATACAGCAAAGCTCTTTCCACACTGTTCACAGCTATAAGGCTTCTCTCCAGTGTGTACACGCTGGTGTATGGTTAGAGCTCCCGAGTTAACAAAGCCTTTCCCACAATCAAGGCAGGGGTAAGGCTTCTCCCCTGTATGAATTCTCAGATGGAATTTTAAGGTGTGAGAAGCAGTGAAACTCTTTCCACACTGTGAGCATCTGTAAGGTTTCTCTCCTGTATGGCTTCTTCTGTGTACTTTAAGACCCCCTGGACAAGTGAAACTCTTCCCACACTGAGAGCAGCTGTACGGTTTCTCTCCTGTATGGATTCTCAGATGAGATTTTAAGGCGTTAGATGCAGCAAAAGTCTTTCCACACTGAGAGCAGCAGTACGGTTTCTCTCCTGTATGGATTCTTAGATGGGACTTTAAGGTATTAGATGCAGCAAAAGTCTTCCCGCACTGAGGGCAGCGGTATGGTTTCTCTCCTGTGGGAATCCGCTGGTGAATTAAGGACCTTCGTGTAGTGAAACTCTTCCCAAAGTCAGAGCAGCAGTGGTGAGGTTTCTTCCCTGTACGTCTCTGCTGGTGTTTCTTGGGGTGTTCTGATCGGGAGAGACTCTTCTCTGTCTCGTCAGCATGATGTTGTTGAGGCTCTCCAGATGATAAGTCCCTCCCACTGAGAGAACGACGGTTAGGGGTGTCCCCTGTGAAACAAAGACATTGAATAACTAGTTTTTGGAAATGTGGGTCCATAAACAAATATTATCATCAATATCCAGTATATTTTTTATCAATCAATTAACAGAAGTTGCAGGAACAGATTGTAGTCTTATCCACACACACCATTGTTCTTACTTGATGAAATAAAATCTCCATCTCCCTCCTCATGTCCTTCTCTCACAGTTCCACTCTGCCCTGATGTTTTCCTGCAGTCGACCAGCCAAACAGACACCCTCTTCAGACCCAGCAGTAAGGCGCTACCGGGAGAGTTGTGACCAGGGGACTCCGGCAGGGTGGAGGGGGACGGGCTAGCTCTGTCCTGGTGACCACAGGAAGTATTGTACATAGAATATAATTAGATCACTTTGGCACATTTTTCAAACAGAAGTGGTACAGTGGGGAAAAAAAGTATTTAGTCAGCCACCAATTGTGCAAGTTCTCCCACTTAAAAAGATGAGAGAGACCTGTAATTTTCATCATAGGTACACGTCAACTATGACAGAAAAATTGAGAAGAAAAAAATCCTGAAAATCCCATTGTAGGATTTTTAATGAATTTATTTGCAAATTATGGTGGAAAATAAGTATTTGGTCACCTACAAACAAGCAAGATTTCTGGCTCTCACAGACCTGTAACTTCTTCTTTAAGAGGCTCCTCTGTCCTCCACTCGTTACCTGTATTAATGGCACCTGTTTGAACTTGTTATCAGTATAAAAGACACTTGTCCACAACCTCAAACAGTCACACTCCAAACTCCACTATGGCCAAGACCAAAGAGCTGTCAAAGGACACCATAAACACAATTGTAGACCTGCACCAGGCTGAGAAGACTGAATCTGCAATAGGTAAGCAGCTTGGTTTGAAGAAATCAACTGTGGGAGCAATTATTAGGAAATGGAAGACATACAAGACCACTGATAATCTCCCTCGATCTGGGGCTCCACGCAAGATCTCACCCCGTGGGGTCAAAATGATCACAAGAACGGTGAGCAAAAATCCCAGAACCACACGGGGGGACCTAGTGAATGACCTGCAGAGAGCTAGGACCAAAGTAACAAAGCCTACCATCAGTAACACACTACGCCGCCAGGGACTCAAATCCTGCAGTGCCAGACGTGTCCCCCTGCTTAAGACAGTACATGTCCAGGCCCGTCTGAAGTTTGCTAGAGTGCATTTGGATGATCCAGAAGAGGATTGGGAGAATGTCATATGGTCAGATGAAACCAAAATAGAACTTTTTGGTAAAAACTCAACTTGTCGTGTTTGGAGGACAAAGAATGCTGAGTTGCATCCAAAGAACACCATACCTACTGTGAAGCATGGGGGTGGAAACATCATGCTTTGGGGCTGTTTTTCTGCAAAGGGACCAGGACGACTGATCCGTGTAAAGGAAAGAATGAATGGGGCCATGTATCGTGAGATTTTGAGTGAAAACCTCCTTCCATCAGCAAGGGCATTGAAGATGAAACGTGGCTGGGTCTTTCAGCATGACAATGATCTCAAACACACAGCCCGGGCAACGAAGGAGTGGCTTCGTAAGTAGCATTTCAAGGTCCTGGAGTGGCCTAGCCAGTCTCCAGATCTCAACCCCATAGAAAATCTTTGGAGGGAGTTGAAAGTCCATGTTGCCCAGCGACAGCCCCAAAACATCACTGCTCTAGAGGAGATCTGCATGGAGGAATGGGCCAACATACCAGCAACAGTGTGTGAAAACCTTGTGAAGACTTATAGAAAACGTTTGACCTGTGTCATTGCCAACAAAGGGTATATAACAAAGTATTGAGAAACTTTTGTTATTGACCAAATACTTATTTTCCACCATAATTTGCAAATAAATTCATAAAAAATCCTACAATGTGATTTTCTGGATTTTGTTTTCTCATTTTGTCTGTCATAGTTGACATGTACCTATGATGAAAATTACAGGCCTCTCTCATCTTTTTAAGTGGGAGAACTTGCACAATTGGTGGCTGACTAAATACTTTTTCCCCCCACTGTATATATTTTTTTACTCTTAGTACAAATGTCAAAACCTATAACACTTGTAATGTCTTATGTTCAGAACCTTTCATTGAGCATTCATTTGAGTTGAACACATCTTTCACCCCTGAGTGAATCTTGATTAACCCAGAACTAAAGTCTCACGTAATTGGTCAGCCGCTCGATTAACTTCTGGGTTCATACGTGGAGAGATTAAGAGATTCTAGAACAAGGAGCAGAACCGGAATGAGGAGCTCCTCCCTCTTTCAAGATACGGGCCGAATGTCCCCTCCCCTTCCAAACTGTGAAAGATGGAAAAGGAAAGAAATAGCCTCTCCTTCCACTGCCGGGACTTGAGGTAGGCCTATACAAACCGTCTAATACATCTTTAGGCAGGAATTAAGAAACATTAGTAAACTAAAAACATTCAAAAAGAGTCATAAGAACAGAATAGCATATTGTGAGTTTAAAGGTAGACTCAGCAATATGACGTAGGCTATATGCACAAAGTAAACAGCATAGTGAGTCAATTTCCGCAATAACCAAGAGCGTTGAAGCGCGAGGCTAAACTTCTCCACTGTTTTGGTCCAGTGGCTACCATGCTGGAACAGCGTGAAGTGTACCCTTGCACATTCACAGATACTGTGTGTGACTGAGTGAGAGTGAAGTCTTGCATCTCGCTCATTGCAATGTCTGCAGTGCTGCTTGTGGCATCATTTAGCTGAGTCTGCCTTTAAAGTAGCCTATTTTACAGTCACTATGCAATTTAGTAGACAAGACACTCCTATATTCATGTGCCCTCACAGTCAAGACATCTATAAAAAAAAAAAAAGTGAGAAGGAGGTATTGATAAAAAAAAAATATATATATATTCACATGAGTGCCACAATGCCTACTCCACCCAGGCACTACCAAGGTTTTACAGCCCACAGCTTTGACCTACTACAGTAGCTTCGATGGTCTATTGTACTTCCAACTATGTGTATGCAGGTTGCTTAGGATTCAAACCTCGTGAATTTCCTTTCTTTTTCAGCTTCAGACCAATCCCTACTTCTCACTTACAACTTAGTTTTTTGTATAGAAATTCCCTGCTTTTTACACTGGAAGGTGATTTTCTTTTAAAAAGGTGCATTATACAACATTTCATTACATTAACCAAGTCTGCCATTGGCAGTGCTACTGTAAACTTTAATTTGGCCTCTGCCAAAAAGTTTACAGTAGCACAGGTGGTATGCTTGCATAACTGCCAGGGTTTCTGGTTTAAACCCTGGTCTGCTGGCTGTTGCCCTATAATAGCTCAAATCAGTTTTGAACTAACTATTAAAGTATGTTTAGAATTGACCATGGAAAGTCATAAGTAATTGTCTGCACCATTCAGACGGTGAATAGCTCAATTGATTGTGACAGTCTTACATTGTAAAATACGACTCAATTCTCATTGAAAGCTAAGTAAAGGAAAATGGTTGTCATTGAATTAAAGGTTGAATACTTGAAGGTCATATAACTCAGCCATAGAAACTAAACAAAGATATCCCCATATACAATAGTCTTTCTTGTGCCTTTTACAGCTTGTTTCTAGCCTAAAGTGTTGCAGTTATGCATCCTATACCTTTATATAATTAGGGTTTGGCTAGTCCAGCATCCAGATCCTGTTATAATGTAAATACAAATGGCAGAGTTGTTAGTTTGGAACTGTTGATCAGCACAGATTTTGATTAAAATGTCAAGACAGGAGAAGGAGCATACTGGAATGTATTCTGGATGTTCAAAACTGGTGAGTTTTTCTTGATGCTAGCAAGCATGCATTTGCACACTGCAGTGCACAACGTGCTGTTTACATGTGCATTTGTTTTCTCAGCTACAGTTTGAGTTGTGTTCTGTCTGACAGTGAAATATGGCTAGCTCTTACCATAGCTTGGACAATTTGCCAAAGTTTGGTGTAGGTTTTGAACTTATGTAGCTCGCTAGCTAGCTATGTTTTGTGGAAAAATGTACGACCGGCATTTGGACGTGAACTAGCTACAGTGAGGGAAAAAGTATTTGATCCCCTGCTGATTTTGTACGTTTGTCCACTGACAAAGAAATGATCAGTCTATACTGTTAATGGTAGGTTTATTTGAACAGTGAGAGACAGAATAACAACAACAAAATCCAGAAAAACCATGTCAAAAATGTTATAAATGTATTTACATTTTAATGAGGGAAATGAGTATTTGACCCCTTCTCAATCAGAAAGATTTCTGGCTCCCAGGTGTCTTTTATAAATGTAACGAGCTGAGATTAGGAGCATACTCTTAAAGGGAGTGCTCCTAATCTCAGCTTGTTACCTGTATAAAAGACACATGTCCACAGAAGCAATCAATCAATCAGATTCCAAACTCTCCACCATGGCCAAGACCAAAGAGCTCTCCAAGGATGTCAGGGACAAGATTGTAGACCTACACAAGGCTGGAATGGGCTACAAGACCATCGCCAAGCAGCTTGGTGAGAAGGTGACAACAGTTGGTGCGATTATTCGCAAATGGAAGAAACACAAAAGAACTGTCAATCTCCCTCGGCCTGGGGCTCCATGCAAGATCTCAACTCGTGGAGTTGCAATGATCATGAGAACGGTGAGGAATCAGCCCAGACCTACACGGGAGGATCTTGTCAATGATCTCAAGGCAGCTGGGACCATAGTCACCAAGAAAACAATTGGTAACACACTACGCCGTGAAGGACTTAAATCCTGCAGCGCCCGCAAGGTCCCCCTGCTCAAGAAAGCGCATACATACCCGTCTGAAGTTTGCCAATGAACATCTGAATGATTCAGTGGAGAACTGGTGAAAATGTTCTGGTCAGATGAGACCAAAATGGAGCTCTTTGGCATCAACTCAACTCGCTGTGTTTGGAGGGGGAGGAGGAATGCTGCCTATGACCCCAAGAACACCATCCCCACCGTCAAACATGGAGGTGGAAACATTATGCTTTGGGGGTGTTTTTCTGCTAAGGGGACAGGACAACTTCACCGCATCAAAGGGACGATGGACGGGGCCATGTACCGTCAGATCTTGGGTGAGAACCTCCTTCCCTCAGCCAGGGCATTGAAAATGGGTCGTGGATGGGTATTCCAGCATGACAATGACCCAAAACACACGGCCAAGGCAACAAAGGAGTGGCTCAAGAAGAAGCACATTAAGGTCCTGGAGTGGCCTAGCCAGTCTCCAGACCTTAATCCCATAGAAAATCTGTGGAGGGAGCTGAAGGTTCGAGTTGCCAAACGTCAGCCTCGAAACCTTAATGACTTGGAGAAGATCTGCAAAGAGGAGTGGGACAAAATCCCTCCTGAGATGTGTGCAAACCTGGTGGCCAACTACAAGAAACGTCTGATCTCTGTGATTGCCAACAAGGGTTTTGCCACCAAGTACTAAGTCATGTTTTGCAGAGGGGTCAAATACTTATTTCCCTCATTAAAATGCAAATCAATTCATAACATTTTTGACATGCTTTTTTCTGGATTTTGTTGTTGTTATTCTGTCTCTCACTGTTCAAATAAACCTACCATTAAAATTATAGACTGATCATTTCTTTGTCAGTGGGCAAACGTACAAAATCAGCAGGGGATCAAATACTTTTTTCCCTCACTGTATCATTTGCTAGCTTATGTGTCGAGTTCAGATGTTGTCTGGCTCTAGCTAGCTAATGGCTGAAGTTATTTGTGTAACAAACCTTCCATAAACAAATATAGCTGGCTACCTTTCTTTACCTGTTCGTTAGCTAGCTAGCTAACTTTCAGCTGACTGGTGTTAGCTAGCTAGCTACAGAGGCTAGCTGCTGGACTTTGGACAAGCAAGCTTATGTTAGCTAATAGCCGCTGTATTGTTGCCGAGCAACTGAGTTGCTGACCCGCTTAGATAGAACTCTGAGATTTGGCAGAAAATATGTTAGCATTGTCAGAAATGCTACAAAATGGTAGCACATCGTTGGTTCTTAACGGACGCAAATGAATCAATATCACTATGAGGTGCCTTTGGTGTCCTCATCAGACTCACTCAGTCATCATGAAAATGTAGCAGAATAATGAAAGTCTGAGGTCTTATTATAAGTGGCCAAACATTTGCACACATATCAGTAGAATGATAAGTCTCTAAAAAAGTGTTTCCTTCATTTTATTAATTTTTTTTCATTGGATGTACGTGATTTTGGCATGTCCCACACACTGCTCTGCTAACTACAGTGTGTGTAATAAGTGGTTAAATGATACTAAATCCACATTTTTTTTACATGGCTTTACTGTCCACAATAAGTTATTTGATAAAACAAGTAATTTTGATCATGTATATTGTATTTTCATAATCATATTGAACATTTTGCATGTGTCCCTGAAATTGCTGTCCACCCTGTCATTATGGGGTAACTGCCCCTTTAAGAAACCCACTGATGTTTTCAGTGACATCACTACGAGCATTTTGTCTTTCTTCAATGAAGGCTGAAGCAGTGTCTAGTTGCAGAGTAAGTATTTACACTTATGTTTCATAATTTTCATCATATTATGTGTGTAGTTGGATGTTGTCAAGCTTAACATGTCCACTCTGTCATAGTGAAATATCAATTGATAGAAAAACCTATCAGAACTTTGAAATATATTTGTAAAACAGTACACAGTCAGCTTGCTAACTGTAGTATGTTGCTAAGTGAAGGTCCACCATGTGCTCATTAAATGCTAACATTAGCCAAAAATGTCCACCCTGTCATTGTCCACCCTGTCAGCAAGCCTTCCATGACAGGGGTGGACATGGTTCATGACAGGAAGGACATGTGCATAGTTTAGGCCACATACTGATAATGTTACACATATTACAACAGCTATTACACACATTTTATAACAGTACATGCTATACATAGTAAGAATGGACAATATGGACAATTTTTTTGCCGATATCGGTATCAGCAAACCTAGTTTGATAATGCAAGCCTAGTTTACCGGGACTGCCAATTAAAGTGTGTAAGGGAACATTTTGAATCGTCTTTTTCAAGGAATGAGATCAAAAGGAGCTGAGATAGCAAGGAGATATCAGGAACGTCGTGATGCTGACCCAGACAGAAGATGAAAGTACTTTGAGAAAGAACGGGTCAAATGGAAAAAAGACAGAGAGACTGGAAAGAAGAAGGGTGTCAATGAGCTCAGTGAGAGAGAGAAGAGGGCAAAAAGAAAGAAATGGAGAGAGGCAAAAAGTCAAGCCAGAGCCAGAAACAGGGCCAGTGCTTTGCTACAGTCAGAGACACCACCCAACTCCCCTGCTGAAACTCCTGAAAATCAGCATGAGCCAGGGCCCTCCAGGTTAGATCATTGGCTTAACACAGATTTCCAGGAGAGGCTTCTCCATTTTAGGAGCCATGTCTTCAACATTAAATGGCAGTTTGATGCCTACAGGGAGCTCAGGAGGAGTCGGAAGCACAATGAGTCCCTCTTGCATATAGATTTTAGCGAAAATTACTCATGTAAGTACAGCGAAGAAATACAATCTGTGCATTTTGGAGGCTCACACAAGCAGGCCAGTCTGCACACTGGAGTGCTCTACACCACTGGTGAACAAGCGCCACACACCTTCTGCTCCATATCACCCTCCAGAAGACACGACCCTGTGGCCATCTGGGCCCACCTTGATCCAGTTCTGAAGGTAGTGAGAGAACGACACCCTCAAGTCAGCACACTTCATTTTTTCAGCGATGGGCCTGCAACGCAGTATCGACAAAAGGGAAATTTCTTCTACCTCTCAACGGAACCCTACAAGTATGGCTTCAAAGAAATAACGTGGAATTTCTTTGAGGCTAATCATGGGAAGGGGGCACCAGACGGTGTGGGTGGGGCCCTCAAGAGGTCAACAGACCGGATTGTAGCCCATGGAGGAGACATTCCTGATGCCCAGAGCTTGTATAACAAGCTGAAAAGCCTGGACACATCTGTCGAGCTGTTCTTCACCCCAGAGAGGGATATTGAATCAAAGCCTGAGGTACCTGCAATAGCTGCCATAAAAGGCACTATGAGAATCCACCAAGCTATCAGTCTGACACCCGGCCAAATGAAATACAGAGACATTTCATGTCTGTGTAAAAGGGAGGAAGGTGTTTTGGACTGCCCCTGCTTTAACCTTCAAGAGGTCACTCTAGCTAATGTTCCTGTTTCATCTGACAAGTCCCCAGCATGTGGAAAGACACCAGATAATCCTAGGAGAGCAGAAATGATTGAGGTAAAGCACATTGGAGAGTGGTGCGTCGTTAATTATGACAATGAAGCATACCCAGGTATCATCATGGATGCAGAAGGGCACAGTGTGAAAGTTAAGTGTATGCAACGCCATGGCATAAACAAGTTCAAATGGCCAAGTCTTCGGGGACGACATCTGTTGGTACCATGACTGGCAGGTACTTTGCCTAATACCAGAACCACAGGCTCTGAACAAGCGCTCTGTACAGATTGAAGTGTCTGCATGGAAGTATGTGGAACAGGAACTGCAGAACTGAGCCATGTCTCTGCAGAAAGGGAGAGACTGTTTGGAGATGCGTCCAAGTGATCTTTCTGTAATATTCTGTTTTTTCAAATCAACTGTTCTCCACTTAAAAAACATTTTTCTTCTTGTTCTACAGTTGAATGTTTGACTTTCACTTTCACTGAGTTTAACGCTAGAAGGCCACATTAATGTCTCATTTTGGGCATCTTTATTCAGTGGCTGCATGCAGGTAGAGTGGATCAAAAACAGTCTGTTCAACTTGTAATTTCCCCCTACATGGGAAAAGGCATTTTTTACATCATTTTCTTGCATTGTTCCTTGCATTTATGAGGCCATTCAATGACATTTCACAACGTGTCCACCCTGTCATGCCCAGGGTCCACCCTGTTATTTTCATGTTCTATGAAAATAAACAAATTATTTTCACAAGTTAGCAAAATCTTTTGTGTGATTCCTTTATAAACAAATGAGGGCCAAATAGTATTGTTTGAAAGTTTGACCAGATATCTTTTTTGTTAGATTTTATTTAGAAAAGAAAGTGCAACTCTCGCAGATTTTATAGAGAAACAAATAGTTTGCCATAATTTCATTATTATCCAAATACTTTTCCCATAAACTAAAATATATTGTTCAGAAAGTGACTAAATAGTTTTCTGAAAATGTACGTTTTATAATCACTATGTAATTACAATGTATTTATTCTGCTTTGAAATTGTCCATGACAGGGTGGACATATTTTGCTGTTTGCTTGTAAATTGTCTGCTTGCAGTTAATTTATAAAAAGTGTGGGAGCTTGACCAATATGCAGTTCTAACAGCATAACATATACTTAATACAATGAATATGAAGTTCAATGGAAAATCTCAGCTTTTTGGGGGGGAAATGGGGAAGTCTCAAAGGCACCTTATGGTGATATTGACCCAAATGTGCACATGAGAGCGATAAATTATAAATGTAATAACTATTGTTGCACCTACAAATTTAGTCAATTCAAACATTTTTAAGTCCAATGGTCACTTTATGGATGCTATAGTCTCATTTTAATCTGACGTCGAGAATTTGAGCTAGGTAGGCGCAGAAAATACTCTGAAAACTAAATTGCTAAAGACCCTGTTAGAAATCCGGTATATGGTTCTCCGTAACGGCTGGACAGCTCATGACGAGAGGTGGGGAGTGTATTGAGTATCTCCAATCAAGTTGATTTGCGAGTTTTGGTGTCATATTGGCTTAATATAATATAATATGCCATTTAGCTGACGCTTTTATCCAAAGCGACCTACAGTCATGCGTGCATACATTTTTGTGTATGGGTGGTCCCGGGGATCGAACTCACTACCCTGGCGTTACAAGCGCCATGCTCTACCAGCTGAGCTACAGAGGACCATGATGGTAGGGAGATTTTAATTTTACATTGAGCTTCAACTAATGCATACTCAGCGTGACTACAACCTTGATGGAATAAAACAATAAAATAGAAAATAATAATTTGTTCATGATTTGAAAAGGGGCTCATTCGCTGATTTTGAGTGTTGAAATAATTATTTCAGGGTTATAAACCTTAGAACCTATTATGTTCTATAACATAGACGTTCGGGTTAGGTTCTGCCTGAAATTTCACAATTATTTTTTTTCACCCCATGACAGACATCTGTTTGGTGAGTAGGTTTTTTGGGAGGTTGAATTTGTGCTATGTGTGCCCATGCAGTTCCTTGTACTTGACAGAAAGCAATATCAAATTGCTGTGGTGTCTGCTACTTATGTTGTAGACCGCTGCCTACCTGAACTTACATGATTGATGTGATTTTTGTTTCACTGTCCGGCTATTCTAAAGAAAAAGGTGTAGGCTAGGCGTAATTATTTCTCCATGATTCTGACTTTACCTGCTCGTTGCCCATTGCCTTGTATCAATCCCCTTACAAAAAAGATTGCAGTCAGATTGCAGTATAACTGCAGTTACAGTTATTCTGCAATTACTGCATCCAAAATACCAGTCGACAGTAGTCAGTGGTGGAAAAAGTACCCAATTCTCATACTTGAGTAAAAGTAAAGATACCTTACTAGAAAATTACTCAAGTAAAATTAACCCAGTAAAATACTACTTGAGTAAAAGTCTAAAAGTATTTGGTTTTAAATATACTGAAATATCGCAAACAAGACAGCATCATTTTCTTGTTTTTTTAGTTTACGGATAGCCAGGGGCATGCTCCAACACTCAGACGTCATTTACAAACGAAGCATGTGTTTAGTGAGTCAGATCAGGGCCAGTAGGGATGACCAGGGATTTTCTCTTGATAAATGTGTGAATTAGGCAATTTTCCTGTCATGCTAAGCATTCAGAATGTAACGAATACTTTCGGGTGTCAGGGAAAATGTATGGAGTAAAAAGTACATAATTTTCTTTAGGAATGTAGTTTAGTAAAAGTTGTCAAAAATATAAATAGTAAAGTAAAGTACATATACCCCAAAAAAACTACTTAAGTAGTACTTTAAAGTATTTGTACTAAAGTACTTTACACCACTGACTGTAGTTACTGCACTTTTACTGCAGCTGCAAAACTGCAATCTTTTTTTGTAAGGGTCTGTGTGCGATAGGCTAATAGGTTACTTTGCTGAAGGACAAAATATCCCAACAAGTTTTAATTACCGCCATGGTTTCTTTTGTCGAGTAGTTCAAATGGAACCATTGATGCGGAAGATCAAATATTATGAAAACTAGGCCAATACATTTGATACAGCACAGCAGAGCTATAGGCTACTGTTAGTTAACGAAATTCACCTTTTTATGCCACACAGCAGAGCTATATTGTTAAAAGTTAGCCAAACGTATCATTTTATACAGCACAGCAGAGCTATCCACTACTGTTAAAAGGCAACCAAACTTACCAGATCCATCAAGCAAGCTACTGTTTCTTCAGCGTTTCTTCACATGACAAGAAATGTGTAGGCAACAGTTATTCGCTATTCCTTTGTCATAGCGTTCAGATAAAGAATAGACCAGAGCAATCAAACATCTAATTAAATACCAGAAGACGATGTAAATTGTGACAAATAAACATCTCATGTAGGCTGATCTTACTTCAGAAAAATTATATATAAAGAGTTTAACTGATCTATAAAAGTCAAGTCAAGAAAACGTTCAACAACACCCTTTTTCACCCAAGAGCCACTTGGAACAACAACAACTTCTTCTTCGTCTTCTTCTTCTTCTTCTTCTTCTTCTTCTTCTTCTTCTTCAAGTTTTATTGGCGAATCGCAACCAATTTACAGGTACATACACTGCCACCTACTGTACTGGAGAGTGAGTCCGGTCACAACCCATCTATACCACTATATTCTCTTAACTAACCCTGAATTTCAAATAACATAAAATAATTCCATATAAACCTCACTATTCCCATCACCCCCACCCAAAATACCATCCACTCCCCATTCCCCTGTCAAACACAACTTTCTCTTGGAGAGTCTAACTATTTTTTTGGGCTGAGGCCCAGTGAGTGTAGCCTCATAAATACCAGACGGATTACCGCTGCGCTATCCATGCAGCGAACCAGTAAAACCCGATTTATGATCAATACGATGTCTGCAGTGGCCATACAGCATTTACAGCGATGCATTCTCTGCAGAAGTCAAGGCATTCATTCTTCTTGCTCTTCACAGAGCAGAGCATGTTGTGAAATAAGTTGTCTTCTTCTTCAAATCAAATTTTATTTGTCACAGACACATGTTTAGCAGATGTTATAGCGGGTGTAGCGAAATGCTTGTGCTTCTAGCTCCGACAGTGCAGTAATATCTAACAATCGGTGAGGTTTAATGGCGGTTGGCATCCATGTTGCATTACCGGCACCAAGTAGACTGGGGTATAAATCCTCACTATATATACTTAATAATATACTATATATTATATATATTAATAATACTTTACGGAAAAAAAGGAAAAAGGGGAAAGAATAAAACATTTACATATACACATATAATAACAACAATAGTTATTTGTTTAGATAGAGTCAAGGATACAGTGCATTCGGAAAGTATTCAGACCCCTTCACTTTTTCCATATTTTGTTACATTACAGCCTTATTCTAAAATGGATTAAATTGTTGTTGTTTTTTCATCAATTTACACACAATACCCCATAATGACAAAGCAAAAACAGGTTTTTAGACATTTTTGGAAAAAACTGAAAATATCATATTTACATAAGTATTCAGACCCTTTACTCAGTACGTTGTTAAAGCACCTTTGGCAGCAATTAAAGCCTTGAGTCTTCTTGGGTATGATGCTACAAGCTTGGCACACCTGTATTTGGGGAGTTTCTCCCATTCTTCTCTGCAGATCCTCTCAAGCTCTGTCAGGTTGGATGGGGAGCGTCGCTGCAAAGCTATTTTCAGGTCTCTCCAGAGATGTTAGATCGGGTTCAAGTCTGGGCTTTGGCTGGGCCACTCAAGGACATTCAGAGACTTGTCCCGAAGCCACTCCTGCGTTGTCTTGGCTGTGTGCTTAGAGTCATTGTTCTGTTGGAAGGTGAACCTTCGACCCAGTCTGAGGTCCTGAGCGTTCTGGAGCAGGTTTTTATCAAGGATCTCTCTGTACTTTGCTCCGTTCATCTTTCCCTCGATCCTGACTTGTCTCTCGGTCCCTGCCACTGAAAAACATCCCCACAGCATGATGCTACCACCAACATGCTTCACCGTAGGGATGGTGCCAGGTTTCCTCCAGACGTGACGCTTGGCATTCAGGCCAAAGAGTTCAATCTTGGTTTCATCAGACCAGAGAATCTTGTTTCCTTTAGGTGCCTTTTGGCAAACTCCAAGCGGACTGTCATGTGCCTTTTACTGAGGAGTGGCTTCAGTCTGGCCACTCTACCATAAAGGCCTGGCTCCCGAGTGGCGCAGCGGTCTAAGGCACTGCATCTCAGTGCTTGAGGTGTCACTACAGACCCCCTGGTTCGATTCCAGGCTGTATCACAACCGGCTGTGATTGGGAGTCCCAAAGAGCGGTGCACAATTGGCCCAGCGTCGTCCGGGTTTGGCCGGTGTAGGCCGTCATTGTAAATAAGAATTTGTTCTTAACTGACTTGCCTAGTTAAATAAAGGTAAAATACAATTGGTGGAGTGCTGCAGAGATGGTTGTCCTTCTGGAAGGTTCTCCCATCTCCCCAGAGGAACTCTGGAGCTCTGTCAGAGTGACCATTGGGTTTTTGGTCACTTCCCTGACCAAGGCCCTTCTCCCCCGATTGCTCAGTTTGGCCAGGCGGCCATCTCTAGGAAGAGTCTTGGTGGTTCCAAACTTCTTCCATTTAAGAATGGCCACTGTGTTCTTGGGGACCTTCAATGCTGCAGAAATGTTTTGGTACCCTTCCCCAGATCTGTGCCTCGACACAATCCTGTCTCGGAGTCCTACGGACAATTCCTTCGACCTCATGGCTTGGTTTTTGCTCTGACATGCACTGTCAACTGTGGGACCTTATGGGTGTGCCTTTCCAAATCATGTCCAATCAATCGAATTTAATACAGGTGGACTCCAATCAAGTTGTAGAAACATCTCAAGGACGATCAATGGAAACAGGATGCACCTGAGCTCAATTTTGAGTCATAGCAAAGGGTCTGAATACTTATGTAAATAAGCTATTTCTGTTTTTGATTTTTAATACATTTGCAAACATTTCTAAAAACCTGTTTTCTCTAGTCATTATGGGGTATTGTGTGTAGATTGCTGAGGATTTGTATTTATTTAATCAATTTTAGAATAAGGTTGTAACGTAACAAAATTTGGAAAAAGTCAAGGGTTCTGAATAATTTCCGAATGCACTGTATATATATATATATAAAAACTTCCCTACCATCTATCCCTACACTCATTAAAAACCACCACCCTATTCCACTATTTAACCCCATCTGGTCCTACCCCAGTTCAACGGGTAGGCCAATTAACCAGTGCTTGATTTGCAGCTTGAGCCGGATCCTGCCAGAACAGGATCCGGCACCTCTCAGTTTTGGACTGTTTTGTTCCGGAACCCATTTGCCAGGATCCGGTACCTCTCGTGGCATGAAAAATAATTTTCACTGTTTGCAATGTAAACATTATAATAAAAGCAATCAGAGTTCATTTAAGTTGCCTCCTGTAATTCTCCTGCCCCCTAAAAAACGTAATGTGAAATGTGCCTGATATTCTAAGAATGTATTTGTGTTGGGCCAGCCTGGGTTTATGGTTTGCGCAACATTGTAGCCTATGACTAACGTGTGGCCATTGTCGTGGTGAGAGAGAGAAGCCTGCCAGTATCTAATTTTACATTTACATTTTCGTCATTTAGCAGACGCTCTTATCCAGAGCGACTTACAAATTGGTGCATTCACCTTATGATAGCCAGTGGGACAACCACTTTACAATTATTATTTTTTTGGGGGGTGGGGTAAGCGGGGGTAGAATGATTACTTTATCCTATCCCAGGTATTCCTTAAAGAGGTGGGGTTTCAAGTGTCTCCGGAAGGTGGTGAGTGACTCCGCTGTCCTGGCGTCGTGAGGGTGCTTGTTCCACCATTGGGGTGCCAGAGCAGCGAACAGTTTTGACTGGGCTGAGCGGGAACTGTGCTTCTGCAGAGGTAGGGGGGCCAGCTGGCCAGAGGTGGATGAACACAATGCCCTCGTTTGGGTGTAGGGACTGATCAGAGCCTGAAGGTACGGAGGTGCCGTTCCCCTCACAGCTCCGTAGGCAAGCACCATGGTCTTGTAGCAGATGCGAGCTTCAACTGGAAGCCAGTGGAGTGTGCGGAGGAGCGGGGTGACGTGAGAGAACTTGGGAAGGTTGAACACCAGACGGGCTGCGGCGTTCTGGATGAGTTGTAGGGGTTTAATGGCACAGGCAGGGAGCCCAGCCAACAGCGAGTTGCAGTAATCCATACGGGAGATGACAAGTGCCTGGATTAGGACCTGTGTCGCTTCCTGTGTAAGGCAGGGTCGTGCTCTGCGAATGTTGTAGAGCATGAACCTACAGGATCGGGTCACCGCATTGATGTTAGCGGTGAACGACAGGGTGTTGTCCAGGGTCACGCCAAGGCTCTTTGCACTCTGGGAGGAGGACACAACGGAGTTGTCAACCGTGATGGCAAGATCATGGAACGGGCAGTCCTTCTCCGGGAGGATGAGCAGCTCCGTCTTGCCGAGGTGGTGATCCGTCATCCACACTGATATGTCTGCCAGACATGCAGAGATGCGAATTGCCACCTGGTTTTCAGAAGGGGGAAAGGAGAACATTAATTGTGTGTCGTCTGCGTAGCAATGATAGGAGAGGCCATGTGAGGATATGACAGAGCCAAGTGACTTGGTGTATAGCGAGAATAGGAGAGGGCCTAGAACTGAGCCCTGGGGGACACCAGTGGTGAGAGCACGTGGTGCGGAGACAGATTCTCGCCACGCCACCTGGTAGGAGCGACCTGTCAGGTAGGACGCAATCCAAGAGTGAGCCGCGCCGGAGATGCCCAACTCGGAGAGGGTGGAGAGGAGGATCTGATGGTTCACAGTATCAAAGGCAGCAGATAGGTCTAGAAGGACGAGAGCAGAGGAGAGAGAGTTAGCTTTAGCAGTGCGGAGAGCCTCCGTGACACAGAGAAGAGCAGTCTCAGTTGAATGACCAGTCTTGAAACCTGACTGGTTTGGATCAAGGTCATTCTGAGAGAGATAGCAAGAGAGTTGGCTAAAGACGGCACGCTCAAGAGTTTTGGAGAGAAATGAAAGAAGGGATACTGGTCTGTAGTTGTTGACATCGGAGGGATCGAGTGTAGGTTTTTTGAGAAGGGGTGCAACTCTCGCTCTCTTGAAGACGGAAGGGACATAGCCAGCGGTCAAGGATGAGTTGATGAGCGAGGTGAGGTAAGGGAGAAGGTCTCCGGAAATGGTCTGGAGAAGAGAGGAGGGGATAGGGTCAAGCGGGCAGGTTGTTGGGCGGCCGGCCGTCACAAGTCACAAGATTTCATCTGGAGAGAGAGGGGAGAAAGAAGTCAAAGCATAGGGTAGGGCAGTGTGAGCAGGACCAGCGGTGTCATTTGACTTAACAAACGAGGATCGGATGTCGTCAACCTTCTTTTCAAAATGGTTGACGAAGTCATCCACAGAGAGGGAGGAGGGGGGAGGGGGTGGAGGATTCAGCAGGGAGGAGAATGTGGCAAAGAGCTTCCTAGGGTTAGAGGCAGATGCTTGGAATTTAGAGTGGTAGAAAGTGGCTTTAGCAGCAGAAACAGAGGAAGAAAATGTAGAGAGAAGGGAGTGAAAAGATGCCAGGTCCGCAGGGAGTCTAGTTTTTCTAAATTTCCGCTCGGCTGCCCGGAGCCCTGTTCTGTGAACTCGCAATGAGTCGTCAAGCCACGTAGCAGGAGGGGAGGACCGAGCCGGCCGGGAGGATAGGGGACATAGAGAGTCAAAGGATGCAGAAAGGGAGGAGAGGAGGGTTGAGGAGGCAGAATCAGGATATTGTAGGGAGAAGGATTGAGCAGAGGGAATAGATGATAGGATGGAAGAGGAGAGAGTAGTGGGAGAGAGAGAGCGAAGGTTGCGACGGTGCATTACCATCTGAGTAGGGGCAGAGTGAGTAGTGTTGGAGGAGAGCGAGAGAGAAAAGGATACAAAGTAGTGGTCGGAGACTTGGAGGGGAGTTGCAGTGAGATTAGTAGAAGAACAGCATCTAGTAAAGATGAGGTCAAGCGTTGTGAGTAGGGGGGGACGGTGAGAGGGTGAGGTCAAAAGAGGAGAGGAGTGGAAAGAAGGAGGCAGAGAGAAATGAGTCAAAGGTAGACGTAGGGAGGTTAAAGTTACCCAGAACTGTGAGGGGTGAGCCATCCTCAGGAAAGGAACTTATCAAGGCGTCAAGCTCATTGATGAACTCTCCAAGGGAACCTGGAGGGCGATAAATGATAAGGATGTTAAGCTTGAATGGGCTAGTGACTGTGACAGCATGGAATTCAAATGAGGAGATAGACAGATGGGTCAGGGGAGAAAGAGAGAATGTCCACTTGGGAGAGATGAGGATTCCTGTGCCACCACCCTGCTGACCAGATGCTCTCGGGGTATGCGAGAACACATGGTCAGACGAGGAGAGAGCAGTAGGAGTAGCAGTGTTTTCTGTGGTAATCCATGTTTCCGTCAGCGCCAAGAAGTCGAGGGACTGGAGGGTAGCATAGGCTGAGATGAACTCTGCCTTGTTGGCCGCAGAACGGCAGTTCCAGAGGCTGCCGGAGACCTGGAACTCCACGTGGGTCGTGCGTGCAGGGACCACCAGGTTAGAGTGGCAGCAGCCACGCGGTGTGAGGCGTTTGTATAGCCTGTGCGGAGAGGAGAGAACAGGGATAGACAGACGCATAGTTGACAGGCTACAGAAAATGGCTACAATAATGCAAAGGAGATCGGAATTAAATGAATTAAACATCTGGGAAAGCGAGAGAGCGGAGCCTCCCTCACTTACGTTTCACTGAAACACTCAAATATAACTCTCCCAACTTCCACTTTAGAAATTATAATTGTTGTAAACTACAGCGGTTCAATGTTTTCTAGGAATAGACTAACTTAGTTTATTCAGGAAGCTAACTTGGTACAGTATTCTTCTGTGAAAACCGTCCAGGGCACCGAGTCCTATGACGCCGTAGCCAACTAGCATGCCAGGCTCCAATAACACGGTTTAGCACCAATACTCGGTGTCTCTCACAGAACTAGAATGAGATTTACTTTCTATGATCTCTCTCTGCTCTGATAGACATGATCCTGCAACTCTCATCCCTCTCTACTCCGATAGACATGAGCCTGCAACTCTCATCTCTCCAGTGTTGCACTTCATCATTTATTTCGTTAAAGAATCCTAGCCGCGGGAAGGGTGCAGCACCCCTGATAAATTGAAATACATTTGCCAGCTATAGAATTACTGCTGTCTGTTCAGAAATAAATGAAATAATTCAGAATACGACACCAGGAATAGGCCTATAATTTAGCCCACATAGGATCAATAGCTTATATATTTTTAAAAAATAGGCTAGCTGAGGATTGTGCATAGCCCAATAACAAGGCATGCCTACAGTCGGGAACGCGCTGCAAATCTGTCAGTGAACAGCATGCAGCCAAAACAGGCCTTTCGCAATATTTCAAATACAATCGCTGGAAAACACCAGTTGGAAAGCAACCGGCTCCTGCTGAAAAGAGAAGACTCTAATCTGTCTGCTGTAGGCTACCACATACTGTATGTTATCAACTTCCAAATAGGCCTGCTGAGCGAACAGCATTGTTTTACACAGTAGAACGAGAGAGATGCATCGGTATCCACCATCGCCAGCGAGTGAGCTGCCTGCGCGTCATTGGGTGAGTCAGTGAAACTGGACAGCTTTTTTGTAAAATACATGTGTCTCCACCAGTGGAGGCTCCTCAGAGAAGGAAGGGGAGGACACTCCTCCTCAGTGAATTTCAGACAAATTTAAATGGTGAAACATTAAAAAAGTTATCCTTTTCAGATTAAACTATACAAAATATATTCACGTCACTAAATAATTGATTAAAGCACACTGTTTTGCAATGAAGGACTACAGTAGCCTCAACAGCACTCTGTAGGGTAGCACCATGGTGTAGCCGGAGGACAGCTACTTTCCGTCCTCTTCTGGGTACATTGACTTCAATACAAAACTTTGGAGGTTCATGGTTCTAACCCCAGAGCTGCCAACTCTCACGCATTCACTGTTTTTTTTTTTGTGGTTTATTTTCATGAATTGTAGCTAGCTCAAAATATTACTAATCATTGAAAATTACAAATTACCAAATGGATCTTAATACTTTTCTGGCAAAGAAAAGTGGGGGGTGCAAAAACATCAACCCTGTTTTGAACGTGGGAATGCAGCTACTCCGTTTGCTCAATTGTTCAGGCGCATATGCTCACAATAATTAATTACAGTAAACAGAGCAATAAATGTGACAGACACAAGAGGGGAAAAAAACTGGCTTGATTTATTTGTCTTGAATTATACTTTAGCATGACAGCCATGACACTGGGACATAGGCCTGGAGGAATGGATGTCAGTCGGTTTCTGCTCTCTTACCAACACCTTGTGGAATTGCCATGTCAAATGTTTGGCTTGACAATGATTTGGCAAGAGCACAAGCAGATCTGGGACCAAGCTAGAATGGATCTATACAGTGATGATGATGGTGTAACTACTTGTGTACGGACCAACCCATCTCACCTACTCAACTCTCAACTTATATCAATTGTCTATTTAGCTTAGCCATTGTCCATTGGTGTCCTATCTCTTTGGCAAATGGCCAACGTGCGTAAAGATGGCAGAATTCAGTTATGACATAATTGTTTTAGCACTATCCACTGTGTTTGAAAACTACGGCGCGCGACATGTTTCAGTGTGCCAATAAATCAGCACAATCTACCTTTTAGGATTTTCAAATGGGCGGCGTCTTGAAGCTAAAATCGGAATCATGTATACTGTGCTACTGACAAGAGCAATGTACAATACGGCAAACATAGCGAAACGAGGAATTTGTGGTAAGCACAATCTTTACGCACCTCCACTATTTAGACAAGCTAGTGTGGACTGGTTGAGGATTTATGCTCCACAGAGTGCGAAGAAGACAGGGTAAGTAACTCCCCAATTTGGCTTCAGTGGATTACTTTAAAGTTGTGTCTGAAATGGCACCCTATTCCCTATATAGTGCACGAATATTAGTATTTTTCTTAGTGCACTATACAGAGAACATGGTGCCATTTCAGAAACAACTTTAAAGTAATCCACTGAAGCCAGATTGTATAGTTACTTACCCACTTATTGGTAAATAAGAAATACTAGTGTCTCAGAGTATGAGCACTGATCTAGGATCAGGTCCCCCCCTGCCTGTGTGATCTTATTTATTGCGATCTAAAAGGCCAAACTGATCCTAAGTCAGCACTCCTACTTTGCTTGATACATGGCCCATGAAGGAGAGGAGTCAGTACAGCAGTAGTAAAATCAAGTCAAATGATCTTGAAACATGTTGATAACATTCATACATTATTATATGAGATGTGTCAATCTGTACCTTCCTGTTGCAATGTCTGTACACCTTGAACACCTGTACAGGTAACCATCTCTTACATGTAATAAAATAGATATGCATTAGACGGTGTAGGTAGACCGGTGAAAAATACCACTGGCAATCACAGCTTCATGACGGACATAGTATAGACATGGAGTTGAATTGAAAGGTGCTCTTGCATTTAAACAGACACAGAATAAGTCCTGGACTCAAAACCTATTTTAATGGCGATTCTCTATTGAAAGTGCTTGTTAGTCCAGGACTACGAATCATCTGTGTCCAGGAAACCGTCCCGAAAAGATATTATGACCAAACAAGTGTGGTTGTGGCTTCACCTGGGTAGCGTCCCAAATGCTCTATGGGGCTCAGGTCAAAAGTAGTGCACTATAAAGGGAATAGGGTGCCATTTAGGATGTAGGCCTCTTTTTTCTATTCATCCTTCTTTTCTCTCTCTCTTTTCTCTCCCTCTGTCACATTCCAGTCATTGTATTGCTGGTTAAATGAAACGTGAGCAAAGCTACTGTATGAATCACTACATGGACTGGACGGTAACACTTTCTATGAACTACATACTGTATGTATAATGCTTTATAACGTCCTTTATAATGCATTATAATACACTAATAATGTTGTGTTACCAACTGACCCTTGAATTTCCAGGTACAGACGCAAACAGGGATCCTGGGTCACGTTCATTAAGGGGGCACTTAACGTAAAAGGTTATGCAATGGAAATCCCCCCCCATTCGTACCTAATGAACACGACCCTCGTGTATCTATGCTGTAACAGAGCCATTACATTAACATTACAAACAATGTTCTGCACCTTATATTTTGGGGCCATGTAGGCCCAACACAGAGGTGACCTGAAACTTAAATGCAGGTACAGTAAATGTATTTTCAACATTGACCTATAGGTGGCGCTACTAACAGGCTCCCACAACGCTCAGCTGAAATGGCACTCTCATCAGGTTTTGTTCAGCACAACAACAAAAACATTTTGTGTACCAATTTTCACGCTTCTACCCAAAATATATCAATTTTAGAGCTTCTCAACTGGGCTAATAATTATAATAGAGAACGTGCATTTTGAACACAGAGATGTGGAGGTCTTCATTGACCAGAGTGGGAGGAGTAACTAACGTTACAAAGAACTGTGAAACAGACATAACAGCGTTACCACGTTGTAAGCAGAGCCATATATATTATAACATACAGTACACCAGTCAAAAGTTTGGACACATCTGCTCATTCCAGGGTTTTTCTTTATTTTTACTATTTTCTACATTGTAGAATAATAGTGAAGACATCAAAACTATGAAATAACACATATGTAATCATGTAGTAACCAAAAAAGTGTTAAACAAATCAAAATATATTGTATATTTCAGATTCTTCAAAGTAGCCACCCTTTGCTTTGATGACAGCTTTGCACACTCTTGGCATTCTCTCAACCAGCTTCATGAGGTAGTCACCTGGAATGCATTTCAATTAACAGGTCTGCCTTGTTAAGAGTTAATTTGTGGAATTTCTTTCCTTCTTAATGCATTTGAGCCAATCAGTTGTGTTGTGACAAGGTAGGGGTGGTATACAGAAGATAGCCCTATTTGGTAAAAGACCAAGTCCATATTATGGCAAGAACAGCTCAAATAAGCAAAGAGAAACGACAGTCCATCATTACTTTAAGACATTAAGGTCAGTCAATCCGGACAATTTCAAGAACTTTGAACGTTTCTTTAAGTGCAGTCGCAAAAACCATCAAGCGCTATGATGAAACTGGCTCTCATGAGGACCGCCACAGGAACGGAAGACCCAGAGTTACCTCTGCTGCAGAGGATAAGTTCATTAGAGTTAACTGCACCTCAGATTGCAGCCCAAATAAATGCTTCACAGAGTTCAAGTAACAGACACATCTCAACATCAACTGTTCAGAGGAGACTGCGTGAATCAGGCCTTCATGGTTGAATTGCTGCAAAGAAACCACTACTAAAGGACACCAATAATAAGAAGAGACTTGCTTGGGCCAAGAAACACGAGCAATGGACATTAGACCGGTGGAAATCTGTCCTTTGGTCTGATGAGTCCAAATTTGAGATCTCTGGTTCCAACCGCCGTGTCTTTGTGAGACGCAGAGTAGGTGAAAGGATGATCTCCGCATGTATGGTTCCCACCGTGAAGCATGGAGGAGGAGGTGTGATTGTGTGGGGGTGCTTTGCTGGTGACACTGTCAGTGATTTATTTAGAATTCAAGGTACACTTAACCAGCATGGCTACCACAGCATTCTGCAGCGATACGCCATCCCATCTGGTTTGCGCTTAGTGGGACTATCATTTGTTTTTCAACAGGACAATGACCCAACACAGCTCCAGGCTGTGTAAGGGCTATTTGACCAAGAAGGAGAGTGTTGGAGTGCTGCATCAGATGACCTGGCCTCCACAATCACCTGACCTCAACCCAATTGAGATGGTTTGGGATAAGTTGGACCGCAGAGTGAAGGAAACGCAGCCAACAAGTGCTCAGCATATGTCGGAACTCCTTCAAGACTGTTGGAAAAGCATTCCAGGTGAAGCTGGTTGAGAGAATGCCAAGAGTGTGCAAAGCTGTCATCAAGGCAAAGGGTGGCTCCTTTGGAGAATCTCAAATATAAAATATATTTTGATTTGTTTAACACTTTTTTGGTTACTACATGATTCCATATGTGTTAGTTTTGATGTCTTCACTATTATTCTACAATGCAGAAAATAGTAAAAATAAAGAAAAACCCTTCAATGAGTAGGTGTGTCCAAACTTTTGACTGGTACTGTACATACATTTCAACAGTGCTCTGGTTCTAATTGTCTGTTATGTAAGGGATAATCAACGACAGGCTATGAGTTCTATGAACATAATGAACGATGTGGAAGGTGTGTTCCACGACACGCTAGCGGAGTGGAACTGACCTTCCACTGAGTTGCATTATTTTCCAGAGAACGCATAGAGCCCTGAGTTGATTATCCCTTTCATACCAGGGCTATAATTTAACACATTAACACATTTGCAGAAATGTGTTAATTTGCCGGTAGAAATGTGTTTAACATCCACTGAAGTAGCTAGCTAGCAAGTTTACTAGATAGCTACAGTAGTTGCCTTGGTAACCAAACAAACAGACTTGCTAGTTTAGCTAACCAAACCATCAGTACTAGCTTTCCACTATGAAAATCAAATTCAACTTTTGCTTTCAAAAGCAGCTCAAACATAGAACATGTAAGAATGAACTATAGCCATTGAATTCTACCGTGCAAATATACAGTGCGTTATAGGAAAATAATGCACTCTCTAGAATGCCCTTCAAGCCAATAAGAAACACATATTCAACAATGCCATGGTATAACATCTTAATAATACCTTTTTATCCCTGAACTAAAACATCAGCAAGACCCCTTCCGTCCACCTTCCTGTGGCTTTGGCAAGAGGGCACAGTATTTTAGGGGGCACAGTAAGTTTCACAGCACCCCCAGCCCTATTCCTTTGTCCTTTTTAAAGGGTGGGGGTTTGTCTTCATCTTTGAACCCCCACAGACAGCAGCTTCCTGTGGGGCAGTCATCAGCCATTATTAATTGGCTCCAGGGAAGCGCTGTAACAGTGTTCTAGAAGATCCAACCAGCTAATGAGTAAGCAGATGGAGGACCAAGGCAGCCAATGAGAGAGCAGCAATGAGACCAAGTCTGTCATTTTACCTTTCTTTTTTCTTGTCTCTTTTCCGTTTCACAAAATGACTTGTCGCTAATGAACATCGATGGTGATCTGAGCAAAGAAGTTATTTTATAATTGTCATAAGTGTAGATGTTATATATCTCTAATACATCTATATTATCAGTCACATACTGCTTGGTTGTGGTCCTCTCAGGACTCTGTCATCATTCCTACAGCTAGCTATCTATCTATCTATCTATCTATCTATCTATCTATCTATCTATCTATCTATCTATCTATCTATCTGTCTGTCTGTCTGTCTGTCTGTCTGTCTGTCTGTCTGTCTGTCTGTCTGTCTGTCTGTCTGTCTGTCTGTCTGTCTGTCTGTCTGTCTGTCTGTCTGTCTGTCTGTCTGTCTGTCTGTCTGTCTGTCTGTCTGTCTGTCTGTCTGTCTGTCTGTCTGTCTCTGTCTGTCTGTCTCTCTGTCTCTCTCTGTCTGTCTGTCTCTCGCGCTCTCTGGAGTAATAATACAAAATTAAGAGAAGGAACCGTTTAAGGTGTTTGTCTGCGTCCCAAATGGCACCCTGTTCCATATGTTTTCCACTACTTTTGACCAGGGCCCATAGGGAACAGGGTGTCATTCGGGACGTAGCTGTTGTTTCACTATGATATGAGGCACTGGCTCATACAGGGGTCAACAGGTGCTGGAGATCCCAGGTCTGAACACCTGGTAGTCATACTAGGAGAGGAGGTATACACCCTCCTCCTGTCATGGAGAAGACCTCTTCACTCCTTTTTCCACTCCCTCTCTCCTTCTTCAATGCTCCCTGTGGGACAAGAGGAGAAGATTTGTTAGCACAGATGTGACATTTTCCCTTTTCACAGTATCGTGTCGACCCAAACTGTACTGGCCTTTCTTTTGACAGTACATTGTCCACTCCAGCACAGTTCCAGCAGCTATGGTGGATGCGTAACCAGGTCAGCCCAGTACAGCTAGGCTGGGCTCAGTAGTGTGAACAGGCACTAGTGACTACTACAGTACTACAGTACCAGGGGAGTGTTTAACAGGACACTAGTGACTACTACAGTACTACAGTACCAGGGGAGTGTTTACCAGGACTGACCTCCGGCTGAGTTGATGTCTGGGTTGGGGACGTGTGTGATGGAGAAGCGGGAGCGGGACACGCTGAAACGGGGGAACTGTGATGCTGCTGCTACCGGCTTGTCCTCGGGAGGCTTGGCAGCAGGGACCGGGATAGGGATGGGGACCGGGATGGGATCGGAGACCGGTGGCTCAGCTGTAGACGGGCTGGACAACGGGCTGGTCATCAATGGGATGTCATCCTCCCACTCAAACCCTCCACCTGAATACACACACACACACACACACACACACACACACACACACACACACACACACACACACACACACACACACACACACACACACACACACACACACACACACACACACACACACACACACACAGGAGAGGGGTTTAGAACTGATACAGCATACCTGACTATAGCTTGTGGATTCCCTCAGGGATCCATTCTTTATCCTCTTGGTCTCTTACTGTTCTTCTATCTGAAAGTATTTTTCACTCTTACCTTCTTCTGACATGTTGCCATCAGAGTCCTCTGAGGCGTGTGGTGCCCTCTCCGGGGGGTGGAGGTGGTGACCCATGGTGGGGTGGGGCTGGAGGTCCGGTTGTGGGTTCTCCCCGCCCGAGGCCTGGCCGCTGAACTCTGCTCCTGGGGGAAACGTGAAGTCAGCCAGCTCTCCTGTGGGGCTCTCCTGGAGGTGAAATAGAAATCAGTTAGAAAGTCTTACATCTACCAGTATAGAGAACAATAATTAAACTGGCCCAACTTTAAACATCACTTTTATGTTGTGTGACTGCTTATAAATGATTTGTGATGCATCTATGCAGTGGTTATAAAGACTATGAATGCTCTATAAAGCGTGGGGCCTTTTTTATCCAGTATGAAGTATTGCCATCCATTGACCATAGTGATGTCACTATGCTAGCAGAGTGACTGACCTGGTCGAACAGGAAGACGGTGACGTCATCAAAGAAGGACACGGCTTTCTTCTTCCTGTGCAGCTCGTCGCAGAAGGACTGTGTGAGGAGCGCGGGCATCTTGAGGAGGCTGCGGAGGTTTCTGGCCCCACTGCTATCGCTCACCACCACCGGCACCCCCATCACCTAGTCAAGTCAAGTCAGATTTATTTAAATAGCATTTTACATCGAGTCAGTTACAACACACTTTATATCAGTGTGTCTTCATCCTGGTCCTGGGAACCCAAAGTGGAGCACGTTGTAGTTGTAGCCCTAGCATGAACACACCTGATTCCACTATTCATGATGAGTTGATTAGTTTAATCAAGTGTGTTAGTGCTTGGGCAGAAACACATACAGTGGGGAAAAAAAGTATTTAGTCAGCCACCAATTGTGCAAGTTCTCCCACTTAAAAAGATGAGAGAGGCCTGTAATTTTCATCATAGGTACACGTCAACTATGACAGACAAATTGAGAAATGTTTTTCCAGAAAATCACATTGTAGGATTTTAAATTTATTTATTTGCAAATTATGGTGGAAAATAAGTATTTGGTCACCTACAAACAAGCAAGATTTCTGGCTCTCACAGACCTGTAACTTCTTCTTTAAGAGGCTCCTCTGTCCTCCACTCGTTACCTGTATTAATGGCACCTGTTTGAACTTGTTATCAGTATAAAAGACACCTGTCCACAACCTCAAACAGTCACACTCCAAACTCCACTATGGCCAAGACCAAAGAGCTGTCAAAGGACACCAGAAACTGTCACGATCGTCGGTAAGAGATGAGGACCAAGGCGCAGCGTTGAATGCGAACATATTTATTTATATAATGATCACACGATCAAAACAACAAAACGATGACGTGACAGTCAATGGTCAAACACAAACCAACACGAACAAGAAACCACAATGAATGAATGCCTAACGGCTACCTAAGTATGACTCCCAATCAGAGACAACGAGCTACAGCCGTCTCTGATTGGGAGCCACCCTGGCCAACATAGATATACAAACACTAGAACCAACACACATGAAAACTCACACCCTGGCTCAACATACTAGAGTCCCCAGAGCCAGGGCGTGACAGAAACAAAATTGTAGACCTGCACCAGGCTGGGAAGACTGAATCTGCAATAGGTAAGCAGCTTGGTTTGAAGAAATCAACTGTGGGAGCAATTATTAGGAAATGGAAGACATACAAGACCACTGATAATCTCCCTCGATCTGGGGCTCCACGCAAGATCTCACCCTGTGGGGTCAAAATGATCACAAGAACAGTGAGCAAAAATCCCAGAACCACACGGGGGGACCTAGTGAATGACCTGCAGAGAGCTGGGACCAAAGTAACAAAGCCTACCATCAGTAACACACTATGCCGCCAGGGACACAAATCCTGCAGTGCCAGACGTGTCCCCCTACTTAAGCCAGTACATGTCCAGGCCCGTCTGAAGTTTGCTAGAGTGCATTTGGATGATCCAGAAGAGGATTGGGAGAATGTCATATGGTCAGATGAAACCAAAATGTAACTTTTTGGTAAAAACTCAACTCGTCGTGTTTGGAGAACAAAGAATGCTGAGTTACATCCAAAGAACACCATACCTACTGTGAAGCATGGGGGTGGAAACATCATGCTTTGGGGCTGTTTTTCTGCAAAGGGACCAGGACGACTGATCCATGTAAAGGAAAGAATGAATGGGGCCATGTATCGTGAGATTTTGAGTGAAAACCTCCTTCCATCAGCAAGGGCATTGAAGATGGAACGTGGCTGGGTCTTTCAGCATGAAGCAACGAAGGAGTGGCTTCGTAAGAAGCATTTCAAGGTCCTGGAGTGGCCTAGACAGTCTCCAGATCTCAACCCCATAGAAAATCTTTGGTGGGAGTTGAAAGTCTGTGTTGCCCAGCGACAGCCCCAAAACATCACTGCTCTAGAGGAGATCTGCATGGAGGAATGGGCCAAAATACCAGCAACAGTGTGTGAAAACCTTGTGAAGACTTACAGAAAACGTTTGACCGGTGTCATTGCCAACAAAGGGTATATAACAAAGTATTGAGAAACTTTTGTTATTGACCAAATACTTATTTTCCACCATAATTTGCAAATAAATTCATAAAAAATCCTAAATGGTGATTTCTAAGATTTTTTTTCCTCATTTTGTCTGTCATAGTTGACGTGTACCTATGATGAAAATTACAGGCCTCTCTCATCTTTTTAAGTGGGAGAACTTGCACAATTGGTGGCTGACTAAATACTTTTTTCCCCCACTGTAATGGGTCCTAAGGACCAGGTTTGGAAACACTGCTTTATATAATTAAAGCTTGAATCTACAGCGGTGAAAGTGCCACATCCGTTTCCCAGGAGGCTGCTGAGGGGAGGACGGATCATAATAATGTCTGGAACGGAGCAAATGGAATGGCATCAAACACCTGGAAACCATGTGTTTGATGTATTTGATACCATTCCTCTGATTCTGCTCCAGTCATTACCATGAGCCCGTCCTCCCCAATTAAGGTGCCACCAGCCTCCTGTGGTCCGTTTGCGATATTACAACAAAAAAGAGGTTACTTCAAACAATAAACACCATTTTTTTCCTCTCTGAAATCATTGCACATCATTGCACGTGCGATAGAACAGCAGAGTATGTACTACCATTCTGTTTTACCACCATGCTGGATGCTCATTTCCTCTAAACTAAAACGATAAGAAATGTGCCTGGGGCGACCAGTGGCGCTGCTGCTCCTATTGCGAATCTCAGGTTTAAAATATAATCAAATAATGTAGGAAAATGGGGAATAAGAATAAAACAACCAATAATATACCTCCCCCTCACTGTCCTCCTCGCTCAGCTCCTCCTGCAGGTTGTAGCTCCGCAGCTCCTCGTCTGACTCACTGTCATCTGACTCCTCCTCCTCCCCCTCCGTTAGAGGAGCTCGCCTCTCCACCTCCCGACACAGCTCCTGGAGGGAGGGGGAGCAGGAGAGGAGCGACGGAGAGGAGGTGAGGAGGCCAACAGGACCGTTCTGGTGTCCGCTATAGCCCGCCTTCTCCTCCTCCTCTTCTTCCCCCTCCTCATACTCCTCCTCTTCTCCTCCTCTCTCTCCATTCTCTCCATCCTCTTCGACGTGATTAAACTCTGGCATGTCCTCCTCTCCCTCCCCATCCTCCTCCTTCTCTTTCTTCACCTCCTCTCTGTAGTCTATGGTAGAGTCGGAGCCCAGGGACTGGATGGGGGAGTAGTCATCCTCTGAGGCCCTGTGATGGTTCTCCTGGTTGGGGTGTCTGGCTGAAGCCTCCTGCACCATGGAGGAACCCTCAGACACCATGGTGGAGCTGCACCCAGATGCCGGCTCCTCTCCGCTGTGCTCAGACTCCAGGCCTACAGCTTCGTCAGGGGCTGATTCTTTGGCCAGGCAGCCCCCCATCTGAGGGGGGAAGGGGGCCAGCATGGAGAGGCGCGGGCCGGGGGCCGAGGAAGAGGGAGAGGAGGGGGGAGGGGAACCTGTGGTAGTGTCAAACACCACCACTCCATTTGTGTTTCTGTTTTTGTTTCCTGTCAGGTCTGTCAGGTCACGGTAACCATCCTCTCTCTCCGTCTGTGGTTGGAGTTCATCTCTCCCCACAGACCTTATTGTCTGTTTCGAGGCTGTGTGCCCCACAAAGACCTGCTTATCTCCTGGACTGGAGAAGAAGTTACTCCCTTCATCCTGGGGACTCCTCTCGTTCTCTACATCGTAGTCAGAGAAGTAGGCAGAGTCCATGTACGGATTCTTGTCACTCAATCCCTTCAGCTGCAGCTCAGTGCAGCCAGAGGAGGAAGAGGTACACAGAGAGACCCCAACCCCATCACCCAGGTCCACCTGCTGAAGGACCATCTCGTCCGATCTCGACCCCAGGCAAACCCCACTGCGAGCGAGGTGGCTCCCACCGAGGACTGGGTGTTGTTGTTGTTGGTGGTGGTTTCCTACGCAGTCCAATAGGAACTCCCCGTTCCCACCTCCCTCCTTTAGGATGAACTCTGGGCTTTCATTGTTCTCTGTGTCGTAGCCGCTGTCCAGGGACTTGGGAAGGAGGGATGAGGAAGTGAAAGAAGAGGAAGTGAAAGAGGAGGAGAGGGAGGAGGAGGTATGGAGAAAGACGTCATCAAGGCTGAAGGCCTCACAGGGGCTGGCTGCGGTAACCGACGACGACAGCGACAGCATGTTCAGGGTGTCCACAGAGTCTGAGGTTCCCACCGGGTTCTGCAGGGAGTGTCCGTGGCGGTGGTGGGCGGGGCTGATATCGTCTCCGACCTCGTCAGCATAGTCCAGGGAAAATTTGGCCAAGATTCCAGAAGTGATGTCTATGATGTCATCGTCGCTGATGTCCACTTGGCTGATGCTGGAATGACTGGCCATCTCCAACCCGCTGTCCAGCCCTCTGCTAGCCTCAAACAAGGACCCGACCGGCTCCAGCAGTACCCCTTCAGGGTGGGCCAACCCCATCCCCAGCCTCCTCTCCCCCACACCACCAGACATCACCGCCACTGGACCTCTAATGTCTTTAACATGTGAAGGTATCTCCCAAACATGACCTCCCTGTTTCTCTGTCAGGACTGCCTTAGTGCTGAGGCCTGTGCGAGTGTCAGGCTCCATGTATGTGGATGGGGATTGGATACAGCCTGGTTCTGGGATCATCTTGGGATGGGAGAACTGCCTCTCTCCTGTGAGCAGAGATGGGGTTTTACTGTGTCCCACTACAGACACTGTAGTTGTAGTTTTGGTGGTGGGGACGCAGTCCTTAACACCACCTTTGAGGTTAACATTCTTGACAGCAACAGAAGAGCTGGAGAGAGAGTCAACAGGAACACCTCTTAGATGATCTAGGGTAGAGTGGTCTGTGACAACAGAGAGACACACAGGTTCATCTCTAGCTCCGTGGCACAGGTGAATATATGTAGTAGCACTACTGCCCTCACTGAGCCTGCTAGAGGAAGAGCAGACGCCGCTCTCTCTCCCTGTGGCCTCCATGTAGCCAAAGGCTCTGGAGCTGTGTTGGAGCATGTTGCTACTGTTAGCCGTAGCAGCAGGCCACGAGTCTGTTACAGTAGCGGAGTGTGTTGCAGTGTTGATGTAATGGAGGTCCAGATAGCTGTCCTGTGATTGGCCCGTCTGCCTAAGGTCAAAGGTCATGCTGTTGTTATTGGCCGAGTGGTTGGAGGTCCAGTTGGTGGCTTCTCTCTCGGAGAAGAGGTCACCATCGTTGATGTCCCCAGTGTCCCCTTCTCCTCTTCTCCTGCCCCCCACCAAAAGTCCCCCGTTGCCTGTCACCACATCGATACTAATATGGTTAGCCATGGGTAGAGTCTTTCTGAGGGGAGCCATCATGTCATAGTAGCCTTCACTAACCGTACTCCTGGCTGTGGTGGTGAAGCCTTGGCTAGCCTCGAGATAGGGGTCACAGTGTCCCAGACTAGGACTACTCAGGCACTGGGAGTGGGAGGACCCCACCCCCAGAGGGGTTTCCAGCCTCCCCGTTGGATGACGCAGGTTCCGCTGGGACGCTATGGGTGTGTCCTCTGGTGATTGGCAACACGTCTCTCGAATGGGCGACTGCTCACAGTAGAAAGCCTGTCTCTGATTGGGTGAGAAGTACTGTTGGGACCGCCCCAGCTCCACAGGACTGGCAGTGCTGGCTGTCTGTCTCAGTAGAGGCTCCATGGTCAGGGACACGGCCGGGCTATTGTCAGAGTCATTGGTACTGTGTTTATCCCCGCTGCTGTCGCCTGCTGCTGCTGCTGGCCAGTTGGCACTTGACTGGGGCTGGGGCTGGGGCTGGGGCTTTGGGGTCCTGCTCCCTGAGGAGAGGCTACCAGCCTCAGCCTCCAACCCGGGGCTGTAGTCCACCACACTACCATCCAGGTTGATATTACACTCCACCGGCTCCTCAATACGGATGTAGTACTCACTGCCGACCGAAGGGCTGTGGGCGCTCAACACCGGCACCACCCCTACCCCCGACCCTGACCCTGACCCGGAGTGGTCCGACTCGTAGTAGGATGGGGAGACATCCAGAGTGAGCCCTCCACCCCCTCCATCCCCTTTACAGCTGCCCGAGGTCGAGGTGTTCCTGACGGGGTAGTATACGTCCTGGTAGTGTGGGTTGCCCTGGCCCAGAGGCCCGCTGGTAGATGAGGAACAGTATGGCTGCTCGGCTCTCGCCTGCTCCCACTTGTACTCAAAGTTGAGCCCCCCGTAGCTGGTCTCTGTCACGGTCAGGATGTCGTCACCGCTGTCGGAGTGGAAGCTGTCCTGGGAGAAGTGTTCTAGAAGGGGGAAGGAGTTGCGGGAGGTGGAGGCCGGCTCCAACTTCACATCCCCAGGGATAGTTGGTCGGGCTGGGGCAGGGACAGTGGTGTGGGCTGGGGCGTTGTGGCTGTGGGTGGAGCTGCCAGTCAGGTTGTGTCTCAGGGAGTTCCAGCGCTGTTCAAAGTCCTCCTGGACCGCACTGGCCCCCTTGGCACATAGGTAGGTGAGGAGGAGGTGTACCTCCTCACTGTTGGGTCTCTGCTCTGGCTGCAGCCAGCAGAACTGCATCACTTCATACCTGGGGAGGGGTGGGGGAGGAGAGTGGGAGGGAGGGAGGGAGGGAGCGAGAGAGGGAGGGAGGGACAGAGGGACACAGGGGAGGGACACAGGGAGGGACACAGGGAGGGACACAGGGAGGGAGGGGGGAGGGAGGGAGGAAGGGGGAGAGAGAGAGAGTAAGTTTGAGTAACATGCTTGATAAAAGGACCACTATTTGTCAGACGTCCAGAGAAGGATGAATACGTAGGTGTTTTGTACTGTACGTGTGAGATGCCAGAGGGGTCGAACAGGATGGGAGAAATATGTATTATATGGTCCTGACAAAAAGAGAGCCTTATAGCCATTTTAACAAGGTATTGATTTGAACCCATGTCAGGAGAAGAAGACTAATGGTTGGTTAGTGCGCCAGTATAAAAGGCACTGATTGGTTGATATGAGGATAGGGACTAGTAATGATTGGTTACTGAGCAAAGCATTGTGGTATATCTTGTGTAGACACCCGTGTGCGCGTGCATTTGTACACTTGTGCGAGTGTGTGTGCGCGCATTAGTGCAGAGAATGCCAAGAGTGTGCAAAGCTGTCATCAAGGCAAAGGGTGGCTACTTTGAAGACTCTCAAATATAAAATATATTTTGATTTGTTTAACACTTTTTTGGATTACATAGTTTTGATATCTTCACTATTATTATACAATGTAGAAAATAGTACAAATAAAGAAAAACCCTGGAATGAGTAGGTCTGTCCAAACTTTTGACTGGTACTGTATGTGTGCATGCGTGTGTTTGTCTGTGTGTGTATCTGTGTGTGTGTACTCACCAGCGCTCAGCCAGGGGTACTTTGAGCCGGGGCTTGGTCAGTTTGAGCTGCTGTTCCTTCACAGCGTAGGTCAGGACCTGTCTGTCAGTGTAGTGTCTGTACGGCTGGTTCCCCAGCTCAAACAACTCCCAGATAGTCACACCCAGAGACCTAGAACAGAGACAAACCTATGAAGTAACGTCTTCAGATGAGGAACTTCATAGCTGACCATGTGCCTGACTAGGAAAAACTCTGAATACCAGATCTCAGAGTTGCTCTTGGGCAGGGAAAACTCCTAGCCCTATTCAATAGAGGTTTGATTTGATTTAGCAGGTTTTAATTAGCCTTTGTTTAGTCCCAGTCTGTTTGTGCTGCCATGACAACTCCTTGTCCCTCACTGTCATGCCACATCTGGATTGACAATGAGCTATGGAGTTGGCAAGACCACAAACAGACTGGGACCAGGCTAGGTTTGGTTGAAAAGTTGTATTAATAACACCGTCAGTCAGATCTTGGACCAGGCTAGGTTTGGTTGAAAAGTTGTATTAATAACACCGTCAGTCAGATCTTGGACCAGGCTAGGTTTGGTTGAAGAGTTGTATCAATAACACCGTCAGTCAGATCTTGGACCAGGCTAGGTTTGGTTGAAAGGTTGTATCAATAACACCATCAGTCAGATCTTGGACCAGGCTAGGTTTGGTTGAAAAGTTGTATTAATAACACTGTCAGTCAAATCTGGGACAAGGCTAGATTTGGTTGAAAAGTTGTATTAATAACACCGTCAGTCAGATCTTGGACCAGGCTAGATTTGGTTGTGTTTAATAATCAAGGGAAGAGTTGTATCGTTGACCTTAACAATAACACCATAGGGGCTGAGTCAACCATTGTGTATGGTGCTGATACCATTCATACCTACACCCTGACCTCTGACCCCTCCCCCCTGCTCACCAGACGTTGCTATCCTTGGTCTGGTCCACCACCAGTAGGTTACCATGCACCTCGTCTATGAGCTCTGGGGCGATCCAACGCAGCGGCACCCAGATCTGGTCTGGGGTCACAAAGTAGTCATCCTACAGAGAGAGAGTTTATATAAGATACATTAAGACAACACCCAGATCTGTTCTGGAGTCACAAAGTAGTCATCCTACAGAGAGAGGGTTTATATAAGATACAATAAGACTTCACCCAGATCTGTTCTGGAGTCAGTCCTACAGAGAGAGGGTTTATATAAGATACATTAAGACTTCACCCAGATCTGGTCTGGAGTCAGTCCTACAGAAAGAGGGTTTATATAAGATACATTAAGACAACACCCAGATCTGGTCTGGAGTCAGTCCTACAGAGTAGAGTAGAGTAGAATAGAGTAGAGCAGAATATAAGTTGATTGAAATACTACTTTATTGTCTATCTGTTACTATGGAAACTATTATTCTATCTCACCCCCTATTCAGTATGGAGAAAAAATCCATGATAAAATCCAGACTGCTTTATTACTGTAGACTCACCTAGATTGGTTTATTACTGTAGACTCACCAAGACTGGTTTATTACTGTAGACTCACCTAGACTGGTTATTACTGTAGACTCACCAAGACTTGTTTATTACTGTAGACTCACCTAGACTGGTTTATTACTGTAGACTCACCAAGACTTGTTTATTACTGTAGACTCACCTAGACTGGTTTATTACTGTAGACTCACCAAGACGTGTTTATTACTGTAGACTCACCTAGACTGGTTTATTACTGTAGACTCACCAAGACTGGTTTATTACTGTAGACTCACCAAGACTGGTTTATTACTGTAGACTCACCTAGACTGGTTTATTACTGTAGACTCACCAAGACTGGTTTATTACTGTAGACTCATTAAGACTGGTTTATTACTGTATACTCACCTAGACTGGTTTATTACTGTAAACTCATTAAGACTGGTTTATTACTGTAGACTCATTAAGACTGGTTTATTACTGTAGACTCACCAATATTGGTTTATTACTGTAGACTCACCTAGACTGGTTTATTACTGTAAACTTATTAAGACTGGTTTATTACTGTAAACTTATTAAGACTGGTTTAATACAGTAGACTCACCAAGACTGGTTTATTACTGTAAACTCACCTTGTATTTGCTGTGTGAGAGGCCATAGTCTCCTATCTTTACTGTCATCTCTGAGGTCAGAAGGCAGTTCCTTAAGGCCAGGTCACTGTTGGGTGTAAGGGGGAGAGAGAGGAACAGTTAGTCAAATTTTTACATTATAGTCATTTAGCAGACGCTCTTATCCAGAGCGACATACAGGAGCCATTAGGGTTAAGTGCCTTGCTCAAGGGCACATTGACAGATTTTTCACCTAGTCTGCTCGGGGATTTGAACGAGCGACCTTTCAGTTACTGGCCCAATGCTCTTAACTGCTAGGCTACCTGCCACCCAGTCACCAAACCGGACTAAACAATATGTAATACTCTGATCGCAATAACACTGTGTGTATCACAAGAAACCAATTCCATTCAATCATTATCATTGAATGTATTGTACCACATGAAAACATTATGCTTCACAACATTTACCACTAAATAGCATAAAGTATTGCACCAGTACTGTATCTAAGTGGATTTCTCGTTTTCTCTGTAGCTATTTCCGACTACTCCACAGGCAGCCAGATTTTGTTGATCTTAACTCTACCTATAATCAGCTCCTCAGCACATTGATTGGCTGCTACCATGGTAACAAGGAGAGAGGGGTTCCCCCCGACAACAAAATCACTGATGCTGGAGTTTGTGAGAGTCACTCAGGCAGCACCAGGATGTTGTTACCGGGACAGACCAGCAGGGGACTCCAGAGCAACACAGCTTCAGTCATATCCTTACATATTTTCATATTTTTATTTAACATTTATTTAAACAGGTAAGGTAATTAGGAACAGATTCTGATTTATATAATATCCTCAATATCATTTCGAGACAGACCAGCTCCACTCACAGTCATAGTTCTATCTAGGGTGTGATGTCTGTCAGAGTGAGACTAGATCCTTCAATATGCTCTTTATCCTCCTGATTCAGTTCTCTCTATCTGTTTTCTGCCATTTGTGTAAATAAATGTGGCATATGTCACAAGTGTATGCTACCGTACATACAGTGTATATCGTTGCTCTTCAATACAACATATCTGAAAATATTGCTATGGAATGATTGATATGTTCCAGGGCCTAAATTTGGACTTGAGTTCGTAAGGAAAAGTTGACCTGGGACACACTACCTGTACCTGTTTGTCCCGGTGTCCACTAACCCACCTGTGAATGAAGTTGTGTTTGTGCAGGTGTCCACTAACCCACCTGTGAATGAAGTTGTGTTTGTGCAGGTGTCCACTAACCCACCTGTGAATGAAGTTGTGTTTGTGCAGGTGTCCACTAACCCACCTGTGAATAAGTTGTGTTTGTGCAGGTGTCCACTAACCCACCTGTGAATAAGTTGTGTTTGTGCAGGTGTCCACTAACCCACCTGTGAATAAGTTGTGTTTGTGCAGGTGTCCACTAACCCACCTGTGAATGAAGTTGTGTTTGTGCAGGTGCAGCAGGCCCGAGGCGATCTCACATGCCATTCTCTGGAGGGTCAGGGGATCAGGGGTCACGGAGTTAGCCGCCCGACAGCTGCGCAGGTAACTCTTCAGGTCGCCCTGATGACCAGGACAGGAAGTGATGTCATAAAATGATTAGGCATTCTATGGCACCATATTCCCTAGTGCACTATATAGTTGTGCAGTATATACGAATATAGGATGCCATTTGGGATGCACACAACATATGTTTGTAATGTATGCATGTATAATAGCCCATCCCAACTTGCTCTCATCCACTTCACCTTCTATTTTGTGGTCCTCTGTAGCTCAATTGGTAGAGCATGGCGCTTGTAATGCCAGGGTAGTGGGTTCGATCCCCGGGACCACCCATACGTAAAAAAAATGTATGCACACATGACTGTAAGTCGCTTTGGATAAAAGCGTCTGCTAAATATTATATTATATATTATGTTTGCTGATCCTTAAGGTG